>NC_139951.1:28878709-29228709 GCF_963454915.1 Gymnoscopelus microlampas | reverse complement strand
GTGACAGAGGGAACAGGAGCAGCTAGCTCATTAGCGTGCGGGAGGCACAGTGCAGCAGGCAGGTGATGATATACACAACTCTCGACTCCTATGCATGCTCGGCACTTGGATGGCAACGGAGGGCTTGCCGTGATCACACGTTAAATGAAATGAAAGTGCACAGAGGCTTGTTAGTATTCACTGCAGCCCATGTCCTTGTAACCGCATGGAATTTAGGTTTTTTATCTCATTGGAGGATCTCATCCATTATTTAGGATATACAGGCGCGAACTGACAGACGCTCCTCAATAATTCCTGGGGAGCTTGGCTTGGCTTGCCTCAGATGCTTTCTCTCCCTCTCCCTCTCCTCTCCCTCTCTTTTTCTCCTCTCTGTATTATCTTGATCGCTCTTTACTATCCTCTTCTCTCTCTCCCGGTCCTGCTCTCTCGTTCCCTTCATCTTGCTTTTTTATCGCTTTCTTTTTCCCTTGGTGGGTTGGTTTCCTATTCCCCCTCGTAGGCTGGCCTCTCTCATCTGTGCTCCTCCTCAACAAGCCTGTGTGTTGGTTGAACTGGACAGGTGTTGGCATGCAGAGCGGTGAATGTACACATATATGTACTTAGCCTGAGAGAAATGGGGGGGGGGGTGTTAGGTGGGTCACTGTGAGGGAGATATAGTATGAGAGAGAGGGAGAGAGAGAAGAATGTGAAGTTGCCTCAGATGGATATGTGATGTAGAATCTTAAGTGGGTCCTCCTCGTTTGTTAATTTCCTCTCAGGCTGTTGTATTATTCATGTGCATGTACTGTATGTATTGGATGTGTCTTGTTGCGTCCACATGTAATGTGGGCTGAGGGACTGTCATCGCACTTAGAATGACCCCCCCCCTCCCACACACACACACACGCGCACAAGCACGCACCCCCCTCACACACGCACACACGTACACTGCACTAGAAAGAATTCCATATGGAGTGCTGCATTGATATTCTGTTGACTTGCTGATCTTTGTCTTTCATGTTGAGACACAGATGAAGATTATCTGTGATAAAAATGTTAATCAGTGGGTTTATGAGGGATAATGTCATGATGGAAACACTGAGATCCCTTACAGTGTGTGTGTGTGTGTGTGTGTGTGTGTGTGTGTGTGTGTGTGTGTGTGTGTGTGACTAAAGGTATTACTGCATTATTGTATTTACATTTATATACGTCCAGATGGTGAAATTGCTTTACCAACAGGTGGCAGTATTGGTTTTGGAGAGATTTTGGTGCATGTCTGTCTGTAGTAGTACAGTCCTCCTCTCTTAAAGGTCTGCCACCTACCATCTATATATTCATGCTGACGTATTTGATTTTTTTCAGTCAAGTCTTTTCTGAACATCTAGTGACGTTCTGAAGAATGAGAGGAATTTAACATTCACCTGTTTTACAGTAAAATCCCCTTAACCCATTAAGACCTTAAGCCGATGCTACATGTCTCCTAAATCCCAACATTATTCTGAAAAACGTATGTTTTTATATCAGTGGTGCTCAATCTTTTTCATGTCAAGGACCCCCAAAATTATATATATTTGGCCTCGGTCCCAGAAGCAAAGATTTGACTTAAAAATGTTCGCTTTAAATGTAGATATATTCAAAGATTTGCACACATTTTCTCGATTTTTCAAAAATAGCAGACCTACATGCTCGTAGCGCGGCACTCGGTGCCGCGCTATGAGCTTGTAGATCTGCTATTTTTGAATAGCCAAAGTGTAACATAAAGCTTTTTTAGCTCAAATCAAAAACTGACACAGATGCGTTCCAGGTCTTAATGGGGTTAAATTAGGTTGTTTAAGTTCAAAAGTCACAGAACGATGCCATAACTGTTTAAATGCACACTTTGTAGGCTTGTTTTCAATCCAGAGTGCAGCGTGGGAAAAAAACATCAATGTTGATGGCGTGTTGTTTTGTTAGAGGCAGGCTGGAAGGCGTGGTATGTACGTACAGAGCATTACAGGAGGTAATGGATCTGGTGCAGTAGCTCACCTGACACGCTCCGTTTATCAGACCTTTAGCTCATTGATTGGAGCCGCTTTACACTGTGAACAATTAGCAAGGCAGCCAAGGGAGAGACATATAACTCCATGCAGCGAAAGACCGAGCTATAGGCCGATCATCCTGGCAGCCCCGTGCTTTTTTTATGAACGTGGCGGGAGTGTTAAATGGGTGCCATCAAATGTCCAGTTTTTTAATTGGTATGCCTTGATCCCAACAATGATCATTTTAACCCATTAGGACGTGGAGCGCATCGGTGTCACTTTTTGATTTGAGCTAAAAAAGCATTATTTTACACTTTGGCTATTTTTGAAAAATCGTGAAAATGTGTGCAAATCTTTAAATATATATTGTTTTAAAGCAAACATTTTTTAACTCAAATCTTTGCTTCTGGGGGGTCCCTGGGGCAACGTATTTATTTTGAGATGGGGGTTGGCGGCCAATTACATATAATTTTGGGGGTCCTTGACATGAAAAAGTTTGAGCGCCACTGATATAAAAACATATGTTTTTTTCAGAATACGGTTGGGATTTATAAGACATTTGTAGAATCTGCTTCAGGTCTTAATGGGTTAAGTGATTTCAAAGTAAAGTCCCACTGTGCTCATCGGCCTCCAGCAATGTTGATATTGCATCTATAAAAGTAAGACCCATTTCAAGCCCGGTTTACTTGGGCCTCATTTAACAGTAACATCCCATCAACTGGAAAGACCATTGCACTCTCAAATAACTCCTGATGAGAAAATCTATCTCTTTCATCTAGTCTATTAACTTCCCTACCAGAGAGTGAGAATTGGCTGTCCAATTCCCGTTCTAAAATATTTGCACTGATGCGTGCTGACACTTTGGTAAATAGATTTCTAAATGTTCCCCATCGACCGTTGACTGTACTCAAGCGGCATTGTTCTGAAGAAATAATAATAATAATGGTCAAGACTCAAGAATTGACTTTTTCAGCTGGAAGAATAGAAGTTAAACTACAATTTTGTGATGTATAAAATAGGGGATTAAAATGAGTCTCACGAGGAGAAGCAAACAGATTTACGGTTACGCTTTACTCTTTTCATGAGCTTTCGTCTACAACGTACTACAACTGCCTAACTTGAACTTGGCTGGATCACACCACATACATATACCAACTGCTTGTTTTTATTAAGATAATATGATTAACCTTCCACATGTCTTCCACCGTTCGGAACCTGATAACCACCATCTTCATCATAATCATATCATATTGTCATTATTACGATCATATGCCTCTTTATTCTTAGCCTTGATTTTTCTCTGCACTACCCCTCCTCCTCTTCCACTTCATCATCGTAAGCAAAACCACCATTGTGATCAGGTGTTGTTATTCCCTCCTACATTTCAGTCTAGATGTGGAAGATCTCTCTGACATCACACTCCTCATAGTCTCTCTGTGGCCTGAGGAGGGGGGGATGTGTGTGTGCGTGCGTGTGCGTGTTCCGTGTGCGTGCACTTTGGGTGTTACGCAGTGCTTGGTTGCTGTGGTATGAACCTAGAGACCCTCCGGCTTCCATTGGTGTGAATTTCAGGGTATGAGTCTTAGGCTGGGGCTGCGCAGCTGTAGATCCCGGCACTGTGTTTAGAGTCTGTCATGAATAAGTGATGACATGGTAATACACAGCAGCTCAGCACAAGAGACGGCTCTGCAGGACTTGATGATATTAGAATGCAATAAAAGGAAATCAGGTCAGGCCCCTACTGCCTCTGTTACTTCAAACTGCAGGAGCCAAATGGATACAACTCTTGTGTATATTTTAGGTGTAGAAATATACGGTGTGTGTGTACGCACAAAACGGGAAACATCATTTTTGAAACTCCACGTAAATGTGTTTTTTTCCTGATAAATCTCAATCATCCTGAAATTGCACATGTGCACAAGCCTGATACCCTGCTCTGTTTGGTTCAGAATTGACCATGAATGGTTCATGCAAATTTGAGCAGTGCTCTACATCTGAAACCAGTGTGATGCAGCGGTTAAGAGGATGAGAGCTACCTAACCCTGTATATAATAATAATAAAGCATAGATGTGTAGTATTAAAAGACAGCAAAATGTCTCTAATAAGTACTACCTTACCATGAAGCCAGCCATTGCTCACTGCTCCAGCCTAAAAACTGTTCCCTGTGCTGCTGTGTTTCAGAATAAAGTAATCATGGGGTTGAGCCAGGTCATCGAGAGACGTTTATCGGAATCATATTAGCGTGATCACAAATAACTTGGAGGTTTAGGCTATAGAATGAAAATGCTTTTGATTAGCTAAAGTAAAGTCATTATATGTTGAATGTTGGTGTCCTGTCCTTCTCACTGCCAAATGAGTGCAGAAATGCTGCAGATTCTGCCGAATATATTTGGGAAACGCAAATTGCATTAACATGTTGGTCTGTTCATCCACAGTACAAGGACCTCTGTAACCTTGGTGTAATATGCAATTCCACCCTCTCATTCCTCCCCCACGTAGGAGTATTGCCCGCCTACGGCCCTCTGCCCTCTGCCCTCTCTGACATTTCCATTTGCCCAAGCACTTATTCACGCATTTATCACATCCCTGCTTGATTACTGCAACAGCATCCTCAACTCCACCACCTCCACAAAGTCCTCAACAAACTCCAATACGTTCAAAACGTATAAGCTGCCCGGCCCGGACGGTTGGCGTAGCCGTCTGGGCACCTGGGCTGGTGGTCCGGCCTGGCAGCGTGTCGCGGGTTCGACTCCCGGTCCCGACGGCCTTTGCTGCGTGTCACCCTCCCCATCTCTCTCTCCATTTCCTGTCGGTCTGCTGTTCCTGTCAATGAAGGCAAAGAAAAATATATATATCTTTAACCCATTAAAACCTGAGGCAATTCTTAAAAATGTTTTTTGAAAAACAAACAAGATTTACAAGCTCATTGCGCGGCACTGAGTGAGCTTGTATATCTGCTACTTTTGAATAGCCAAAGAAATCTAAATTGACACAGATGCGTTCCAGGTCTTAATGGGTTAAAAAAAACAACAACTTGTCTGTCACCAGTACCCGCTCCAGAGACCATATTACACCCGTCCTCCATGACCTACGCTGGCTCCCCGCTCGACAAAGAATCCACTACAAAATCCTGTTTACCACCAAGGCACTCAAATAATCTGCCTCCCCCTACCTCTCCGATCTTCTCCAACATTATGTCCCCTCCCGTTCCCTCAGGTCCAGTGACCTCCAGTGCCACTGCCAACCTCTTGGAGTGCCAAACTCTTAAAGGTCCCCCAGGCCCTCCCCTCACCTTCAAAACCTCACTCAAAACCCACCTCTTCAGGATAGCTTTTCTCAGCTGAAGTGTAGTTTTTAGTATTGCTATAGTCATTGCTATAGACCAGTGGTTCTCAACCAGTGGTCCGGGGACCACCAGTGGTCCTTGAGGGGGTTCCAGGGGGTCCCCAGCCAAATCAATAGTTAGGAACCAAATGGACCCTTATGTGTCTGTAACTCTGAGTGTGTACAAATGGAACCAAATGGACCTATCGGGTCCATTTGGTTCCATTTGTACACACTCAGAGTTAAATTAACACTAATGATGATGATACAGTGTAGATTGGGACCCCTAAGAAATCAAAATGGTTGAGTCCCTGGCATATCTTTTCAAATGGGGGTCCGTGGGCTAATATAATATCTCCAGCTCTTTAGTATACAGAAAATACATCTTCAGGTTACACCAACGCAAACCAATCAGGAGAGTGAACTCATACATGTTAAACAAGTGAAATTGGAAGCGATGAAACAAAGAAATGAGACAGAATTGGAATTTGGAACACAATAAAATGTGATCCTGATTGGATGAAATTGGTGAACCCAACCCACCAGAAAAAAATGTATTTTCAGTTTATTAATTAACTGGAGAGAGAGAAGGAGAGGGAGAGACTAAAACACCAACCAAGCCAAAACAAACAAACCCTTTGGTCTTTCAGGTGATCCTTTATGAAATTAGGAATGTTTTTCATGCAGACCTTTATTTTTCTTTACAGCTGTATATGCTGCGGTTTGATAAATGTATGACGCATGTGTGAGACACACAACTTCATCTTCATTATGCATTTCCAAAGCTCCCGGATCATGGCTTGAAATCCAATTAACGTTGTTAAACATGCCACCTGTTTCAAGATTGCAGATTGCTAGATTGTCAATCTATAGTTTAAAGCAGTGGTTCTCAACCAGTGGTCCGGGGACCACCAGTGGTCCTTGAGGGGGTTCCAGGGGGTCCCCAGCCAAATAGTCAATAGTTAGGAACTACATTGATCCTTATGTGTCGGTAACTCTGAGAGTGTACAAATGGAACCAAATGGACCCTAACAGGTCCAAATGGAACCAACGGGTCAAAATGGTTCCATTTGTTCACTCTCAGAGTTAAATGAGCACTAATGATGATGATACAGTGCAGATTTGGTACCGCCAAGAAATCAAAATGATTGAGTCCCTGGCATATCTTTTCAAATGGGGGTCCGTGGGCTAATATGTGTCAATTTGGGGGTTCTTGACGCGAAAAAGGTTGAAGACCACTGGTTTAAAGTATGAACCAGTTTGTCTGGTTCTAGAAGTCTAGACCTGCACATTTTCTAAATGTTTCAATGTTACACCCAAATAAAATAAAAAAAGCGAAAATAGCAGATCTACATGGTCAAAACGCATTGTTATGTGACTTGTTGTGAGCTTGTAGAATTAGGCTATTTTCGCTGTTTGTATACAAAGTATATGGGGCTTCAGTGGTTAAATAAACTATTTCTCTTATGCAATCCCTAAGGCTGTAATGAAACAAGACAGAGACAGGAATGGAAGTGTGTATTTTGGCAGATGGTGTAACAATAGGCACAGAAAGAAACAATATAGAAAACGAAGGTGAGCAAACTACATGCCAATCAGCCTAACTGAGTGAATGAGAAGAAGAGAAAAGTGAGCCAGTGGAACGTACGGTGACAAGAAAGTATGAATATATGGATAAAGGTTGAATCTGCCAGAGAGGAGATTACAGTGGGTTTGCTATGTAGTGCGAGGGAGACAGTGTCTCAGTCTTGCGAGGACGAGCAGTCAGCATTAGAAATTGTGCCAAGAAAGACAGAAACCCTCCAAGGAAGCAAGGGAAGCAGAAGAGGGGAGGGCTGGGGATAGAAGAGAAAGAGAGAATTTATAGTCGACACAGAGAAAGGCAGAAAGAGAGAGTTACTGTAGCTAAAGGGAAAAAAAATAAGGGAAAGAGACATAAAGGGAGGACCCACACAGAAAGGAGAGAAGGTGATGAGGGTTGATGCGTTGTGCCGACTACCAATGTGGGATGAGGGCGACGGAGTCGACGAGGACACGGTATCTCACTGCGAGCCAAAGATCTTTGATAACTTCTCAGAAAACCAAACTCCACAGTGAAGTTGATACCGATACTGTACATGCTGTGAGCCCTGAAGATACATCTGTACACTCATAACTAATGATACTTAAGAGAACAGAGCAGAAGAACCACTTCGAAAATGGTTTAATTTAGCTCCCCTTTTCCCCAGTGGACTGGATGGAGAATGAAACAAAACAAATGAAGAAAAATGACAGAAAAAAGAATAGCAAGGGAATTGAGAGAACAATCTAATTGTATTGTGCCAGTATTATGGAGAGGGAGAGGCTTGTGATTGCTTTTCAATTAGCCGCCAAATAGCTTCACAGCATGTCCCCCGCTCAGTATTTACATGTATTTATTAGGCGGCCTATCAGAGGAAAGCCCCATCTGCATTGCCCCTCAGGCCTAATCCTATTGTATCCAAGATGGGACCCCATTGCAAGCCAACTTACTCCACCATCACAACCACCGCCAATCCATTCACTCACAGCCCATCTCTTTCCTTTGTGTCATCATACAACCAATTTCATACACTAATGACCCGACAGCCAATTAGGCAAATATTTGACCACTTAAGAGGATGAAAATGGGGGTTATGTCTCTCTGCGCTAAGCTCTGTGCATGTTTTGTCTGTGTGCTAAATGCTACAGTCACATTACAATACTCTTTGTCTTCGCAATGTCAAGGTTAAATAGCATAAATTACATGAATCTGGGACTACGCCTTATCCGTCCAAGCTCCCATATCTAGCTATTCTATATGTTCCTTTTCTCTATGCCGTGTGTGATCATTTTACAACCTCATGTTTGTAGATGTATTCTAAAAGCCGGAAAGACAAATATATAATCACCATAGACACCATGAACATATCTCGGCCATATAGTAATGGCTCGACGGCGCAGCTGGAATAAACGCCATGTGGTCGCCATAATTCTTCATGGGCTGTCGCGTCGTCATGTAATCACGTTCCTATAACTCGTTTGTCTTCTCTGAGATATATCAGCTATTAGTGTACTCATTCCGAAGAACAAAAGTTATCGAGAGGTCAAATTGAAGAATACACACACTGTGACTCACTCTGCCCGCCGTCTCTCTCTCTCTCTCCTTCTCTCGTTAAAGTTGTCAGCGTGCGGCGCTCCCTCATGTTAACCCTTTAAGACAGGGAACGCATCTGTGTCATTTTAGATTTATTTGGCTATTTGAAAATAGCAGATATGCAAGCTCATGGCGCGGCACCGAGTGCCGCGCCATGAGCTTGTAGATCTGTTGTTTATTTTTTGAATCGTGAAAATGTATGCAAATCTTACAATATATATTTTCAAAAGCAAACATTTTAACTCAAATCTCAAACTCAAAATTACATGTATTTGGCCGCGGACCCCCATCTAAAAAAAAATGTTCCAGGGACCCCCAGAAGCAAAGATTTGAGTTACAAATGTTCGCTTTAAAAATATATATATTCAAAGATTTGCCCAAATGTTCATGATTTTTCAAAAATAGCAGATCTACAAGCTCATAGTGCGGCACTCGGTGCCGCGCTACGAGCTTGTATATCTGCTATTTTTCAATAGCCAAAATGTAAAATAATGGTTAAAGTGGTTGCTTTCCCGGTCTTAATGGGTTAATCTCATGCGGTAGTGTTTGAGCAGAGAGGCGGTTATTTCCTCTGAACACACACGGCCTGAGTGACAGCAGCATTTGTTAGACTGACACCGGTATTAGTCTGTCCCTGTCCTCACGGGCTTTACTGACACCAGTTAACGCCTAGGTGTTAGCTCAGAGAGTGTGTGATGCAACCAGACGCATACGCACAAGATACGCACGCAAGTACGAAGGAACGCACACACACTACCCACACGCTTCATAGAGTTTCTCTTGTGGGGGTATAGATGCATGTGACTGATGCAACTCCACAAGGGTCGTGGATAACACTAAACGAATACAAGAATTATTGTCTGTTTTTCTCTGTACTTTCTACAATATGCTACGGGTTTCAAAACACGTAAACTTGATTTCACCATAGCGTTTAATGTGCACCACGCGTTTTCCCAAAACACTGCAGCATTCAGGGTAATAGTGTAGTCCTCATACATAATACAGGCTATATAACACCAAGGTGTGTGCAGCAGCTGAATAAATAGTTGATGTGCATATTTGAAACACTGTTTGCTCTGAGCCTGGTTAATGAGTGTGTGTTGTGTGGGCTCCAGTGTTGCTTATTTAAACCGTAGCCTCAGAGGATGGTAAACTGGATACCACTTAGGCTTGATGGCAATACAGAGCCCCTTTTGAAATGTAGCCGATATTCAGAAGGGAATGATGGACTAAACGTGTTTGAAAGTACGAACAGAGGGAAAAAAAACGGAGCAAAGATCTCTTTAGACTGTCGGCAGGAAGGGATGAAAAAAAACCCCTACTCAGTTACACTTACTGTACCTGCAGACATGTATGGCATATTCAGTAGCGCAGTGGGAGAAATAATGACACTTTTCCCAAGCAAACCATATTCAAGTGACTGGAGATTAAATTGGCTTTTTCCCTGATTTGTCATTCCAGACTCATCTCGTGTCTCTCTCGCGGGCTGGTCTAAACCTGGTAAACCTGTCATGCTCACTACCGTTATCAAATGGGTTTTCAGAGGACGTCGTCGGCTTGCCTGGAATGCCCGTCCATCATCTCACATCATCTCTTTTTTTTTCATCCCACCTCTTCCTTTTTCATTTTAAGATTGACTAGAAATAAATTAACCGTGTGGGCCTAAAAGAGTACTTAACCGATAAAAAGGCCCTAATGATGGCAGACACCTCATTGGAAATGCATAAAATATCAGCATGGATGGGATGAATAAAAATAAAAATCTTTCGGTAGGAATTCAAAGTGTAAGGGCTTTTCTCAATGCATTATTGAAAAGGTGGTGGCTCCTGGTGGGGGCTTAGTAATATCTGCAGGTTCATGAGCCGATTCCTGCTGCTGCACTGGTATCATGTGGTGCACACTTTGTACCGGGATATTATAATGAGGTGCAGGTATTTAGAATACATCAACCTTGAATGCAATGCAATCAGTCATTAGATCGGGCTCCGTAGTGGTAAGAAAAAGGAAATGATTTTTACATTGCTGACGTTAAATCATGGGAATCGGTCCCATAACAACTTTTTTAATAGCGCCTTTCAGCCTTGAATATTAATTATTCACAGCTATCTGCGCGTAGCTGAGTATGGATATTTTCTTTCTCAGCAACATCTGCATGTTTCCAGCCACACTTGGATGTTTAAATAATGACCTAATGCACCAAAAGTGTGTTTTAGAAAAATGTTATTTCACCAAGGGTAGTTATTTCTCTCAGACGTCCTATTTCATCAGTGGAATTGCTAATACATTCACATGTGTGCATTTCCCAGTGAAACCATAGAACTGTCGTAGTATGTTGGCATCAAGTGCCATGTTCATGGGCAAATCTTGTCAAAGTGTTACTTATTCACTTTACTTTGCCTATTTGATAGGCACAGATCACGTTAATGAACATCCTACACATAAATAAGGAAACCTCTGTCATCTGTTCTGCCCGGTTCTCCTCAGTGGCTGGAGTGAATTTACACACGGGCATTGACCATTTGCATAAATAACGACGCCCGTTTTTCACTTTCCCAAAATGTAAGCTGTTAATTAAGGTTTTTATGTAAACACCGGAGATTCGGAGTTCGGTCTATGGGATCTATCGTCGCCATGGTTACAAGATACAGGCTTCATGGAAAAAACATTCAAAGAACCTATCACTGATCTGCAGCTACTCAGTCAGGGGTATATATAAACTGAATGTTTGATGATTTAATGTCCTTGAGCTCCATATATCGCAATATCGAATCGAATCACAGTCAGTTGGCATCTCTATCAAAATTCTATAAAATATCCCGTTCTCAGTACTCTCATCACTGTGAAGAAATAAACCATCATTGTTCTGTGGTGTTGCTTATCTATACAGAATTGGCTTCCTTGCTCCTTTTCAAGTGATAACTACACTAGCAGCAGTACAGAAAAATGAAGGTGAATCAAGGTGCAAAGTAAAAACAATATAGATCAATTGATAACTGTAGTAGTTATAGAGTTGAGACTTACTCCCAAATAAGATATCTCAAAAACGACATGCTCCGACTGTGCACCTTCATGCTCCCCAGATGATAGTCCCTACTGATTTTGGTAACCCTATAGCCTTCCATCCTTAGGTAAAGGTACTCGGTAGCTTTTTATTCCCCACTTGCCCATAAGTCAACTGGGCAGATTGCCATGAAATGTGCTGAGCGCCTTCATGCTCTCCAGAGGTATAACCTTAACAGGTTTGGTTATCCCAATGTTTGTGTGAAAGAGAGGGTGAGCCAAATAGTATATTGTGTTTTCTAATTCTATTTATGTATACATTGTCTTGAATGAATGGTAAAAATACCCTTTTTACATGATTAAATATCCCCATCCTTCAATAATTGATTTGTAGTTGAGTTGAAGGCCATCAAATCGGTTCGAACCTAATGAGTTTGATAACATATTTCTCTTCCTTTCATTTTGCCTAATGGCGAAAAAAAAGTAGGCACTCAAGTGTTTTTCTTCTTTTATATTGAGACAGAAGGTAGATGAGGGACACAGGCAATCTATATCCATCTACACACACGGGGATCTACTACCCTATATAGCATATCCCTAGAGTCACCTAACTTTAATTTCACATGCAGATGCTTTCCAACAGCATGACAGAAGTGGTCAATGTGGACAGTGTTGCCAGATTCTGTGAGAGAAACAAGCAACCACGTCTAGGAAAACCATCCCAAAAGAAGCGACTATGGGCCGCATGAGCACTTTAACATGTACATCAGCTATTTGAAAATAGCAGATCTACAAGCTCACAACGCGTCGCGATGCGACGCGTTGTGAGCTTGTAGATCTGCTATTTTCAAATAAAACATTGCGGGGAAATTATAATAAGCAGATCTGGCAACCCTCGAATGTGGACAACATGGGCACCCCTCATTCACATCCGCTCGTCCATTTTCTCGGTGCGTGTATATTTATTTTAGCCTAACCAGGATGCGTACCACGGGCCCCCCCCCCACAGTGCTCCCCCAGCGCTCTCTTGAGTCAACATGGGTGATTGTTGAGGGGCTTAACCAACCCTCCAAGCAATTTGTTGCCTGGGATGAATTAATCTAATGAATTGGCTTGAGTCAATTAGATCGAAGGCTGCAATTCTTTGTCTTTCGTATTTGGTATGTCGCGCTAAGTGCATACCTTGTCATGGCGATACCATTAACCCCCCCCTCCCCCCTCCCCCACTATGTCAAGGGAGGAGAGAGAGGATGAATAAAAGTATAGGAACCTCCTCTGCTCTCCTCTCTCGCAGCGGCTCACTACAACCACAGTGGCCCGGTTTGCATGTGGCTAAGGAAGCTCGTGCATCGTCGTTAATGGTGATTGATGGTAATCTGTGTGTAGCAGGGTTTTGGGCTGTGGGACACGTTAATTAGTGGCAGGTCAGAGGTCAGACCTGTATACATACAAGTACGGCTGCAAGCAACTCACGATTATTTTCTTGGCAATTATTCTTTTAGCTACAGTGACATCGCGCCTTTAGTATATACGAATTGAGGATGGAAGGGAATTGACATCACGCGAGTGTGCTGGAGGTGCAAGCCGAGGTGCTTGTTGTGTGGATTTGACTCCTTTGGCCACGTCCCCAAATACCTGTGTCGCAAAGAATTTAATCGATGACTTTTTTGATTCATTTAATAATTGAGAAGTGTGTTTATTATGATTATATTATTTTATACAATGGTGAAAATCCTTGAGGCCTACGGTGTCCCTCCCAACCTACTCCGGGCAATAGAGACCATGTACGCAGGAACAAGGACCAAGGTGGTGACCCCAATCGGACAACAGTGAGGAGTTTGACATCCTGGCTGGGGTAATGCAAGGGGACACCCTAGCCCCCTTCCTCTTCATCATAGTCCTGGTTTATGCACTCAGGAAGGCATCAGTGGACGAGAGCAGCATCTTGGCTTCATTCTAACACCCAAGGAGGTCGAGACGACACCCCACAGTAGTCCTGACAGACCTGGACTATGCAGACGACATCGGCCTGCTCATAGAACAAGCACAGGAACTCCCGAACAGAGTGGCGTCAGAGTGTGCTAAGGTTGGCATTTCGGCTAAATGCCAAGAAACCTTATCGGAACATCCACCTCTGACAACAACAAGAGGCACTGCTCTGAAGGAAGGCACTTGCATGGGAAGGCCCTGAACGGCATGACCAGTGTATAGAACTCCAACCTCCCCTGACAAATTAAACTCTTCTATGCAACGGTAGTCTGTTCTCCTCTATGGCAGTGAATGCTGGACCCTGAAACCAACCCTGCAGAAGTCTCTAGACGGGTGCTATACCAGAATGTTGCGTGCAGTACTTATAACATCAGCAAGAGTGCACATGTTACCAACAAGAACCTGTCAGCAGCCAGGAGAATGAGACTAGCAGGACACTGCCAAAGACATCAAGAGCTGCCAGCCACCAGCAGATTGGTGCTGTGGGAACCAACACACGGGCGCCGGTCACAAGGACGTCCCACATTAACATATGTAGCTCTAAGCGTGAATTCAATAAAGAAGATGTCACCCTTTCATGTTAGCAGCGCGTAGTCTGCGTCACTTCCGCTTTCCCACGCTGTCAAAATCTTTTCATTCACAAATCTAAGCGTGAGCACTACCAACCAATCAAATTCTACAACCTATCTGCAGCCAGCCAATCAGCGATTGGGCTCCGTTCTATCAAATACCACGGCCTCTAACCTGTCATTCTCCTTTCAGTCAGCGACCCAGCAACCCGCCTCCAACCCCAGCTCCACCTCGTTAAGTCCAAGAGCTGAAGGGAGGGTGGTTCATCTGCACGGCCAACACCAGCGCCTAGACTCCATGTTTTTTTTTCTCTCCTATCCATAATCTATGCATGTTAAATGCTAATGGAGTCTTCGCCAAATTCTGCACTTTATCTAATGAACATTTTGCTTGTATCAAATTGGTGTGATCTCTCCTTTTATTGAAACGTGGCTGTACTCAAGAAAGATGCAGGAGTGCAAAGCACCAACGTGCTGGTCAGATGTATGTACTAAACTAATGAGCTTAGTACGGTCATGCAGAAATAGTGAAAACGCGTTCCATCGCTACGTGAGCCTGTAGACCTGCTATTTTTTAAACTATTTTTGATGTGTATGTACTGTATTTAATTTAAATCAATTATATTTTATAATAAATTAAATAAATGAGTTTGATTAGCTGCACACACACAGACACACACACACACACACACACACACACACACACACACACACACACACACACACACACACACACACACACACAGACAGGCACGCACACACACACACACACACACACACACACACACACACACACACACACACACACACACACACACACACACACACACACACACACACACACACACACACACACACACACACACACACACACACACACACAGCAAACAAAACACCATTCACTACACTACATGATGCACAAGCTGGTCACCAGGCACCCACTCGGTCGGTCAGTTCTTACCATTCTGGTAGCTTATCTTCAGACTGATCCGTGGCACATTTGCCATGTCCTGACCTCTACGACATTTCTCATACAGGGAGCACATTGTGTGTAGATGGAACATAGAAAGTGATGCCTTCAGAGCACAATTACCAGCCTTACCACACGGCTTAGCCAGTGCATGGACTGATAGAAGGCGTCTTGGCAGATTAGCTCTCCTGCAACATCCATTTATCCACATTTAGCTGCGAACAGAAAAGGTTAGCTTTCGCCTCGACAAGTAAAGTAAATGTTTCTGGGTTTCTATGCGCCTGGGCAGTAGGGTTCCACTGTGATTTTCCCCACAGTAGTCACCCTTTAAACAGGGCCTGAAATTCATTAACCCATTGATACCTGAAGCCGATTCTACATGTCTCCTAAATCTCAACAGTATTCTGAAAAACGTATGTTTCTATATCAGTGGTGCTCAATCTTTTTCATGTCAAGGACCCCCAAAACTATATGTATTTGGCCGCGGACCCCCATCAAAATATTTTGTTCCAGGGCCTCCCAGAAGCAAAGATTTGAGTTAAACATGTTCGCTTTAAAAATATATATATTCAAAGATTTGCACACATTTTCACGAATTTTCAAAAATAGCAGATCTACAAGCTCATAGCGCGGCACTCGGTGCCGCGCTATGAGCTTGTAGATCTGCTTGTAGATCTGCTAAAAATGACACAGTTCCAGGTCTTAATGGGTTAAAAATACATTGTTTATATGCTTCACATACTGTGTGGGGGGGGGGGGGAGAGAGAGATTCTACTTTTGAGCTTAACTATAGGTCTTATTCTTACCTCATATTGCATTTTGTTATTCTGCTCCGTATTCTGTACCTGTCTGACTCTTTCTCCTTCTACGCTGACCTTCAGGCTTTCTTATGGTGGCTCCCTCTCGTCTCCAGGCTCTATTATTTTACTCTGTCTCCAGTGCTTCATGTCTTCCCACTTAAAGGAGAATTTTGGACTAAAGTTTTATTACCTTTTCTATGATGTTATGATATCTTAGGATGAATGGTACAGTAGAAAAAAGTCATAACTCCACCCCTGGTCCGCCACAGCTTAAAAGCCCTCTAAGCTGCCTCATTCACTAGAATGGGGAATCTCACTTACAGTTGAAGCGGATAGGCCTTAGGTTAGATCACATATTTTAATAGCTTTTTTTTTTTTTTTTTTTGGTGAGATCTGATGTTCATAGTGACAGAACACTATGCAAAAAAAACAAAAAAACAAACAAAACAGAAGTCTCGCTAGACGAGATTGAAATCTCAAGATTGAAATCTCGTCTAGTGAGACTTCTGTTTTTTTTTTTTTTTTGACAGTGTTCTGTCACTATGAACGTCAGATCTCACCAAAAAAATAAAATAAAAAAGCTATTAAAATATGCGATCTAACCTAAGGCCTATCCGCGCACCTTTTTAAGCTGTGGCGGACCAGGGGTGGAGTTATAACATTTTTCTACTGTACCATTCATCCTAAGATATCATAACATCATAGAAAAGGTAATAAAACTTTAGTCCAAAATTCTCCTTTAACTTTGTTAAAACAAAAATCATAGAAATGGTCATCGCGCTAGATAATGCTCCCATGAACATTATAGAAAGAAAGATAATCAGACTGCTCAGTGCTCACATGACATAAAAGTCTCTGCTCATTTGGCACACAGGAATTCCATGAACCATATGGTAATTTTGTCTCTTTTCTCCTCAAGAGGTAATCTCTTTGAACTACACTTATCAGTGTCCTTCAGTCTTACAGTGGCTCTCCATGCTCTATTCTTGTACTTTCTGTCTCCTCCACACTGCTTCACGTCCTCCCACTTAATGTTGTAATGAAAAGAAAAGAAAACTCAACTGCTCACATGTTTTGACACCAAAGGTCTCAAAAGCACTTGCCCAGCGGAAAGTACAGGTCATATTTGCCCCAAAGTTCGTGTTCACTTGCCCGAAATATAGATAGGGCTTGTGTACTTACAGTAAAGTGTACAAGTGAGGGTCCCCTCACATTAATACTTTACTCTAAAGTGATGCTCAACTTTTATAGAACCATGGGTTGTGTACAGCTACATTGGTATGATGTAAGTGCACATTTTTATCAATACTTTATCTGAAAATCACAGTTTTTGGACAAATGAATGCAAACAAAGTGGATTTTGTGAACTTCAATAGCCTACTTAAGTTTGCGTTTAAGTGAAATTGCTGTATGCATGTTATGAATATGGTGGAATACGGTTTGGACCGTGAAGTCCAATACAATAGTGATGAAACCGCTTTAACGTGGAGGTTGTTGCAGATCCAGCTGGACATTAAGAGGTGAAGCCGATTGATGAGTTGATAGTCTTTATTGATAACCCAACGTAGAAACTGAATGAAAGAAAGCATAAAATACATATCAATGATCATAAATCAATCGACAATAATCCAAAAACACGTCATCAAAATCTCAAATGGCACTATAATTAATTTTCCCATAAAACCCATACAGATGTGCCACTTCAAAACTTCACACGTTACTGTTCTTTCCCTGAAAGTCCCCTGAAAATGCATTTTTTTCCTCCCTTTTCTGCCCTTAAAATGCACTGTTTTGCCCCTGAAAAGAAGTTGTCACTACACACCCCCGTTTTTCCCTTCAACAGACATCCATATACATGAGAACAAAAGAATGTGTGTTTAAGAAGGTGTCAGACTCATTATGAGGCGAAAGGTGATTTGACCAGTTGCTCAAATTAATTAGCATCATAAAAGCAGTGATCATCAAAATAATTCAGCATTTTAAATGCCCTTCTTTGTCCCTCTTATTGCCCTGGGAATCCCCTGAAAATGTACTGTCTTGGCGATGGCAGGACATGTGAAGTTTTGAAGTGGCACATCTGTACATCACTAAATTACACATAAACCCCCATTTCAGTATACATGTAAAAATAGACCAACAATAAGGCCAATAACAGTGCAAGCAAAAAACATTCAACTGAAATCAATATACCTTGTCCCCCTTCCAGCTAGGTGCTAAAACCTTCTGTGGCATGGATGAGATGTCCCTCCGACTGAAAACGATACATCATAAATAGGGTTGTCCGATATTGGCTTTTTTACCGATAACCGATATACCGATATTGTCCAACTCTTAATTACCGATACCGATATCAACCGATACCGATATATGCGGGGATTATTGTGATTAGGGTAAGCTCAAATTTCATATCACACACACCATATACAGTAAGAACTCCTGTAACTTATTTACAAAGCAAAAAAAAAAAAAAAAAAAAAAAAAAAATTTTTTTTTTTTTCAAAAACCGATACCGATATTTTCCCGATATCAATTTTTATGCTAATATCGGCCGATAATATCGGGAGGCCGATAATATCGGACATCCCTAATCATAAACATTAAAATGACATTCCACCCAATGGACATTGTAGATGTCCAGTCTAGTTCCGTTTTTGATGTTTGTTCGTGCTTTCCTTTATCCGTCTGTCCTTAACCCATGTCCACACTTTCCGGAATAAAACAAAACATTTTCCTTCCACCTTACACATGTCCCATTATAGTGAGGCAGTGTTTACTCCTCTACCACCGAGGCCGTTTTATTATCTACTGCTATCTGCAGCCCCCGTGCTGAGCGTCAGCACCACAGGTGAACTTGATTCATTCCAGTCAGTGCCAACTCTATGCGGCTGATATGCTCCTGACTTGTGGGCAGCCAGGAAACCCTTCAGAATAAGTCTCGGGGACCACACATTGTGAATATGGAAACCCCACTACGGATCCGTTACAGAGGTGAAAATGTAAAAAGAAAGGTTAAAACATAGCGAAGATAGTGCGGTTAGCTTGTCGATTGGCTATTTTTGCCTGCACCATTGACAAAGTACAAAATGGGACTTACGTGTTTAATCCAGACGAATCAATGAAATTGAAATATTTGTAAATTCGTTGTCAAAAACTGTACATACAATGTTTGCTAAGAAAGTCGATAATCGTTAATCTTACAGTTGCAGCCCTAGTCGCATGGAAATCCTACATACACTAAGAAGACCTTGTATAATTTGACTCAATTTGAGTTTTGCATGCTTGTACTGTGCATGACGGTATGGGGGTGCAGACTGGGGGATTATATACAGTAGTATAAAAGGATCCAAGGAATATTTTATCATCGGAAAACACTGAACTGGAATGACCCTGGCACTGCAGTGTGAGAATACATAGCACCGTGCCACATTGCGATTGCAGCACAATTCTCTCAAGCAATCTATCTGGAACCAGAACGTGTTTGTGTGTGCAGAGAGAGAGAGCGGGAGAGGGACTATGTTGACTGTGTCTATGTTACGGTTTCAGAAGGATCTGTCTCAGTTTCTCTGTATTTGTCCGGGGGCCACAGCCTTCTATGCCGCGATGTGGTCCGCTCTGCTGTTGCCGCCGCCGTGTGTTTGTTTGGAAACGGCAGACGGGTCTCTCGCGGCGCGGCACCGCTAGGCCGCTGTTGTGGTGGTGTGCGCCGTGCGGCTGCTTTCACTGTGATGAACAGCCCATCGCGCTGCAGCTGAAAGGCCCGGAGGGGGGAGAATGAGGAAAGGAACCGGGGGAGAGTTGGGTCAGCAGAGAGGGATAGAGGAGGAAGGAATAGTGGCTTATAGTGGGGGGACGTGATGTGATAAATGACCTGGGCAGGAAATACCAGAGGAAGAGAGGGGTATGAGTGTGCGTTGTTCTATGCCTTCTGTGCATTTGTGTGTGTGATCGGAACAGATGGAGGTAAAGCTGGACCCGATGTTTTGGCTTATAGAAAAAGCTGTTCCGCATATTTACGTTTAATACGTTGGCAAATACAGTTTGGCCAAGACGGTCTGTGAGTTTACCAGCAAATAATCTTTACTAATTAATGGTGACTTTAGCACTTAAGCCCTATATATTTAATCGTATGACAATTAGAATAGCAGATCTACAAGTTCACAATGTGACGTGACACATAGTGAGATTGGAAAATGAAGAAAAAAAAAGAGAAAGTTTTGCTTTTAAGATCCTGCGGCCGTTCGCACAAAAAGTATACCTAATCCAATGTGTATGTACATCAAAAAGAAATGTTGCAACCCATCACGGCCGTCTGCGCAAGAACCATCAAGGCAGTGCCTCAAGTCAGAATGTACAAAGCACAGACCAGTCGAGATCACTGTCAATGCTTCTGTTGGCCAATTTGATTGCGTTACGTTGGGCATTTATACTTTGTCTTTGATTATTATCCCACCCTTTGGGAGAGACAACTGAGGACAAAAACAGAGCAAAGACAATGGTACTGTGAATATCCTTTAAGGATGTTATTGAGGGGACAAAAATGTACATTTATCCCATTAAGACCTGGAACGCATCTGTGTCTCTTTTTTGATTTGAGCTAAAAAGCATTATTTTACACTTTGGCTATTAAAAAATAGCAGATATACAAGCTCATAGCGTGGCACCGAGTGCCGCGCTATGAGCTTGTAGATCTGCTATTTTAGAAAAATCATGAAAATGTGCTGTCCTTGAATATATAATGTTTAAAGCGAACATTTTTAACTCAAATCTGTTCTTCTGGGGGTCCCTGGAACAAAATATTTTGAGATGGGGGTCGGCGGCCAAATACATATCATTTTGGGAGTCCTTGACATGAAAAAGTTTGAACACCACTGTTATAGAAAAAAAAAATCAGAATACTGTTAGGATTTAGAAGACATTTGTAGAATCGGCTTCATGTCTTAATGGGTTTTTGAACAGGAATGATTTTTCAGAGGATTTAAACCATACCAGGGGACATGTGTGGACAGAGACGCACCATGCAACCGGCCACTGGAGTCTTATCAGCAGCAAGCCTGATAGACTAGCCTATCCTTTGCTGTTGCAATGTGTACAGTAGCCTATATCTGGATGAAAATGTATCTATTTTTTTGGTAATCCATGATATACAGTAAGAGCCAGAGGGAGAGGTAATAAATCCTGCTCTAAATCTGTGTTGGCAAATGGAGAATCAAAATGAAGGATGAGAAATTACCGTAGAGTGTTGAAAACAAATAAAGTGAATATGGCCTGCATGGTGAGGAGATATTGGAAAATGCCAATGTGTGGATGGCGGGAATGATTCCCTCTTCTTCTGCTCATCTCCCTCAGGGCGTGTGTGTGTGTCTGTGTGTGTGTCCTCTGAGTAATAATGATGATGATTACCATAAAGGAGACTAAATCTGGCTCTGACTGTAATGGCTATGGCATCATTGGGAAGCTAGGCTCTTCCACCCAGCTGATAAAGTCTACAAAATATGAACCTTTTCACATATTGTTTTCTTTCTATCAAATTCAGGCTCACACACAGATTGCCTAAGGCTAGTTTGGATGGATAAGAATAGTAGGAAAATTCAATTTGTTTTGTGTGTGTGTGTGTGAGTGTGAGTGTGAGTGTGTGAGAGTGTGTGAGTGTGTGTGTGTGCGTGAGAGAGTGTGTGCTTATCTGTATGGGGAGAGATTTGTCTCAAAAGTATTTGTGAATCCAATACCAAGATGCACAAATATTCTTTGATTTACAAATGTGTTTCCATGATTTACAAATGTATTTTGCAATCTACAAACACAAATTATTTATTTGTGACTTTTGTCAATTTGAATTTGTAATTTTTACAAAAAAAAATTATACTTGTGTGTGCATTTATCATAAAATATCATTTGTAAATCATCTATTCTGTGTGTGAATTGTTGGATCTTATTTGTGAGTAGACCAACACACGCATACATTCCTTTTTCCTGTTACATCATTTTGAGACAAACATCACGCTTTTTTAAGAGAATTTTTACAAATGTATTTTCCTATCCACAAACTTACTTGTAACTTGTAAGTTCGCATTTAAATACATGTGCTAAGTTTCACACAGTGTTGGTGAGATTCACTCTCACTTTCTGCAGATCCGTGTGTTGGTGAGATTCATACTTTGTGCAGATCCGTGTGTTGGTGAGATTCATACTTTGTGCAGATCCGTGTGTTGGTGAGATTCATACTTTGTGCAGATCCGTGTGTTGGTGAGATTCATACTTTGTGCAGATCCGTGTGTTGGTGAGATTCATACTTTGTGCAGATCCGTGTGTCTGCAGATCCGTGTGTCTGCAGATCCGTGTGTTGGTGAGATTCATACTTTCTGCAGATCCGTGTGTCTGCAGATCCGTGTGTTGGTGAGATTCATACTTTCTGCAGATCCGTGTGTCTGCAGATCCGTGTGTTGGTAAAATAAATAAAATAAAATAAAATATACTGTCTATATACTGGGGGGGGGGGGGGGGGAATTGTAACAGAAGAAAATCTTCACAGTCTAATATCTCCGCACCCGTTGCCCCGATCCATGCCAGATTTTGCACACACACTCCTTACCTGCCAAACTACACCCTCCAAGGACCCCCGGAGCTCCAGGGACCCCCAGCGGCCTCGGGGACCCCCAAGTGTAGAAAATGAGCACATGTGGACAAATTACCAAATGACCACCCCAACGGGGCTGCTCACGGGGCATTCCCGGGGACCACCCACTCCTGGTGCTCCAGAACGGATGCAAAAGTGGTGGCGCCCCCAGTGGAGGACCCCCTGCCACTGCAGCTCACATAAAATGCCGTAACTCGGGGGCTTGCCCCCACAAACAATCCCTCCTTTCCCCTATAAACACACTCTCTCTCCCACACCACACACAACTAGGAACCAATCGCCGTTACAGCCCTCTTCTGTATACATGTGACCTACGGTCGCTTATCTCCCGATTAGGGAGTCTTACTGGTAGATCTGCTTGTAGATCTGCTATTTTCATTGCGTGTTCTTTTTAATTAATTGATGGAATTTCTTAGATTTTTTTATTTATTAGTTTTTAGATTTTAGACTTTTGGGTGGGACATTTTTTTGAAATAATATATAATATATTTGAAACGGAAAAAAGTGATCTTTCCTTGTGAACCATAAAAATGTGTACATGAGCCACAAAAGGGTCCCCACCCACTGTTTGGGAAACAGTGATCTAACCCAGTGGTTCTCAACCCTTTCAGGCCGCGACCCCCCAAAATAATCATATTTGAACTGGGGACCCCCCACCCTGATAAGCACTTGGAATGTAGGAGTTGATGCATTACGTTTAGTTTGACTCTATTGCGAAAATAGCAGATCTTCAAGCTCACAACGCCTCGCAAGGAAGGAGTTGTGAGCTTGTAGATCAGCCATTTTCAAAATGTTTTCTTATATAGAGGATATGCGTGTGACATCATCATCAAACCCAGAGTTATGCAGGAATGCCTACTGAGTGTCAAAAAAATACTTTCTGGCCTTGACAGCCCATGCACCCAAACAGAAAAGCCATATCTGATTGCATTAAACAACATTAAACAATGTTAAACTCACTTTGCATGTTGCTTTGCCACTCGCTTTGCCATTCACTTTAAGCATGCGCATATCCTCTATTATTATTATTGTTAGACAATTTGGCCAATGTTTGACCATTTTTTATAGTATAGTAACTATAGTTTGTTGATTATTTTGATGCAGTAATGTTTTTTTTTGGTATTAAAATGGTCTCTAAGATCCTTAAATTGTCACTTCACTCTAAACCAAACCAGCTTAAGCAGGTCCAACCTGGCATACCAGGCTGGACAAGCTGGTAAGGCTGGTTTGTCAGTGTAGTTGGTTAGCTGGTCACTAAACTGGATTCTGCTGGTCTTTGCTGGTCAGCCAGCTGGCTGGCTGCACTGACCAGCAAAGCCAAGCTGGTAGCTGGTCTTTGCTGGTCAAATGGGTGGACTGACCAGCAAAGACCAGCTTACCAGCTGGACTTAGCTGGTCAGATGGTTGGACACTGGACAGCCCAGCTGATAAGCGGGTCAAGTTTGGTTAGATCAATGGTTCTCAACATGTACAACTAAATATAAGAAAACATTTTGAAAATGGCAGATCCACAAGCTCACAACTCCTTCCTTGCGAGGCGTTGTGAGCTTGAAGATCTGCTATTTTCACAATAGAGTCAAACTAAACGTAATGCATCAACTCCTACGTTCCAAGTGCTTATCAGGGTGGGGGGTCCCCAGTTCAAATATGATTATTTTGGGGGGTCGCGGCCTGAAAGGTTTGAGAACCACTGGGTTAGATCACTGTTTCCCAAACAGTGGGTGGGGACCCTTTTGTGGCTCATGTACACATTTTTATGGTTCACAAGGAAAGATCCCTTTTTTCCGTTTCAAATATATTATATATTATTTCAAAAAAATGTCCCACCCAAAAGTCTAAAATCTAAAAACTAATAAATAAAAAATCTAAGAAATTCCATCAATTAATTAAAAAGAACACGCAATGAAAATAGCAGATCTACAAGAAGATCCACAAGCTTGCAGATCTGCTATTTTAACTAGTTTGGATCCCGGGGAGACATCATACCTACCATTAGACTGTGAAGATGTTACATCCCCCCCCCCCCCCCCCCAGTATATAGACAGTTTATTTTATTTTATTTTATTTTATTTATTTTACCAACACACGGATCTGCAGACACACGGATCTGCAGAAAGTATGAATCTCACCAACACACGGATCTGCAGACACACGGATCTGCAGAAAGTATGAATCTCACCGACACACGGATCTGCAGACACACGGATCTGCAGACACACAGATCTGCAGACACACAGATCTGCAGAAAGTATGAATCTCACCAAGACACGGATCTGCAGACACACGGATCTGCAGACACACGGATCTGCAGAAAGTATGAATCTCACCGACACACGGATCTGCAGACACACGGATCTGCAGACACACAGATCTGCAGAAAGTATGAATCTCACCAAGACACGGATCTGCAGACACACGGATCTGCAGACACACGGATCTGCAGAAAGTATGAATCTCACCAACACACGGATCTGCAGAAAGTGAGAGTGAATCTCACCAACACTGTGTGAAACTTAGCACATGTATTTAAATGCAAACTTACAAGTTACAAGTAAGTTTGTGGATAGGAAAATACATTTGTAAAAATTCTTAAAAAGCGTGATGTTTGTCTCAAAATGATGTAACAGGAAAAAGGAATGTATGCGTGTGTTGGTCTACTCACAAATAAGATCCAACAATTCACACACAGAATAGATGATTTACAAATGATATTTTATGATAAATGCACACACAAGTATAATTTTTTTTTGTAAAAATTACAAATTCAAATTTACAAAAGTCACAAATAAATAATTTGTGTTTGTAGATTGCAAAATACATTTGTAAATCATGGAAACACATTTGTAAATCAAAGAATATTTGTGCATCTTGGTATTGGATTCACAAATACTTTTGAGACAAATCTCTCCCCATATATCTGTCCATGCAGTTGAATGTGAAGGAAGTTATAGTCGATGATATTTGGCATGTGATCAATATTCAGTTCAAGGAGTTCAAGGGTCGCTCTCTGGAGAAATATAGAACTTTGTTATGGACCTCTGGAGCTCAAACAAATAATAGAGCTGCATTGATTTCTGACTCAATTTCCGAGGGAGACATTTTCTTAATGTCACATAAAGCGCATTTGTGGAATGTATTGGATTATGTATCCTTTTAATTTATAATTTTTCACAACCCTTGGAAGGCTGTGTAACCCGCTGCTGTGAATTACCACAGTTTTGTAAAAAATACAGCTGACAGCCTCTCACTTTATGTGATTTTCCTTTCCTGTGTTATTGTTCTGGGAATTACACGCACGGCACGCGCACCCACACGCACGCATGCACGCACACTAGGGCTGGTAACTTTCCTCAGAAATTATATATTAATATTATTTATATATATTCGAATATTGGTCTTAAAAAATGGCAGATATTCGAATATATTCAGATGCTATTATTATTATTATTATTATTATTTAAAAAAAAATATATATATTTTTTTTATTGTTATTTGACAGGGACAATACAAAAAACAATGTATCAAGTGCTCGGATCCAATAATACATTCTTTTTTGTATTGTTCCTGTCAAATAAACATGGACATTTTATTTTTTATTTTTATCGAATATTAATTTACTAGCGCGCGCACACACACACACACACACACACACACACACACACACACACACACACACACACACACACACACACACACACACACACACACACACACACACACACACACACACACACACACACACACACACACATATGTGCATAGATATTCCCTATGGGAATGGGTTCCATATTGGCAAAGGTATTGTAAAAATATGGGGTTGTGACACAAAGCAGTGCGGGAGGTTCCATAAACCAATTGTCATCCTGCAGTGGACTGGACACCGTGGCTGGGGGTTAAAAGCTTTAAAAACTTTTTTCTAAATAAGCCCTTAACATCAGCAGCAACAGGAGATGGCCCATGTGGTGGCCACCAGCTGGGGTTCACCACCACTCCCAGCACCTCCCGTGAAGCAGATCCCCATTGAGCCTTTTGTATACGACAGAGAGAAGATTTAAGTGCTGTGTGGATATAGCAGCGGTGTGGCAGGTGACCTTCAATGTCTGGTCTCAAATGTAGGATGTCATGCCTGGAAATCCACCCCCAGGGAACACATGTCCTTTTAGTGGGGGAGGCATGCCAGCATCTCTGGGCCTCCAGACAGCAGCTTTTGGTTGGCATATAATTACCTGTGCATACAGTACAGTAGTTACCTGTGTACTGTATATCTCTCTTTGCCTATTGGATGTGATCTGTTGAAGAGTAGACAGGCGTAGCAAAGTATTAACCCTTTTAAGAGCTGGAACGCATCTGTGTCACTTTTTGATTTGAGCTAAAAAGGCATTATTTTACACTTTGGCTATTCAAAAATAGCAGATATACAAGCTCATAGCACGGCACAGAGTATCTATCAATACATATTGTTTTAAAGCGAACATTTTTAACTCAAATCTTTGCTTCTGGGGCCCATGGAACAAAATATTTTGAGATGGGGGTTGGCGGCCAAATACATATTATTTTGGGGGTCCTTGACATGAAGAAGTTTGAGCAACACTGATATGGAAACATACGTTTAACATACGTTAGGATTTAGAAAACATTTGTAGAAAACACCGTGTCACGGTGCAACGCATTGTGAGTTTGTAGATCTGCAATTTTTTGGTGCATGACACTGGCATGCAATCATATAAATAAACTAAGCCTTATGAGTTGATGCAGAGCTTATTGTTTATTTTACTTTGGTCATCATCACACTCACTGACTGCTGAATAGGCCTCCAGATTAATTCACAAGACGAGCAATGTAAATACATCTTTGGTCCCCCTCCAAGACTTCAGTACAGCCAGTTCTTCTTAACCTCAGCTCACATGGGTTTTTATCAGCAAAAACAATGGTTGGCTCTTGGTGGTTCCTTGTTAAGGTCCTTCTCTCCTCCTGGCTCTCTCTTCCACTTTATGATCCAAAATTGATGCCAAAGCCCCCGTGGACTCGCTGGATGCTGAGACACTTTGAAGTGGGAGAAGTTTGACAAAACGCCCTGAGGCAAATATTTCATGGGGGCTATGGGGAGGGAGATTTCTCCCTGTATTAAACCAGCAGCATGGAGGGGGTAACATTGTTTTTGCAAAAAGGACATCAGGAAAAGTTTCTGGAGGACAAAGATTGTGTGTGTCTGTGTGCCGTCTATTGAATTTCAAGTTAGGTTATGAATTAAAATAGCACACACGTTTCCTAGCCATTGAGATATGGTTCTACGTTTTCCGTGTAGTCATTGTCTGTTAATTGGCCTGGTTCTGAATTGGTGTACAGATGGCACTGCACCGTTACAACTGTATCTCAGCACTATGATAATCTTTTTCAAATTAGGGTGTAAAAGTTTAACTTCACAGCATTATGTCAACATTATGTCCTAAATTTCAGCTTTGATTGGATAAATCAGTGTTTCACATTAATTAATCCATTAAGATCTGGAACGCATCTGTTTCACTTTTTGATTTCAGCTAAAAAAGCATTATTTTACACTTTGGCTATTCAAAAATAGCAGATCTACAAGCTCATAGCGCGGCACCGAGTGCCGCGCTATGAGCTTGTAGATCTGCTATTTTTGAAAAATCTTGAAAATGTGTGCAAATCTTTGAATATATACTTTTTTTTTAAAGCGAACATTTTTAAAGGGGCTACACCATGAATTTCATTTTTTTTTAGGTTTTTAGTATTTTTTGGGCTCCCCAGTGTCTCTTGTACCCCAATTTTTTTTTTTTTTTAACATTCAGTCATTCATGCTCATTTCATGGATTTCCTGAATGGGCGTGTCTGAACAGGCCATTTCAGAATGGCTGTGCAAGTGATGTCACTTGCACAGATTTTGCATTGACGATGGCCAGACAGAATTGCTCAGTAGCTCCCCCCTGCCCAATAGGACGTTTTGGTATTGCAGCTGAAAAAGCTTGGAATGACAGACAGTCAGATTGTGAGAAAAAATATCTGGATGTTTTTTAGGCTTACAACCTGTTTAAAACGTATTAGGGGGCAATATTTATATATAATATATATTTTTTTAATTCATGGTGTAGCCCCTTTAACTCAAATCTTTGCTTCTGGGGGTCCCTGGAACAACGTATTTTGAGATGGGGGTCCACCGCCAAATTCATATCATTTCGGGGGTCCTTGACATGAAAAAGATTGAGAACCACTGACATAGAAACATAGGTTTTTCATAAAACTGTTTTCATAAAATCGGCTTCAGGTCTTAATGAGTAAACAAACCTGCACCTGATCGCTATGTACGGTGCACTGTAGTTTCAGCACCTTACAGCCAGTGAGCAAAAATGTTGCTCATTGCCCCCTACTAACAGCTTCCACAGACAGTGAAAGTAAGAGGAGCTATAAGGACAATTATAAAGTTAAACCAATTAAATTGTTGCCTTTTAAATTCATACTGTATAGCTATAATCGACTAATCGAGGGTCAGGAATCCATAACAAATGCTGAATTACCACATTTATGGTGAACAGACATACAGGCTGTTTACTATTTGCTGTGGAAAGCCCAACTAACCCATCATAATAATGACAAATCCAGGGTAGAGCCCTACGGTAAACGGTAGCGAGTCTTGAAGTGGCCTAAAGTAGCATAGAAAAGCACTGTGACATGTTTTCTTAAAGGAGGCAAGCAATCTGTGAACAATAACTTAAGTGATTTAGGAAGATGAATAATTTCTAAAAAACAAATCACTCGCACCGTGCCTCTTTTTCATTTCATCTGGAGAAGTTAATAATTTAGATAAACTCATTGTTTACTTTGCACATTCAGTCAGTTTATAAGCACAAAGCCCTATCACGTCTTTGGCACATCGTTGTTGTTCTTCGCTCCAAGTTTAGAGGCAACAAACAACTTGGAAGTTCTTCCTCCTTGGGCAATGAGTGCATGGGGAGACTGCTTTAGCTATCGTAGCTAGCTCTGTCAGGTGGAAACCTTGGATGTCCAAAAAACGTTACTTTTCAGGAAATGGAAAAAAAAATCCTGTGTTCCAAATGGATCCAATATCATCATTAATCACAAGCTCTTGTTAATACTTTTGGTTCTCATTGGTTAAACAATGTCTCATTATGCATAAAGTGAGAAAAGACTCTAAATGCAATCTTCCATTGCATTTAGTCTTTTTTTCCCACTTTTTGCATTCTATAATTATGATTTAGGAAGAATCACCCCCCTGTCATTATCAGTGTGCTGTACAAGTGTGTTTTCTCACCAACTTGCAACAGTGAGTGGCATTTGTTAACACTTGCGGGAGTTAGTGACCTGTTGCCATCTCACCCAAAGCACTTAATACATGCTTATGTTGGTTCAGCACAGCATGTATTGCACTTCCACCTTGTGGGACAAAGAGGTCAAATTGCTTGCTGTGGCCCCTCCCCAGTTTTTGCGATAAATATATACTTAAATATATATACTTCAGCTTCCCTGACTTGCCAAATAAAATTCCCTACTACTCATGAGCCTATTCCATTGTGAGTTGAGAATAGCAGCCGAGGCAGTACAGGCTTGTTGGGTGATAAGGTTCACAACATTGTGCACCTGAGTGCACATATGGAGCAGCTCTCTTTGAATGATGGCCTGTTCTCTGAATATTTACCAGCTCTGTTTGCTGCTCTATTATATGCCTGGCCACGTAAGCCACTGTTTCTCAACCATTGGTCCTCACAGACCACTAGTGGTCCATGGCATTAATTACAGGGTCCATGGGAAAACCTTTCCTAGCTCTGGTCCTTAGTGTTGTTGGGCAGTTTTTTATAACGCTCTGCCAGGGACTGTGCATCTATTTCTGCATTGACTGAGGTTTTCGATGTCTACCGATGTCTAAACTGTAGTAAAAATAAAGGTAGCACTTCAAACAAACATCCTATTAACAAGCATTAACAGCTTATCAGATATTTATAAGTCCTATTTTTTGGGGGCTTTTCTGCCTCTATTGATAGTACACAGTGACAGGAAACGGGGAGAGAGACTGGGAGTGACACGCAGCAGAGGTCGTCGGGATCGGCGTTAGAGCCTATATGTGGTATGTGCCTGGACCGCCAGGCCACCGGGCGCCCCCCATAAGATGCTTATTAACATTATTATTGGTTAAGAAACATTATATAATGGTTTATAATGGCATTGTTTATACTATTTAGTTCTTAAGTTCTTATGATGCTTATTATAATTTTGCTGCTCACCAAAACAAGAGCAGTTTTGTGGTGTTGAAAGCCTTTTCTCCAAGGGGGGGAATCTGCTCAGAACCCCACCTTTTGTGTTAAGTATCCACTTTTTGGGCAGAAAATTCAGAACTGGTCAATAGCATTTTTCTATTGACCAGAGAGATCCCTGAAGTCGGCAGTATATTACAGTATGTCCATATTGGGCATATCGGTTGGATCGGCGGTTTTGGACAACTGGATATCCATATAAGCAACCGCCTATCCAAACGACTTGATGCCTGGAACTGGACTCCTCTGCGACACACGCGCTGAGTTTGCAGTCGATCGGCCGGTGATCGGTCGGAGATCAGATACACTCAGATACAATCTCTCACAAACAGAGATTGTGCGCAATAACAGATAGATAATTCAACCACTACGCTAGCGCAGTGAAATCCATCATTATGGAGAACTGCAACTGTGTGGAAGTGATCAAATCTTGTAAGCAATGTCCCGAACAATGGAGGTGGAGATCAAGGAACTCGTTTTGAATTGTTCCCAATGTGTAAACATCCTTTTTTTACTTGCCAACCACCTGGTGAGGCATGGGTCTTTTTTCTGTTTTTACTTAACCCATTCAGACCTGAGGCCGATTCTACGAAATGTCTTCTAAATCCTAACAGTTTTCTGAAAAAAAAACGTATGTTACTATATCAGTGGTGCTCCAACTTTTTCATGTCAAGGACCCCCAAAATTATATGTATTTGGTCGCGGACCCCCATCTCAAAATATGTTGTTCCAGGGACCCCCAGAAGCAAAGATTTCAGTTTAGTTTGCTTTAAAAAAGATGATATATTCAAAGATTTGCACAAATCTTCACGATTTTTCAAAAATAGCAGATCTACAAGCTCGTAGCGCTACGAGCTTGTAGATCTGCTATTTTTGAATAGCCAAAGTATGAAATAATGATTAAAGTGGCGTTCCCGGTCTGGATGGGTTAAGTAGTTGATCAAAGTTTCCCTCACTTGAATCATAGCCCCTGAGAGCCTAAACCCTGTGCTGCCAACGCTGCACGGCACCAATTATTTTTTAAGAGGCATGCTTCTCGCTTCTTCTCGCTGCGATGCTACCTATGCTAGCCAGCTGGCACTGAACTGATTCTGTCTTCGTACAGATGGGTTGTTATTGCCGTCTTGTGACAATCAGACATTTCATGATGTAAGCTTAATCGCTCAGTGGCCTTTTTCCAGCTCTTGAAGCCTCTCTGCTGAAATAGAAGCAGGGTCCTGCGTTCTTGGCCCACGGTGATGTACAGTATTATGTGATGAAATGCTTTGCAGCAGTTAACCCGTTAAGACCAGGGACGCATCTGTCTGTGTCACTTTTAGATTTGAGCTAAAAAGCATTATTTTACACTTGGGCTATTCAAAAATAGCAGATATACAAGCTCGTAGCGCGGCACCGAGTGCCGCGCTACGAGCTTGTACATCTGCTATTTTTGAAAAATCGAGAAAATGTGTGCAAATTAATATATTTATATTCTTTTAAAGCGAACATTTTTAACTCAAATACTTGCTTCTGGGGGTCCCTGGAACAACATATTTTGAAAAAATACATATAATTTTGGGGGTCCTTCACGTGAAAAAGTTTGAGCACCACTGATACAAAAACGTAGGTTTTTCACAAAACAGTTTGAAGACATTTGTAGAATCGGCTTCATGTCTTAAAGGGTTAAAGCACAGCACACCTCCTGCACCAGGACTGAAATGGAGTCGTGGGGAATTGGGAGTTTGCACCACTGTGTTTGGAATCTAAGGGTATATTTTTTCCCACTGACTGCTTAACGATGAATTTAGGATGTGGTTTATCTGGTTGTTTAGTTGCTGAGAATGGTTGTGTTGGAGACTGCTATACATCAACCTGTCTCCAACACCTTCCTGACCTCACACCATACTATATCTAACCATCCTCACCATCTCCCTCTTCTCCTGTTCCCACACCCTCTGCCCCTCTCTTGTGTTCTCTCCCTCTTTTTCTTCCTCTCCTTGCTCTTTCTTGTCCTCCTGACTACTGGGCAGTGTTGCCAGATTCTGTGAGAGAAACAAGCAACCAGGTCTAGGAAAACCAGCCCAAAAGAAGCGACTATGGGCCACATGAGCACTTTGAACATATACATCAGCGATGCGACGCGTTGTGAGCTTGTAGATCGGCTATTTTCAAATAAAATCTTGCAGGGAAATTATAATAAGCAGATCTGGCAACCCTGCTACTGGGCCCTACTTCTTCACAAACATCCTATAAAGTAAAACGAAATAAAACGAATAATAAGCTACACTCATTGACATTGTAAAGATACTCATTGTTAATATTCCAGGGTATTTTTATTCCTCCCTATTTCTGGTAAAAGTTTCCCCCAGAATAGGCGACGTTGAAGTTCATGTGGTTATAGCACATTTTTTTCGTTTAACTGCTCACCTGTGCAACATTAACTTCCTGCTCTCCCATTGAGGTTGAAGCCTCATCTGATTTACTCTCCTAAATAAGCAGATCCTGTTCTTTTTGTATGGGCTTTTAAGCTCAAACAGATGGGTTTAATTTACATAAAATGAACACCTATAACAAGAACAAAATGTATGCGCTACTATAAAACTGAACGATCGCAATCATAGATTTTTGGCTAGCTTTCTGTTTCTTTCCAAAGCAAAGACCTTACAGTAGCAAGCCCATCACTGTAACTGCACTTACATGACCACTTGGCTTGAAAAATGAGTCGATATTCGTTTGCCTTTTCCTTTTGTGCGTCCTGTCTGGTAGCACTTACTATGCATCCTATGTGTATAATGCATCATGAACATAATTATAAGGCATTATAATCTTCTCATAACCCTGTATAATCAGATTTATAAGAGCTCATAAATACTCATAATTCTTTATTACCATAACCATAACACATTATAAGACATTTTATAATGACTTATAAGTATCAAGTGTTATAATATCGCTTATAATAACTTATAATTGTAGTATAATGCATTATAATAATACATTATAATAATTATTACACATTATAACAGTGATAATAAAGCATTATCAATTGATTATAATGGATTATAACTATGAGAATTAATTTTGGGTTGCATAGCAAGTTTTACAAAGTGGGGAGCAATTATGAAGTATTATAATACTTGACATTATAAGTCATTATAACATGTTGTATAATGTGTTATGATTGCATTATACGTTGTTATGAATATGTATAACTGTAATCATCACGTGTTATAAGCATAATACAATCCATTTATACTTGAACTTATAAGTCATTATAATAAGCTTTATAATGTGTCATGGTTATAAAGCATTATGATTATTTATAAGCTCTTATAAATGTGACTATAACGGATTATGATCAGCATTACAATGCCTTATAAGTATGTGTATAATGCGTTATACACATGGGATGTATAGCAAGTGCTACTAATTAAGTAGCCGTTTCAGTACATGTGCTGTCTGATTCACTCATCTGCGTATGCATACATATATATACTCACCGCTTTATCGAGACACTGTATGCCCAATTATACAGCCACTGTTTAAGTACAACTCATCTACATTGTCGAACATCACACCATCATCATGTTTGACTGTGTACAGTTTATTCCTGTCATTCGCTGTTCCTTTCCGTATCCGTTATGACTTATATCTCCTCTCATCACGTAATGAATCTGTCATGATTCATATCTCTTGGTCACATAATGTCACCAGTACTATATATTACCTGTGTTTAGTAAACTTAGAACAAGTTTATTCGTCTGATGCTGCCTCTTGTCATCTTGTTCTCCGAGATTGCTACTGATTGCTAAATGAATCATCACTCTATCACCACCCTTAACCCATTGATACCTGGAACGCATCTGTGTCACTAGATTTCATTGGCTATTAAAAAATAGCAGATATACAAGCTCATAGCGCGGCACCGAGTGCCGCGCTACGAGCTTGTAGATCTGCTATTTTTGAAAAATCGTGAAAAATATTTTTTTATATTATTTTCCGAAAAACTATTAGGATTTAGATTTTTTTTTAGAAGCGGCCTCAGGTCTTAAAGGGTTAAGGCCTTTGCAGACAGGGTGCGATTTTCCGCACGGAAAAAACGGACAATATAATTTTTGAAATGAACACATGGTTCTCAATGACCTCATGCACACCCTGTGCGGCGATGCGATGCGGCGATGCGTTTTTTTTTTCAATCGAAGCCAGTTCGATTTGTGCGTTTTTTTTCGCATGCGGTAAAAACTGATTGACTAATCGCACCCTGTGTGCAAAGGCCTTTAATTAGGGCATTTCTTCTGTTATGTGATGTCACGTATGTGACGTGAACTGTGATCAATATACTTTTCAGGAGACAGATATAATAAGCTACGGGGTGGGGGAAAAATTAGAGCATGGGAGTCTTTCCCCAGAAAAAATATTAAATAAAATGACGCAATTGTCTGCAATTTGAAACACACAGTATAAATTCAAAGACTTTAGGGGGATTATTTTAAAACGTCCCTAAATATTTATTTCTGTAGCTCGATAATCTCCCACTTTATATTAGGGTAAATACTGTATATCTAGGCTATTTAGAGATGTTCATGTCAATATTTTGTGCCGTTATGGTTATTAAAAATGACATTCACTTGGCTTCTACTGACACTTTTCTTGAAAAAGAGCAAAATCTTGTCTGCTTCACACAAAAACATTTAAGGGGCATACATTCACATAAAAAACATAATATCCATAATGCAAATTAATTATAAGAACTTAATCCACATATAATAGGAATCTTCTCACATGGAAATAGCTGTATTTTCAAATACAATGCATCATACTGTAGCAGTGTCTGCTCTATTGCCAATAAAAGCTCAGACTGAGTAGTAAACTATTTTACAAACTGCTCAGTCTCCTTGAAAGATCCATCATCACCGCTAGCCTGAGTACATATAACCTGTACCTCTGTCACAGCCCGGTCCAACTCTGCAACAAAGTAGGGAGACAACACAGGCTGGGTGCTAAGAAAAGTAATTAATTGGTCCAAAAACACAACCCAATGAAAGATAAAAGATAAAAATCTGTACACAATGGCTTGAAACACAACAGAGTGCTGTGTGTGTGTGTGTGTGTGTGTGTGTGTGTGTGTGTGTTTGTGCGCATGTGTGTGTGCGTGTGTGCATACCTGCTGTTCTGCAACTTTTGGAAGAAACTATTACCATAGGAAAGGGGTGTGTGTGATTTTTTTTTAGGTATGATCTGTGACATAATTAGAATAATATGTTTGACTCATCAATAAATGCAGAGAATCTCTGTACGTCCGTCTGTTAATCGCGTATCTTGAGAACCGTCCGACTGACCGACTTCAAACTCGCTATGCGCGTCGCCACAGAGTATGGTCTCTTTGCAGTGGTCTGTTATGATTTGAATCTCACGTCGAAACACAGCCATTGTTCTGTTTGTCATTGTTTTAAAAAGGCCGTGTCTGTATAGATTAGAGTTCTATATACATTGTATCATTTCATATTCTCATCAGGCCATTTCAATGGATTCCTCAGGGACCCCATGTGACAGGCAGACAACCCATTTATCTAAGTGTCCATCTCGGCCATTCTCGTTGCTAAGAATGGCCATGACAGACATGAATGAGCACTTAAAAGTCCCTAGATAATCATTTCCATTCATGAATAAATCCTTGTTGGTCTCAGTGTTTTTTAATTCATATACTATTTTCAAGGCATGAGGGGATTACCTAAAAATAGACCCAATGTATACAGGGATCTGAAATAAAATTACAGTGAAAAAAGAATCCTGTATAATTGTTTTCCTTTTTGGCAAAAAGGAAAACAATTATACAGGATCTTCCCTCATGTGTCTGTCACTGTCAACCCCTACTGTTGGTCTTGAGGAGGGTGTAGTAGACAACAACATTTCCCCTCTGATACACATGGAGTCGCCAGTTGCTTCTTTTCACCTAGCCCTATCGATGGTCTTCCAGCGCCGGATGGATTCCAGCGCCGCTTCCTATTGCTTCACCAATCTATGTCCCCAATGTGTACAATCTATGTACACATTTTGTGTACATTAGAGCGCCAGGCTGAGCCAGAGGCACCGCAGAGGAATCGAACCCCAGTCAAAGGTGGTGGGCAGGAACTTTAACCCTACACCACCACCCACCTTTTTAGCGGTGCCAACCGCTCTATACGTGGCTTTGACTCCGTGTCCGTCCGTCCGTCCGTCCGTCCGTCCGTCCGTCCGTCCGTCGTATGAGCCTGGGATGAGCACGGCAAAGAAGAAACACATACAAACACACGCGCACACACAGACACACACACACGCACGTGGACACTGCCTATGTCATCTCTCCTCTCATTGGCCACACGTACCACTGGTTATCAAAGAGGGGTCCAGGGACCCCTAACGTATGTTATGTCCGAGCATGGGATGAGCACGGGATTTTAAACAGCTATAACTCCAGTTCCCAGCATGCCACCAACTCCACATTTGGTATGTGGACTTAGACCACCAATAGGGACGGCCATGAATTGCTGACGTTCTCAAAGAGGGGTCCAGGGACCCCCAGCGTCTGTTATGTCCCTCCGCCCGTCTGAGCACGGGATGAGCACGGGATTTTAAACAGCTACAACTCCACTTTGCAGCATGCCCCCAACTCCAACTTTGCAATGTGGACTTAGACCACCAATAGGGACGAGCATGCATTGATGACGTTATGAAAGAGGGGTCCAGGGACCCCCAGCGCCCGTATGAGCACGGGATGAGCACGGGATTTCACAGAGCTATAACTCCACTTTGCAGCATGCCAGCAAGTCCACATTTGGTATGTGGACTTAGACCACCAATAGGGACCAGCATGAATTGCTCAAGCCCCGCCCCCTCTGTCTTCCCATTGGCTGGCCTTCAAACAGCCATAACTCAAGTTCGCAGCATGCTATGGAGTACACATTTTGTACATGGACTAAAGCCAGCAATAGGGACTAACTGTCATTACTTAAGCCCCGCCCCCTCTGTCTGCCCATTGGCTGGGCTTTAAACAGCCATCATTCCAGTTTGCAGCATGCTACCAAGAACAAATTTGGTAAGTGGACTCAGACCACCAATAGGGACAAACTGAAATGAGTTAAGGCCCGCCCCAAAGGCACCGCTTCCTTCACACAGGGTGTGATTTTTTTTTAAAATCTGTATATTCCCAGAACATTTTAGATTTGTGCTCTCAAGAAATGAGAACCCACATTACCAATTCATTGCATAATTCCATTTTTAACTCACTGAGTGCCATTAACTTGTTTCACGTGTTTTTACCGCTATGGCGCTGGGTGCCATTAACGTGTTTGACGTGTTTTTGAAAAAATAGTAAAAAAAATAAAATATATATATTATTATTTTTATTTTTTTTGAAAAACATGTTCAGAACCCAAGATATCATCGTCTGAAGATGTGCAGCTCCATCCACTCCTTGTTTAACTTAGAACTGAAAAAGGCTGTATCTCGCTTCCTAAGCACTTTTTGTTTTCTGTGAAAAAAACTCTGGCACTTTTCAGAATCAATTCTGAAATAATTCTGGCAATCCTGGCACTCAGGGAGTTAAGTGAATAATCTAGTAAATATCACTTAACTGTGCAAACAGTATGTCACTGCTAAGAGTGAAAATATGACCAGTAGTTGTACGGTAGGCCATATGCGAGCCACAGCGCCTTGACTAACTTTCTGGCCCCATGATCCATTAATGTCAGAAATTAATACATTTTTACGTAACAACACATTGTCAGAAACGGTATTTATTAGCTATAAAATACATAAACAAAAACATTTCCGGTGCATTTTCGATGGCTATATGTTATTTTGGCTCAAAATGACAACAGCCTGCCTCACAATGACAGGTTTAACATGTTGCACTTTGTCTCTGGTGTGTCATTTGTTTTGTAAAACGGAATGCTGTCAGATTGTCATACCATCAATAATATGATAAACTAGATAACCATCTAATAACACCTAATAACACATAACACCTAGCAATAGCTACCAAGCAGTGTTTTCTTTTCTGATATCTTGACTGGTTTTGGTCAATGCACATGCATTTTCTCTCATTAAATGTCCTTCTACATTTCGCTATTCAATAAAATGTCTTAACTTTGTGCCCTGATATGCTCCCATTGGAGAACCGCTGTAGATGGTTTACAGGGAGGAAAGGGGGACATGTCAGTTTTGCTTGGCTACGTTCTGTGGCAGATTTATATCCCCTGGGCCCAGGGACCTCCTAACCCCATCTCACCCCCACTGTGTTCATCTCGTTGCCAGAGCTATGTCGTGGTGTGACCACCGTGGCCCTGCCAGGGCTGTTTGGACAGGACCGGAGTCACTGCAATGCCCTTGCCACTCTGATGGCTCTTGTGTAGGCAAAACAAACAGGGGAACAATTCCTTCCAGACAATGTGCATGCTTGCCTGTGTAATGTGTATGTGCATGCACATGCACTGTGTTTAACCACCTAAGCCCTATATACTTCATTAACTGACAAATAGCAAAAATAGCAGATCGAGAAGCTCACAATGGGTTGCGTCGCGATGCATTCAGTGTTGCCAGATTCTGTGAGAGAAACAAGCAACCAGGTCTAGGAAAACCAGCCCAAAAAATACATCAGCTATTTGAAAATAGCAGATCTACAAGCTATTTTCAAATAAAATCTTGTGGGGAACTTATAATAAGCTGATTTGGCAACCCTGGATGCATTGTGAGTGTTTTCGCTATTTTAAAAAATGAAAATAATTATAATAATAATTTATAGTTTTTAAAGTTTTTGAAGAATTTTGCATACAATAACATGCCTAAAATAGAGTCACCACGAGGGTTAAAGTGGTTAATTCTACCAGGGCTCTTTCTTTCTTTTTTCTCTCCCTTTTCTTCTCTTTTTTTCTTTCTTTTTTCTCCTTTTTCCTTTCTTTGTTGGAGTGTAAAGAGATCGGTGTAATTTGCGGGACTGGAGTCTGGATGAGTGGCAGGAAACCGGGTGTATTTTCAACAGGTGTTGCTAAGTGCTCTGTTGCCGTTGCCGAGGGCAAAGGCACTTGCACAGTATACGCCATCGCTGATCTCTTTTTCTGCACACCCCCCCTGCTGTTGGCGCCTTCATTCATATGTGCGCGCATGCTTAGGCCTGCATATTTCATGCTTCTGCATGTATGGTGTTACGCACATGTCCTTTCATCACACATGAATGTATTCTCTGTGTGGCAGGGATAACGTTGGTGTGTGTGTGTGTGTGTGTGTGTGTGTGTGTGTGTGTGTGTGTGTGTGTGTGTGTGTGTGTGTGTGTGTGTGTGTGTGTGTGTGTGTGTGTGTGTGTGTGATTATTCCACTCTATCTTGGCTCCCTGTCTGCCTCTGTTTGTCTTACGTTCACTGTGGATGTATGCTATTCTTTGTGGGAGCCCAGAGATCATTATGCATGTTGGAGTGTGAAGTTGGCAGACCTGAAGCTCTGTCTTTGACTCGTAGCGTTATTATTAATATTATTATTATTACTGTTATCTTTTTCACAGTAACTAACTGGCATGAGCTCATTTACCACAGAGGTAGTACTTTTTGGCTGTCGGCCGTGTTCACCGCGGGTGGGGTGGGGACGCTGTGCATCGGGCAGGTGCACACAGGCGGCAGACGGCGCTATGGCCTTGCAACAGCTCAAAAGCCTCTTTACCTAGAAAACTAACCACATAGCATGAGTTAAGGGACATGTCCGTCTTTTTTTATGTATTTATTTTTTCCACATAGAACCAGAGATATCGCGATCCAAAGATTTACTGCTCCATTCACTCCCTGGTTAACTTATTACTTTAAAATCCTGTATCTCGGCTCCTGTGTACCTTTTTTTTTGTATGTATTTTTTGGTGAAACATTTTCAACTGGCTGGCTGCAATTATGGAACGGATTACCGCAATCAGATTTTTTTTCCCCACGATTCTACGAGACTTCTGTGTGTGTAATGAGGGGATCACCGTGAGGACAGTGATCACAGAAAATATTTTGTGACTACTTAATTAAAAAAAAAAAAAAGGTTAAAACATCTATAAAAATGCTGCCACTGGCTGGGAATTAAAAAGAAACCTCTGGCAGGGAATGTGTTAACAACTAAAGTCTTTCAGTCAGTGCCGGACACACAGACATACTTTAGCACACACACACACACAACAGCGCCCATGCACATACCACACAGACAGAGTTGCTTGTCGCGCTAAACGTTCTGACAGTTCTGACACAGTTCTGACACACACACCATACATTGTATCTCCATTTCTACACACAGTAAAATCTATTTTCTACCGAGTATACTTGTGCTTATGTTTTGCTCTCTGCATATAGACGTGCTCACTTCTTACACTTACATCATCTTTTGAGCATTGATAGAGCGTCTTCTATGCTGGATTAAAGCGCTTGGCTGGGGTGCAGCAGCGAAAATGCTCTGACGTCAAAAGGAAAAAGAAAAAGAATATAGGATGTGCTGCATAGCCCTTTCATTGCTGCCCTTTCATTCCTTTTCTGTCAGCAGCACACACGCACACGATGCCTCCGCCACACTGCTGTATCTGTGTACAAGAAGAAGAAGAGGGAAGATCTGGAGGATATATCCTGCGCCTGGATTCCTACAGTATGTGACTTCCTATATACGTCCTTTTATAGAAGGGCCCCAAGCTACACAAGAGGGGGTGTAATAAGGCCTGATTTATATACTTATTTGCACACCCGTGTCTCGCCCCCCCAATGAAGCAGATCTACAAGATCACAAATGTTCCCCAGCGCGAAGCATTGTGAGCAGTGGTGGAAAACTGTACTCAAATGTTTTAAAGTAAAAGTATCAATACTGCAATGTAGAAGTGTTACGAGTAAAAGTCCCAAATTCAAAATTTACTTGAGTAAAAGTACAAAAGTATTGGTATCAAAATGTACTTAAAGTACCAAAAGTGAAAGTACTAAAATGTTTGAAAATAGCAGATTTAGTGAGCTTGTAGATTGGATGTTTTCAAATAGCACAGTACTTAAGTAAATGTACCTAGTTACTTTCCACCACTTTTGAGTTTGCAGAGCTACTATTTTTGGTGCATGACACCTGCACGCAACTGAGTATAACTCAGGCACGTACATTCCCTTGGATCAGACAATAATAGTGACTCATCGACGGCGTAGTTTACCCATCGCAGTTTGCAGCTATATAACATTGTCCATACTCCTTTAGCGCGGCATTCCCTCAGCTTCTCTGCTATGGTCCACGTAATGGATAGTGTACATAATATAATGTGAGGCGTTCTGTTGGGGCTGCGTCACCCTGAAGAGGTTCATTTTCTAATAATGACATTATCCTGCTTATTACTCAGCAAACTTTCCGCTTCTATAGCAACATAACCAGAGACAGAGCAACGGTCTGCAACAACAGAGTGCTTAATGAACGCTTAATTACTCTGAAAGCTTGAGAAGTGTGGTCAGGTCAAGGTTCTTCTTTCTTGATGATAGTCACAGTGAGAGAGAGACAGGAAATGTGACACACACACACACACACACACACACACACACACACACACACACACACACACACACACACACACACACACACACACACACACACACACACACACGCACACACACTTCAGTGACACGCATTTCAGTGATCTAACCTGTTGGAGACAAATGTATGGACCAGTTTTTCAGAGTCAGACTGAGACATGAAGTTTCTTACTTTGAGATATTTTTAAAATGATAAAACCAGGGATCCAAATGGGAACCGTTCCGATCCCAAGACGTCAAGTCTACCTCCTGGGCCACTGCCGCATAATAGCACCCACATTTTTGATCTGTCACAGACAGTGAAGCCAAATTAGAATGGATTCCCTGCCTCTGTCCCTTAGCACAGCTACAGAGATCTCAGTCTTGTCTTTGTTCAGCACAGGTGAAGCACACCAGCTTTGGGACGTCCAGTGGTTGAAATGATCAAAGCAATACATTTTTTCCTGTTGAAAAGTGAGCTATACAACTGTGTACCATCAGCGTTATGACACATTGGCCCTCATTTATGAAACAAACATACAACAGAAAACTGGGCACTGGTGTGTGATCATTTCCAAGTTGGACATCAGTGGAGCCTACGTGCAAATCTCACGTCAAGTGTCAACTGTGTGTACTGTACATATATTTTTCAGTCAATGTTCGGTGCAATATGGAGAATCTGACATCTGGCATCCACATATCTCGGCAGATTTGGTCTGGCACCGCTCAGTCGGGATTGGATTTCACTCCCTCCGAAGTAGTGAGGGACCAATCAGGGCCCAGTATGCAAATATGGGGCGGGTTTATCACCAGACCCTTTTTAAAAATGTTTTAAATGCAGGTTCCACGCAGAGATTCCATACTAATATCCAAGCAGTGATATTAGTCTGGCCATGCCAGGATAGGCTAGAGGGACCATAAAAGTGTTACCGGTATTTCCTAATTGTTTGCTATTAACATGGTAATAACATATGTGCAATGTTGTAGGTTAGATGCTTAATCACTTACCTATTTAAAGAAGAGCTTTTAATGTCAATTTAGATCTCGACAGTTGCAAGCCTGGCTCTATTAGAAGACCTCAGTCGCGTAATACACGTCTACCGTTTAGATTTGCAGGTTTAAGAGCACTCTGTCTATTCGATTTTGCGATATGTTGTGTGCAACTGGAATATTTGGCCTAAGGGTGGCGCTACACCTAAAGGCCATGGGGTCACCAAAATCTGTAGGGTTTATGCTTCACGGGCCATGACGGTGCACAGCAAATTCCAAGGCAATTAAGTCATTTTTCGAGATATCTTGTTTGGGGCCAAAGAACGGGCGGATGGACTGACTGACTGGCTAACTGACATTGCCATCCTTACAGCCCGTCACTATCAGGGCTAAAACGCGCCTCTGGTTCATCACACGGCATCCTTCCAGAAAGCAACAATTTACAAAGCTTTAATAGGCTCTGCTTTATCAACCAGAACTTGATGAAGGAACATTGTGAGGCTAATTTCAAAGACAAAATGTGGGTGGACTTGGAGTGAGCTGATAATATAAGACAACGTCTATTTATTCATTATACAGAGAGGAAAGAGTGGGCAGAGATAGGCAAGAACCTCTGTCAGGACTGATAATGATAAGTCATTACAATATAGAGGTTCGGAAATGATTTAGAAACGGCAGAAGTAACACATGAGACATGGTTCCAAAAGGGAAATTTACTGGAAAGCAATTATAATGCTACAAAAGTATGCCTGCCACTATGAATATTAGATTTTTCGCTGAGCCCTGACATTAAGAGGAATTGCTTTGTTGGTAATAGTTGGATAGAATGTAAGGTAGGTTAGAATGGTTGCTGTCCACAGCACACACTTCTTCAGCATTTCAACATAAATAGTTTTGGCATTCTTATGCATTGGCAGGCACACTAGTATTAGTAGTCTAAAGTGATGATTAAATCATGCCATTCATATTCAAATCAAATCAAATCAAACTTTTATTTATATAGCACATTTACAACAATCGAGATTGACCAAAGTGCTTTACATGGAAGGCATCAACAGAACAGACCTGTGCAACAACATAGTCACAGGACAAGCAAAACATGAAACAAGATAAAAGATAAAGATTCAAACAACATAAGCTAGGGAAAAAATATATATATTCAAAGATTTGCAAAAATGTTCACGATTTCTCAAAAATAGCAGATCTACAAGCTCATCAAATCAAAAAATGACACAGATGCGTCCCTCCCAGGTCTTAATGGATTAAAGTTGATAACAAGGAAAATCATGGCATGAAAGACGTCACATTTTTATCCTATACAGTCAAATCAATTACTGGTATATATACATATAAGCTCCAGCGTAAGCAGTAACTCGAATATATTCAATCCCCATGCATTCTGATGAATGAATCATATCCTCCCCATCGTTGTGGTACTATACTGTACTGCCTCAAGCCATGCGGATCAAACGGCACACACGGCGTTGGCCTCAGTGAGCCCGTGATCGTAGCGCCGTCCATTTTCATGGCTTTAGGGGCACTTGAGCTATGTTTAAGCCATTAAGACCGGGAACGCATCTGTGTCATTTCTTTGGGCTATTCAAAAATAGCAGATATACAAGCTCATAGCGCGGCACCGAGTGCCACGCTATGAGCTTGTAGATCTGCTATTTTTGAAGAAAGATTGTGAATATTTATATATATATATATATTGTTTTTTAAAGCGAACATTTGTAACTCAAATCTTTGCTTCTGGGTATTCTACAAATGTCTTCTAAATCCTAACAGGTTTCTGAAAAACGTGTGTTTCTATATCAGTGGTCCGACCTCCCCATCTCAAAATATGTTGTTCCAGCCCCCCCCCCCCAAGAAGCAAAGATTTGAGTTACAAATGTTCGCTTAAAAAAACATATTCAAAGATTTACACACATTTTCTGTTTTTTTGCCCCAAAAATCGCAGATCTACAAGCTCATAGTGTGGCACTTATGAGCTTGTAGATCTGCTACTTTTGAATAGCCAAAGAAATCTAAAAACTGACACAGATGCGTTCCCGGATTGAATGGGTTAACTTCACCCTCGGCAAAGGACTCCTATGTAAATGTGGGTTAATGTTCCACAACGGAGAGCATCGGTAACAAAAAGAGAGAGAGAGAGTGCAGATGAGAGCGAGAGAGAGAGAGGAGTGGAGGGCTGTGGTGATGGCGGTGCTGCAGCATTGCAACACAGTTCTTTTTTTTATTATCTTTCTCTCAGTCAGCTGGTCTATAACCCCGCTGTGACTTAGTGATCCATGCCGCTGGTCAGCACCGCATGTCATTTGGTGGAGCTATTAGCCAAAGGCTCAACGTATTGACTTTCTGACTTTTTTTATTTTCCCACTGAATTTCAGTCCAGTCCCATGGCATAGACAATCCTCTGCGCTTCTCTCTCTCTCTCTCTCTCTCGCTCTCTCTCTCTCTCTCTCCCCTTATATAACTGGATAAATTATTGACAAGAGGTCCTGGACCCCCCCTACCCTTTCTTTCTTTCATTCATTCACTCATTCTATTTTGCCTCCTTTTCTTTTCTCCATCTCTCTTTCTCTCTTGGTCTCAGTGTCTTCTGAATATTATTTTTCAGTCTTCAAGCAGATGGTGGGAATACAGATAGAGGTGTGTGTGCGTGTGCATGTGCGTGTGCGCCATCTGGTCGAAAACCACTGAAAATCTCGTCAAAATCGTCAGTGGCAGGCTGCGCCTTAGGAGAATCTGACAAGAAATCGCGTCGGTGGCAGGCAAAGTGTTAATATAGCTAGATAACGGACTACCGCACAGGTGGACAAATCAGACACACAACCATCCTCTGCACCACATAGACAACAGAGTTGATGTTTTTTTGTTGTTTTGATATAAAACCATGGAAGGATTAATAATGTTGACATATGCCAGATCACAAATTTATACAATAGACACATTTTCCCCCTGGAGGAATTTCTGTTAACCACATAAGCTCTATTTCTTTCTAAATGATTTCGCAATTTGTCATGATGCAACACTTTGTGAGCTTGTAGATCTGCTATTCAAAATAGGTACACCAGGGTTAAAGTGGTTAATAGATTACTATTTCTATTGTCAATCAATGAGCAAACTAGATAAAGTGCTCCTCGGAGCACAGGTCTCCGCCAGGTCAGATACGTTATTGTGGCCTCCTGGTGGCGCTATAATAGGCCAATGTGAAAAGGGTGCCATTTATTCTTAGGTCGTTCACGGCAATCGGACACTGCATTCATGATTTGAAGCATTTTGTTCCAAAAATGTGTTTTGCTAAATTAGACCTGCTGGTGGCGCTATAACAGGCCAATGTGAAAAGGGTGGCATTTCTTCCTCGGCCTAGTGGGAATGTGCGTGTGAAATTTCACGGAAATCGCACGCTGCGTTCATGGTTTGAGGCAGTTTGTTCAAAACGGACCAATCCTGCAAACTTTGGATGGCAACCTTAACCAATAAGGATGGAATATGGGAAATCGGACAGATCAGGGTTGATCACATGACTATAGAGATACTGTGTACCGATTTGCATGACGTTTGGTTAAAAACTGTAGGAATAATGTGAAAAAAATGGGTTTTGCACAAATCGGCCTCCTGGTGGCGCTATAACAGGCCCATGTGAGAAATTTGAGGCAGAGGTTCTGAATTGGCATCCAGGGAGTGTGTGTGCACAGTTTCGCAGCGACCGGGCCAACGGTGCCGGAGATTTGGTGGTAACACACGGACGGACGGACGGACACACGGACACACGGACGGACACACGGATGGAGGGTAAAACATACTCTCTCGCCATGCCTTACGGCCTGGCGGAGACAATAATACAAAATGAACACATGGGGGGGGGGGGGGGGGGAGTGTATGAAATGTTATTTTTGTTGATAAAGTTCTTTTTGTTCCTATATAAGTCAATTTGTAAACTTCTTCATTAGAGAGAAATGCAAACAGGAGCATTATCAGTTCTGGCTACTTGTGTCTCGGTTGGTAATGAATTCCTCTCTAGCAGCGGCCCATGTATGCCATTACTCTTATCCCCTAGACCATGGCATGCTAATTAACATTTATAAAATACAATTTGTTTTCAAAGAGTGAGAGAGCACGACAGTGAAACAGAGTGAGGGGTGTATAGGGAGAAGAGAGAGGGAAAAAAGCAAGTGAGTGAGAGCTCTTGATTTGAAATGATGAGACGGGCATTTAAAAAAAGCACAGGGTGAATGAAAAAAAAAATATGGCACTACATAACACAATATAAACAGAGACGACTAACCAGAGTAAACAAATAAGATGAAGTTACAGATCTGCAGTGTTTCCAGCCTTGAGAAGAGATAGTATTAACTTCACAAATGGGAGATACAGTAGGAAAACAAGGCTTACTGTGAGGGACTTTTATCAGGACAGAAGTGGACTCAATTTGGTCACATTTAATTTGTGAAGTTGAGTTAACTGCCTCATGAGTCCATACATCTATTATTACATTTGGAAAAAGTCAGGCCTTCCGGTGGTGTCCCTGATGCCACTTCTTTGTTTCGGTATCAACACAACAACAACATCTCACATGTCACTACAACACTAGCCACAACGTGCCCGCTTCATTTACGCATTGTTTCGTCTACTTGTCATTGCTCACTATACATTTGCCTCTTCAGAGCATAATTAATTTCGTCCAACACCATTAGAGACCACACCGGAAGGGGAAATCCTTTAGCACACCGTTTAGCGTTAGCCGAAAGCCTCATAGTACTTACACATCACGTCTTTGCAGTCACCGCGGTAATGTCCCTATTCCCACCACAGTCACGCTAATATGTCCGTCATTTTCGTGCCATGTACATCCCAAACAAAACATTATTACCCACGCTATCGTCTTAACGCAGCCTCTAACACGATGGCTTGCGCTCATTTCAGGGTTGCCAGGTTTCGTGAAAGAAACAAGCAATCCGGCCTATGAATTTGCTCCCGCTCTATGAATTTGCCTCCGTTCCTGCTCGCTCAAAGTCGCTTACAATAACTGGACATGGCAACACTGGTCTACTCTCATACGGGTCCTCATGCTCTCTCTCTCAATACAAACTGATGCTCACTCGACCATGCTCTCTCTTTCACCTCCGAGCACCGCTGTTGCAATGAACGTCTCTGTCTCCGATGTGCGGGCCAGGCTACTAGACGGGAGGGCCGCGCAGCGGCCCGAACCTCTGGTATAAATACAAATCATTATGTAAGGTATCATAAATCAATAATCAGACTATTGTAGTTTTAGGTTACTTCAAAGGTTTTGATACAAACAGCATAACTTAACAATATTCAGAAAATATTCTAGTTTTATTTTGTTTTGTGTTTTTGCCCAAGCATACTGTATTGTAGGGGTAGTCCTTCTATCAAGAGCCGAGTCGATCAACTAGAGCATGAAAACATGTCTTCACTGCTCTTTTATATCACTGGGTCTTTAACTCACCGTGTTTATCTGTAGGGTACTGCAGAATGCAGTCGCAAGTAATACTATCTCCAACTTCACATCCTGACCTGTTTTGTTGAAGGGAAAAAACTTGAATGGTGGGGCATTACATGAAAAGTTGTTTGGTAAGACTTTATGTTAAGGTCGGTCTATAATGCATTATAACCACATTTATAATGCATCATAACACTCGTTATAAATGTTTATAATTATGCATAACAACTTATAACAAACACACAAACAGCACTTCAAATTTTAAACGTTGGCATAAGTTTATCAACATACATGATTATAAACATTTATAACAAGTGGTGTGAGGCCTTATAAGTGCATTATAATGCATTGTAAATGTGATTATAATACATTATGAACCCGACCTTTAAGTGTTTCCAGTTATTTTTATGTTCCTTAATATCACATCTTGTCAGGATGCCCAGCCCAGATGAAAACTATTATTCTTACAGTCTCACGTACAGTATAATGTGGCTTATTTTCCTAGATGTTTTTTTTACCTTGTGGTATCTTTGCCTCGTATATCTATCCATTTCATACACTTCTGATATAATATGACCCATATTTGAAATGACAATAATTTACAATACATCAACATTTAAACCAAAGCTTGCACTGTACTATGGCTTTTAGTTTTCATGTTCTACAAAGACTTCTCTGGATATCTTACAGAGAATTTCTGTATGGGAGAATTTGTGGCAGAGGCTCAATGGCCTTTATGTCTTTATGTAATTGGTACAACTTTGTCTTCAGTTTATGTCTCACTTCGTCTCTCTCCCTCCATGCCTGTCAGTACATCCTCATTTATCCTCTGGTGTAAGACCGTGGCGCCCTGTGAAAATCTCTCATTTTTCCTGAGTGACAGTCATACGTTGACGTATAAATTAGGCTTACGGCTGGCATTCCTTTCCTTTGCCCAGTATTCATCCTCTCCTCTCCGTCTTCACCTAAACTATATCGTCCTTGGTCTCGGCGCTCCCATACCCAAGTAGCTCCTCTCTCCCTCCTCCGTATCTCTCTTGTGAGGGATGTGCCCTCATTTCTTATTTTCTTTTCCTCTCACTCTATCCCTCACTCCCTTTATCTGGTGTCACTGTGTCAGAATGCATTTGGAGCTAAATTATTCATTAGAGAACTGGAGGGCAATCAAAGCGACTGGTACCATGGCAGTGTGTTGTGTGCTTATGCGTGTGTGTGTGTACGTGTACGCACATGTACATGCGTGTACTGTGTGTGTGTGTGTGTGTGTGTGTGTGTGTGTGTGTGTGTGTGTGTGTGTGTGTGTGGGTGCGCGTGTGCCCAATGCACTGTGTAAGTGCATGCATGCTTGCTTACCTGCGTGTGTGCATGTGTGCGTGTGTGCGTGTGTGTGTGTGTGTGAAGAGGGAGTATAGCAGGCTGGAAGAAGGAGATTACACAGAAACCCAGAGGGAGATGAACACAGAGCCCTGCAGCTCTCCTTACAACCTAGAGAATGCTAATTCAATAGAGGTATCCGTGATCGCTGTGCGTGCGTGTGTGCGTGCGTGTGTGTGTGTGTGTGTGTGTGTGTGTGTGTGTGTGTGTGTGTGTGTGTATGTATACGTGTATGTGTGTTTATGGAGGGAGGGCAGTAAGTTGACTTATGGGCGATTTTGGAGATGGTGATTGTATCGGTTTTTCTCCACCAGATACAATCAATGCTAGTGTTGAAACATGGCACGGACGGCCGTTCGTGGACACATGTACACGAGCAGATAACTGCCGTTACATCTATCCGCCCTATGCCTGAAGCCATTTGAATTCATTTCCTGCCAGTGAGGACCTTTAGCACCCAGCGGTGCTGCTCTTTCTTTTCATGTCTTTCTCCGTGTGTGTGTGAGTGTGTGGATGTGTGCGTGTGTGTGTGTGTGTGTGTGTGTGTGTGTGTGTGTGTGTGTGAGGACCTGGTTCCCTCAGGCTGCAAGGAGTCCCTGTATGTTACTTCTACTCATCTCTCACCGCTGTCCAATTAACAGTAAATCCCAAAGCCCTGATGAGCGCATAGATTATACCCCCCCCCACACACACACACACACACACACACACACACACTTTATTTTACCATTGTATACACATATATGCAATGACACACATTTGAGTGCACCCATGTATATAAGCAACAGACCCTCACACACAGATTCATGTTTGCACTATGCACTGCACCCACGTGCACACCAGAGGAATAGCAATGTTTATGGAATCAATAACAAACCAGATCGAGTATGTTTATTAAACACTAATAACCCCTGAGTGAATGGGTGTTATTATCAGATAATTATAAACACACACACATTCATACATAGCATGCACGTACATTATGCAGTCTCGTCTCGCAAAATATCAAATCACACTTGGCTGGAGTTGTTTTTAATATTTAGAAGCATTTCTTTTCTATTTTTGGTCATAGTTGTGGCTCTCCGCCATCAGTGTTCCTGTCCCCATAGTCATCATTAACCACCAGGCACTCACAGTGGAAGCTCTGGTGTTGCATGTATAGCACTGCAGCCCCATAGGCTTAACCCATTAAGACCAGGAACGCATCTTGTGTAACCACTCTATCCATATTTTATACTTTGGCTATTCAAAAATAGCAGATCTACAAGCTCATAGCGCGGCACCGAGTGCCGCGCTATGAACTTGTAGATCTGCTATTTTATTTTGTGGCAAATCTTTGAATATAAATACATTTGTAACTCAAATCTTTGCTTCTGGGGGGTCCCTGGAACAAAATATTTTCAGATGGAGGTCCGCGGCCAAATACATTTTGGGGGTCCTTGACATGAGAAAGAAACGTACGTTTTTTTCAGAAAACTGTTAGTATTTAGGAGACATTTGTAGAATCTCCAGAAGCAAAGATTTGAGTTACAAATGTTCACACATTTTCCAAAATAGCAGATCTACGCGCTATGAGCTTGTAGATCTGCTATTTTAATAGCCCAAAGAAATCTTAAAATGACACACAGATGCGTTCTCAGTCTAAAGGGGTTAACAAAAGCAAAGCGAGCACTTGCTTGTACCTCGCTCTCACGCACACACACGCGCACTCACTCACTCTGTGTCTGCTTGTCCATCTCTCTCTCTCTCTTTTCCTTTTTTTCGCCTGTCCTGCTGTGGTCCACGGGAGAGTTCTCATCTTCACTCGGTGCCTCCAGGGGTGATTATCGCCCTGCACTGTGGTGTGCTTTGAGTTCACAGAAGAAGAATGTCATGATAATCTGTTGTGGGCGGGTGAGCAGGGGTGTTGGCTCTCTCTACAGGAGCTTTCAATTAGTATTTAGGCAGAAAACAAGCTGTGGCCTTAACTAAATGATGAAAATGCAGATTCTCTGCAGTTTCCACACACACAGTGCTGGAATACTAGGCTATGCTGGCATGGAATCGTTCAGAAAAAGAGTCTAGCTCACAGTGCCAAATCAAGGAATGTGGCATTTCAAAATGGCTGCTGCTGCTGTGTTTATTGGACACATTGACAGGTCCAATTGGTCAGTCCGTCTCTGCTGGCCCAGGGAGGAGCATTGCACACAACAATAAGCCCCTGTCGTGGTGAGAATAAAAAAGAAGGGGGAGAGAGACACACGGAGAACATATTCCATTTCACAGTCTACTGGAGTCCAGCAATCTCTCCAATCTGCCAAGGCTCATACCCACAGACTCCTGGTGGACCTCAAAACAATTTTAGAGTGATCTCTCTGAATGCATTACACAGCAGTCAAACACCCTGGGACACAGACAGAAGGGTTTCATTCAGGCTCCGCTGCATGACGCCCCCATAACCACTCCCTGCTGCCCCGACCAGTAGGACTTTACCTTTAAGGGCTCATTTAGAGCTTTGTCGTATGACTGCTTGACAGAAATAACTTGAGGGGGTGCCCCTCTGTGGCTCACCTGGTAAAAGTGCATACAACATAAATTCAGGCTATATTCCTGGCCACAGGTCTCTCCCCTGCCTTTTCTGGCTGTATTGAAATAAAGCAGAAATTCTGAAAAACAAATAATAAAACAAACTAGAAAAAGTGCTCCTCGGAGCACAACTCTCCGCCAGAAGACTTGTGTTGGTTCGAAGGTCGCGAAGGTCGCTATCCCTCTTGTATATGTAAGTGTCCTATCCATCCTGTCTGGGTAAGTGTCCTCTTCCGTTCATTCTGTGTAAGTGTCCTATCCCTCCTGTCCTATCCGTCCTGTCTATGTAAGTGTCATATCCCTCCTGTCTATATAAGTGTCCTATCTGTCCTATCTGTCCAATAAGACAGATAGGAACAATTGGACCGCGACTACTTGACTACTTCCGGTTCGAAGGTCTTGGAGTGAGCTAGTGGCCGGATTTTCGGTATTGGAATCTGGCTTATCACAGTGACACATGTATTTATAGGTCGCTATCCCTCTTGTATATGTAAGTGTCCTATCCAACCTGTCTGGGTAAGTGTCCTCTTCCGTTCTGTCTGTGTGAGTGTCCTATCCCTCCTGTCTGTATAAGTGTCCTATGTCATATCCCTCCTGTCTATATAAATGTCCTATCTGTCCTATCAGCCATGCAGCCATTTCATGGTTCCCGTCTTACCTCACTCTGACAGTGGCGGAGACACTGTCAGAGTGATGCCATGTATATATAGGCCCGGTGGCGTCACTAGCCAATCAGATCACAGTATTTCACGTGTCACGTGAGGCTTGATCAATCGGTGTGTCATGTTTAAGAAGACCGCCAGAAGACTTGTGTTGGGAATGTTGGGAAAGTGTACTATCTGTCCTGTCTATATAAATGACCTATCCGTCCTGTCTGTGTAAGTGTAAAATTTATAGCGTTTTTTTAAAAATGGTTGGGAAAAAAAAACTTAAAGATGTTAAACATTTATCAAAATGCTAAAATGTATAAAAAAAATGTTGAAACAAAAGAAGCTCAAACAAAAACAAAAACAAAACAAAATAAGCTCTTCAAACAAATGTTCATAGTTAAATCAAAAGAGTGTATTATAGGGTGAACTAAAAGTTGATTAACCTTTACAAAACCCTAAGACTTATTCTTAGGGTTATTCTCAACGACTTATTCGTCAATAGGTGATATTTTAATGACTGTAGTTTGGAATTTCGTTTCATCATTGAATCGATATGGTGCTACCTTATTGGAAAAGATATGTTTTGTATGTACTAAATTTAGAAAGATGTTTTTAAAAGAAGATGGATCATTCTGTTTCATTTCTGCCATAGCATTTGCGTTGTGGCCTAAAAGGGTTTCAACGTGCTCTTCGAAACAACTGATCCACTCGTCGGCTGTGTCATCCTTTATTTGCAACCTTAATGCAAATCGATAAATATGTTGTGTAACTTCGTTGCATTTTCTACAGTAAAGTTCTTCCTGCTGTTCGACGAGTTTAGTTTTACATGTAGGACATGATTTATAGATACACGTATTTGATTGACTGTCAGAGATTTCTGCTGCCACTTTATAAAAAAAACTCTTTCCTTTTAAAATGGGTTCTTCGGGATATTTCATTTCTCTTAATGTTTTCCATGTGAAATTGCTATCAGAGGACAGGACATGGAAGGGGTAGTTATGTTTCGTTCACAGGGTAAAACTTTACTATATTCATCTAAGAAAATTTCGTAATCTTTGTTTGCCGTCACGTATTTCGGGTTTTTTCTTTGTAGTTTTCCAGGCGAAATACAATATACTACGCCTTTTTTCACTTTCACTGAAAATTCATCTGCATATTTACCAAAAGCTACTATGCGAATTGCTGCGCTTTCATCTGTTACAGTGAAACTGTATATCTTTCCCTTTGTACTATTAGTATATTCTTTAATTTCACATATATTTATCACTAGTCCTTGAATTTCCCAGTTATGATTAGTTAAACTGAGTTCAGCAATCGGAGTTATGACAGGATTTGCTCTTATTTCGGTAATTGCATTTATCTTGCTGGCAGGTATTCGTAACTGACAGTGTGCATTTGAATTCGTAGAGCTTATTGATCTTTGCTTTGAATCTACCTGGATGTGCGAACTGGCTGCATTTTCTGTTGTAGATGCGAGAAGTCTGTCTGTTAGTAGCCGTATTAGGTCAGTATGCTCATTTAATCTCTTTTCATAGGACATCATCATTTTCATGATCACCTCTTTATCAAAGAATTCAGGGCTTACGAGGGAATAAGTGGCTGAATTCAGAGGTGTTTCTTTGATGTCTTTGTTATTTGTATTTTCGTCTGTACATTCATCTGGCGTGGGCAATGTCGCGCGATCCTTTACATCTTCCAGACAAATGAGGTCAGTATTTGTCCTCCTCATTTGTATTTCAAAGAATTCGGGGCTTACCAGTGATGAGGTGATGGGGGAACTTGGAGAGTCGATGTCTTTGACAGGACTTAAAGAAGTGTCGTTCTCGATTTTCCGCTTTCTGGTCATCTTCTGAGTTTTTGGCACAATTCTGAAGATTTCAATCAGCAATATCTACCTTTAAATGATAAAGGTATTGGTACTCACAACAACGTACTCACAACGTCCCTACAAGCTCACAGCGTCCCTCCAAGCTCGGAACGTTCCTACACGCTCACAGCGTTCCTCCAAGATCACAATCTCCCTACAAGCTCACAACGTCCCGCCAAGCTCACAACCTCCCTACAAGCTCACAGCGTCCAAGCTCACAATGTCCCTCCAAGCTCACAACGTCCCTACAAACTTACAGACTCACAGTGTCCCTACAAGCTCACAACGTCCCTACGTCTCACAGCGTCCCTATAAGCTCACAGCGTCCCTACCAGCTCACAACCCTCCAAGCTGACAACGTCCCTCCAAGCTCACAGCGTCCCTCCAAGCTCAGATCGTCCCTCCAAGCTCAGATCGTCTCTACAAGCTCACAGCGTCCCTCCAAGCTCCGATCGTCCCTCCAAGCTCACAGCGTACCTCCAAGCTCAGATCGTCCCTCCAAGCTCACAACGTCCGTACAAGCTCACAACGTACGTACAAGCTGACAATGTCCCTCCAAGCTCACAGCGTCCCTCCAAGCTCAGATCGTCCCTCCAAGCTCAGATCGTCTCTACAAGCTCACAGCGTCCCTCCAAGCTCAGATCGTCCCTCCAAGCTCAGATCGTCTCTACAAGCTCACAGCGTCCCTCCAAGCTCAGATCGTCCCTCCAAGCTCACTGCGTCCCTCCAAGCTCACAACGTCCGTACAAACTCACAACGTACGTACAAGCTGACAACGTCCCTCCAAGCTCACAGCGTCCCTCCAAGCTCACAGCGTCCCTCCAAGCTCAGATCGTCTCTACAAGCTCACAGCGTCCCTCCAAGCTCAGATCGTCCCTCCAAGCTCAGATCGTCTCTACAAGCTCACAGCGTCCCTCCAAGCTCAGATCGTCTCTCCAAGCTCACAGCGTTCCTCCAAGCTCACAACGTCTGTACAAGCTCACAACGTCCGTATAAGCTCACAACGTCCCTACAAGCTCACAGCGTCCCTACCAGGTACTCACAGCTGATTAATTAAAATGATTAGCAAAACGAAATCAGACAATATTTCTAATTTAGATATAGAAGCCAGTTTATATAGCTAAATATTTATGTATTCATGATGTAATAATGATGTCATGAATAGTTCGCTATGCCTATTTATTCATGTGAGTGCCTGAGTGTAATGTGAATGTCCTGACATAGGTAGGGTAGACTACCAATGAGCAAAAGTCTTAAGAGCATTTTATGCAAAAAAAACAGCAAAAAGAGTATATGTACTGCTAAGGCAAAACTATAATATATCAGGTATTTAATTCCTTAAACAGATGAGAAAAAAAGTAAAATCAATGTATATGGGTTAGGGGTCAGCTTTAATAGACTAAATCTGGTGTTAAAATGTGTTATGTATTAAATACATGTATCATCAGTTTTAAGATAAATCCAATGTTATATGTATTAGGTCATGGTCTGAATAGTAGGTGTCTACTACATATGTGGAGACTTTCTGGCTGTTGACATAGACATGGTCTAGCAACGAGCCATCATCTGTAGTTGGTGTTGTGACAAATTGATGGAACCCATGATTTAACATGGTCTGTACAATTACGTGTTCTGAATGTATGCTAAGGTCGTAGTTGAAGTCACCTGTAATTACTGTCAAGGTGTTCTTTTCCAATAATTCTAAGAATTCATTAATATAGGTAATGAAATCTAAGAGCTGAAATTTTGGTGGTTTATACAATGTGATTAAGTTGATTCTATTTGCACATTTGGATAGTCTAAGTGCTATGTGTTCCACCTTGTTAAGTGACTTGTTTAATTGTGTCGGAGAAAGGTCATTTGATGCTATTGTCATGATCCCGCCTCCTATTGTTTCTCTGTCAGCTCTGAAGCAGGTGGAGTTTGGTAGGATGAGGTCATCTGCATTTAAGTTGTTGTATGGTTTCAAAAAAGTTTCCACTAAACATAATACATCTAAATCTGTCAGTATTCTATCGTTTATCAGATCAGGTAAATGTTCTATGTATGATCTGATATTTAACATAGCGATACTTAGGGTGGATTCTTTTGCAGAACGTGGGATCTCTCGGTATACTTGTAGTTGATTCTCTCGTAGTCGAGTCATTTCTTCGAGTACAGCAGGGTGAGTTTTGATATGTTTGGCATGAAAGCTGAGGAGGTACAGGCCTTGTAATGATGTTACTCTGCTGAGTGCAACATAGACCTGACCTGAGTTGAATAAGCCATTTTCCTCTACACTAACTACTATCTTATCCAATGTTTTTCCTTGGACTTTATGAATTGTGCATGCCCATGCCAGATTAAGTGGGAACTGTACTCGTCTTCCTTCTATAGAGTTTTTAGTACCCGTATAGAAATGTGCAGTATGCCTTTGTATGGGTACTGCTTTAGCAAAGTCGTTTTTGTACTGACTGGCTATTTTAGCAGCTTTTCCTACACGATCACTGTCAAAATTGACCAGGATGGTTTCGACTCTTTTCTCTGTTTGATGGATGTGAATAACTGTTCCACATATTCCATTGGAAAGTCCATCAGAGACTTTGATGTTGTTTGTCAACATGACTCTGGCTCCGACAGCTATGGACACGATTTCCCGTAAGCCTCCTGTGTCCGATGGTTTGCTCGATAATTTAATATTAACTAATCCTGTCTTATAATCTTTTTTCGAATCAATTGCGGTGATGTTGTATATTTTTGTTGGTAATTCCTTTAATTTTTCATCATTGTGTGAATTTGTGGCCGCATTTGTTCTGAAGACATGCAATGCGTCACTTGGGTACGAAGGATCTGTTTTGGAGATGATTCTTGTGCGTAGCAATGCAATGTCTTCTGCACAGCATGTGTTTGTACGAACTCTCATAAGCAACTCTGCATAGCGTTGGTCATCTTTATGGCGCATTGTTTCTGTTAGTTCAAGTAGCTGGAAGTTTTCTTTCCATAATGAACCATGTAGTCTGACATAAGCATCAGAGGGTGTGTCGAATACCATTTTCGCTTTTATTGGTGGTAGTTGGTACAGGTCACCGACTGCAAGGATGCTGACATTACCAAAACGGGACTCTGGGCTGGTTATACCTGTGATGTCTTGAAGGCGTTTGTGAATGAGATGTAGAAGATCTGCACCCACCATGGAAACTTCGTCAATGATTAGCAGTTTTAATTTTCCCAATCGCGAGCGCAATGTATTTAATGTATCTTGTTTTGGAGGTTGGTATGTCATTGATTTAGTCATAGGTGGAAAGTTGAGGGCAGAATGAAGTGTTATACCGTCGATGGCAAATGCTGCTGTTCCGGTGAATGCTGTCAAAAGTACAGTAAGTTCACTTGGTTCAAAATACTGAGACAGTCGATGAAGTAGGTGCATGGTTTCATAGTGGATTAGTTTAATGATGTGACTTTTACCAACTCCTCCTGGTCCACTCAGAAAGACTTGGTAACTGGGATGCGGTTGATGAGTTTTAAGTGCAATGATTGTTTTTTTGCACCATTTTCTGTGAAAGGTCACCATTTCCTTCTGTTTTGGAGTCAGTGATCGCATCATGCTTAAGTAGTCTTTTCGATTCATCATACTTTTGTTTAGCTCCGCAGTGAAACGTGCATGAAGTTCTGATTGGACTGGTGGCTCTTTAAAATCTACGTCTACATTTGATTGGTCTGCGTCGTCTTGTAATTCTCTCTCTATGATATTGCCTTCATTGTTTTGTATGGCTATTTCATGTTCAGTGTTGGCTGCAATCAAATCCCAGACATCTTGTGGTCTTTTCATTGTTTTAATGTCTTCTACTGTTTGGTCAAGTTCTTGTGTGTTTATACTGAACTTCTTTTCGTTGTGGTGGATTGTCTGTAGAACATGATCATAGTGTTCTTTGAAAGTTGGATGATTTGCTAGTAGGTCTCTTTCCTCTATGCGCCAAGGTAAGTACAACATTAGAATGTTTCTATATTTTTCTTCTCCTTCGGATCTTTCTTTATAAAAACGAATGACACAGTGGCGTGTGCGGGTTCGCATCTGTCCAAGATCATTTTTCAGGGTGATGAATTGTTTCTGTCTTTAGGTTTATCATCTTCATCAAAGGTATTTGGTATGTGGTCAAAGGCATCAGAATCAGTTTTATTGTATAATGTTACGTAGGTGGCAGCAAACTCTGCCAGACACATGCTTTCTAGGAAGTCTGGGCGTGCTTCATACCTGTCGAGAAGTGAGATGCAGAATATGTTTTCGTCATCATCATCCATATCTTGTAGTATACTTACCGGTTTAAGAAGAGAAACTCTTTTATGTCTGGGTGATGTGTTCACAAAGATCACCTTTCTGCTTGTCTTTTTTAATGGTAAGGATAGTAATCTGTAAGCTGCTTCTTGAGCACTTACTTCTCTGTTGTTAAGGAATGCAGAGCCAACCTTCTTTAATTGTGTGGTCACATCTTCGCCTCTATTTTCATGAGCAACTTTCTTCAATAATTCACTCATTGCTCTTTCAGATTTTAACATGTAGCTGGTTATGTACTTGACACAAGAATATGCATCCAATACGAATTGAATATCCATGTTTGCTTGCCAGGTTTTGAGGATGTTTATATTATAGTAATTAATCCAACGTTCTCCTGGTTGACGTTTCAGTATTATTTTTTTTCCAGATTTCATGACTGATATTGCCCATTGGTAATCTTCTTGGTCGACACAGGCGTCTTGTAACAAGTCTTTCAGTGAGATATTCTCAGGATTGTCTTCATTGAACATGGAGGTAGCCACTTTTTGCAGAATCGTGTGGCTTGCATCAAGGGATCTTTGTATAGTGTTTTGGTCATCTTCTTCGTGGAGTTCTGTGGCTATTAAGGTTTCACTACTTGGAAGGTGTGGAAAGTTGAATCTGCAGAAACCATATTTTCTACATGTAGTGGAATGTCTGTGTTTTTGTACTGATAGGACTAATGTTTTGAGTACATCATCGTCTTCTGGGATTGTACATGTTATATGTTTGTCAATGAATGCAGCAACTTCAGCATTTGTGTTCACACCAACTTTCGGGGCATTCTTTATCCACAGTAGTGTGTGCGCATGTGGCGAGCCCCTCTGTTGGAATTCAATACGTATGAAGAAATCTACAAGTTCGCCAAGTGGATTTGATTTATCATTAAGGACATCTTTGAAATATGTTTGTAGACGATAGTGAAACTGACGTGCAGCTGTTACTGGGTTGTTGCGCAGCCATTTACATTTTTCTTCATAGCCCATATTTTTAACATCATCTGCTGTTAGGATTTTTCCATACTGACGTGCAATACTCTGAATAACTTCTGGCCATTGCATGTCTGCCGCACTCAACGTTACAAAGAAGGTTGGTATTCCTAATTGTCTTATTATTGCTAGTAAATCTAAAAGCACATTTTGCCAATAGGCTGGTGAACCTCTTGTGTTTTTCAGGAATTTGAAGGCTATATCTGTGAACAACATTGTTTGTACATTTTCCTGTGATTTAAATATGCCAGCAGTAACCCTTTCATTTTGGAATATTTTACCTCTGCTTTGTCGTAGTGATATCTGGACTTGTTCTTTGACCTGTTGTGCTTCCACCATGTACTGAGCTGTCAGAAGATAATCTATATCTTTAGCAAAACGACCATCACAATGCAAAAGGCGTTGGTTAAAATATTTTCTCTGTGTGATATTTTTTACTCTTTCAGTTTTTAAACCACCACAACCATAAGGGTATTTTGATGGATTTGATAACTCTTCAAAGTTTTCGTCTTGGTAGAAGGCGCATGGTTTTTGGTGTTCTGCAGGGGCGACTGAATATGTAGTGTCTGTATCCAAAAAATGTTCTTCTTGAAGTAATGTGTCATATGGAAGTCCTCTTAATTGAATTGTTTGTTCAAATGCCTGTCTATCTTCTTCATCTTCATTTTCTTGAATAATTTCAACAGTTGATTTGTGTGTTTGATCTATATTACTTCTTTTCAGTGCTACATAATGTATTTGATCAAGGTGGCCAATGGTTACAGTATTACAACTTGCAACTACAGAGGTGTTTTCATTCTTATTTGTGTAAGGTTGTTCTGGTCTAGTTGTCATGGCTTCCCACAAGTCATTATTTCCTTGGATCCAACGGTCCTGCCAGTCATTGCAGATCTGAATGTCCCTGTACAGAGGATTGTGTGTCTGTAGCCAATTTAGGGCCTCAAGGACCTTCTTTGGACGCACAAATTCGTGTATATAATGTCCTTTATATGCAAGTTTTCTTTTCAATTTAAGGGGAATAACTTCAAGGGTCTCTGGAAGTCTTGGAAGTAATTTGGTAATAGTGTCTAACTTACATGGAACATTGACTGCATTACCATGAATTGCCTTTTGTCTGCCTCTTGGCAAACCAACAAGTTTCATGAAGGCGATACGTTGACTTATTAACCTTTCTTCTAAAGGATGTAAATCTTGCAGTTCTACGGGAATGGCATCAAGTAATAAGTTGTTAGCCCAAGCTTGTGTAGGGAGTTTTCCTCTTTTAATATAGTTGTGACATGTGTGGCAGATCCAAGTGTTGTTCTGATTTATAGTTGTTGGGTCTTTCTGCAGGAGATCTAAAGTATCCATTGTTTCTTTGTATTTTGAAGGTTTAAACTTTACCACTGATTCTCTATAGAGCATTCGTTCACATGAGAAACAGACATAATTGGGTCCACTTTGTGACATCTTTTTTAAGAATGTAGTAGCAGCGTCATCAATTTCAATGTCTTTAAGACCTGTAAGGCATCTCTTCTTAGCTGCTCGTCTTTCTTCTTTGTCATTTTCAGATGCGAATGTTCTTCGTCTTTGTTTCTCAGCTTGGTCCTTCTGCTGTGGGTGTTGAGCCTCTGGTTCTTCATTGGTTTGATGATTAGATTCTTCAGTTTGCATAATAAGAGTTAATTGCACCGTGTCACCACCGGCTCACGACGTCCCTCCAAGCTCACAGTGTCCCTACAAACTTACAGCCTCACAGTGTCCCTACAAGCTTACAACGTCCCACAGCGTTCCTACAAGCTTACAACGTCCCTACGTCTCACAGCGTCCCTACCAGCTCACAACGTCTTTACAAGCTCAGATCGTCCCTCCAAGCTCAGATCGCCTACAAGCTCACAGCGTCCGTACAAGCTCGTCCCTCCAAGCTCACAGCGTCCCTACAAGCTCACAACGTACCTACGTCCCACAGCGTTTCTATAAGCTCACAACTACCAGCTCACAGCGTCCCTCCAAGCTCAGATCGTCCGTACAAGCTCACAACGTCCGTACAAGCTCACAGCGTCCGTACAAGCTCACAACGTACCTACGTCCCACAGTGTTTCTATAAGCTCACAACGTCCCTACAAGCTCACAGCGTCCCTACCAGGTACTCACAGCTGATTAATTAAAATGATTAGCAAAACGAAATCAGACAATATTCCTGATTTAGATATAGAAGCCTAATCATTCATCTGATGTTTTAGTTTATATAGCTAAATATCTATGTATTCATGATGTAACAGTGATGTCATGAATAGTTCGCTATGCCTATTTATTCATGTGAGTGCCTGAGTGTAATGTGAATGTCCTGAGTGTAATGCACCGTGTCATTAACTGTGATCTCAATTTATACTTGAATCTACTGTTCCTATTAATCCTGTCTAATCTATTTATAATACATATTGTGATGACATCAGTGTGTCTACATGATGTATTGCTCCAGCATACTGCGCTGTCTGTCAGGCCCCACTTCTTCATGGGCGACTTGAACCGGCCAACCCCAGTACGGAGGCGGTTCAGCAGTGTCCACTGGACACTGCTGAACCGTAGGTGTTCTCCTTGGACTCCATCCCCAGGGTCTATGTGATGGTGCATCCGTGACGGCTCAGCCAACTCCCACTGCCAATTATGTATCAGCCATGCAGCCATTTCGTGTCTTACCTGGTTCCAACCCCAGTACGGAGGCGGTTCAGCAGTGTCCACTGGACACTGTTGAACCGTAGGTGTTCTCCCTGGACTCCATCCCCAGGGTCTATGTGATGGTGCATCCGTGACGGCTCAGCCAACTCCCACTGCCAATTATGTATCAGCCATGCAGCCATTTCGTGTCTTACCTGGTTCCCGTCTTACCTCATTTTGAAAGTGGCAGAGACACTTTCAAAATGACGCCATGTATATATAGACCACTATGCGTCACTAGCCAATCAGATCACAGTATTTCACGTGTCACGTGAGGCTTGGCCAATCGGCGTGTCATGTTTAGAAAGTGAAAACGCGGTGATAACAATACTCTCCTAGCTCCTCCACTAGCGCCTTCCAATGTGTGTGATGATGTGGTCGGCAGTCTGCTCAGGTTCGCCACACTCGCATACTGCGCTGTCTGTCAGGCCCCACTTCTTCATGGGCGACTTGAACCGGCCAACCCCAGTACGGAGGCGGTTCAGCAGTGTCCACTGGACACTGCTGAACCGTAGGTGTTCTCCTTGGACTCCATCCCCAGGGTCTATGTGATGGTGCATCCGTGACGGCTCAGCCAACTCCCACTGCCAATTATGTATCAGCCATGCAGCCATTTCGTGTCTTACCTGGTTCCAACCCCAGTACGGAGGCGGTTCAGCAGTGTCCTCTGGACACTGTTGAACCGTAGGTGTTCTCCCTGGACTCCATCCCCAGGGTCTATGTGATGGTGCATCCGTGACGGCTCAGCCAACTCCCACTGCCAATTATGTATCAGCCATGCAGCCATTTCGTGTCTTACCTGGTTCCCGTCTTACCTCATTTTGAAAGTGGCGGAGACACTTTCAAAATGACGCCATGTATATATAGACCACTATACGTCACTAGCCAATCAGATCACAGTATTTCACGTGTCACGTGAGGCTTGACCAATCGGCGTGTCATGTTTAGAAAGTGAAAACGCGGTGATAACAATACTCTCCTAGCGGAGAGTAACTAGCGGAGAGTAATAAACACATTTTTTTTGTATTATTGTTGACACAGTCCTTTTTTTAAACTTTGGATATGGATAGATTGTGGGCCATTTTCACTGGTCGGTATCCGTTGTCAGAGTACATTGTTTATATCCCACTTTCATCATGCTTGGTACTTAGAGACCAGTCTATGATGTCAGGACAATGACATCATATTGATGAAATCAGGGATTTCCATTTACGAGCATAAAAGGGACACTGTCAGATACACAGACGAGCAGATATCCGTATATGGGCATAAAAGGGACGCAGACAGAAAGACAGATACAGAGATTTTTGGATTTCTCACTTGGCATTGTACTCCCTCAAGTCCTCTGCGATACACGCCAAGTTTGAAGTCGGATCTGCCGGTTCTCGGTGAGATATCTCTTGAACAGTGGGGACTAAAATATACAGTGCAGCGCATGCATGCATGAACGCACACACACGCACACGCACACACACACACACACACACACACACACACACACACACACACACACACACACACACACACACACACACACACACACACACACACACACACACACACACGCACACACACACACACAGAGCCACTACCACCACCTTTAAACAATTGCTTAGCTATCTGGCATTTGATGACTGTTTATTTAAATAATTCAGTTAGCATGCTGTTCTTGTCAATTACCTTTTAAACACTGACTCCTCTGAATTAATTACCCTTAAGTGCAGAGATGTGCCATTTAGGCCTAATTGCCTTACTGTTTTGCAGCAGCCTCCATTTAACCACTTACGCCCTATGTACTTAGTCATACGTCGAATAGGGAAAATACAATCTACAAGCTCACACAGTTGGGCGATGTGACACGCTGTAAGCTTGTAGATCAACTATTTTTGAAAAATAATTTGAACATTTTTGAAGATCTTTTGAATTTTCACCCAGAATGACGTGCTCAGAATAAGGATGCCAGATTGAAAGTACTTAAAAGAACGAAGCTCGGGAAGGTTTATGTTTTCGCTCCCTCTATACCTTTCCTTTGACTTATACAATGATCACTGGGTTTTCTGGGTTATCTAATCTGATCTAGTTTGTGAACAGAAGCTTAGAGATGAAAGTTGAAGTCTTAGACGGATGCCTTCAAGACACTGCGCGGAATCAAGTGAAGATCTGACGCGTGTGTTTTTTTTCTTTCATCACAGCGGCGGTGGCTTAGTATTTTCAATCAGCTGCCTTATCCCATTGAGACCTGGAACTGTCTCATTTTTAGATTTGAGCTAAAAAGCATTATTTTACACTTTGGGCTATTCAAAAATAGCAGATATACAAGCTCATAGCGCGGCACCGAGTGCCGCGCTACGAGCTTGTTGATCTGCTATTTTTGAAAAATCTTGAAAATGTGTGCAAATCTTTGAATATATATATTTTTAAAGCGAACATTTTTAACTCAAATCTTTGCTTCTGGGGGGTCCCTGGAACAAAATATTTTGATGGGGGTCCGCGGCCAAATACATATCATTTTGGGGGTCCTTGACATGAAAAAGATTGAGCACCACTGATATAGAAACATAAGTTTTTCAGAATACTGTTGGGATTTAGGAGACATGTAGAATCGGCTTCAGGTCTCAATGGGTTATACGAAGTCATCCAGTAATAGTTGAGATGAAGCTGGATAATGGCAGTGCTTTCATATCTCCTCTTTGTCTGATGAATAACAGGTTTGTGAGAGAGATGTGGGGGCGGGCGGGTGGGTGGAGGTGAGTTGAAGAGCCTCCAGCAAGCACATACAGTAGCCTTTTTCTCTCATTCTGGCCTTGAACTTCAACATCCAGCCGGGTAGAGGAAAGCAGGAAAAAAATACAATCGGTGGCAGTTAAAATTCAAATCATTTTCCTTATCATTGCTGCAGAAAAACGACCCCCAAATCTCCCCCACGGCGTCCCTTTTTTTCCCCTGCGTGGTGTTTTTATTTATTTTCACTCGGACAGTTACCGCATGACATGGCCGTCTGTCTGCACCTTTTTAATGTGCTTTAAAGAAGACATTTTCGGCCCAATCTTTTCCACTCCAAGCATCATTCTGAGCAATTGCTTACAGGGTAGAATCATGGCTTTGCATCTGTGTGATATCTGTATGCTCGGAGCCTCTTTAGGAATGGTAGCCCAGTAGGTGAGAGCAGCCCCAAGCTATTAAGGTCCACAGAATATCAGCAGTAGTGTAATGCTCCATCTCAGCTGTGCCCCCAAGACAAAATATACACACTAGCTTCGAGGGATGCACGATGTTTATTGTACGATTTAGTGCTGTCTTCGCCTAAAGAAATTCAGTCTTCTAATAGTCTGACGTCTGTGACTAATCGATTTGCTGATTCAATAAACAAATCTGTAAAAATTGTTTTGCTGCATAAAGTCCTACAGAGACCGGGTTCTTTTGACAACAATAGACATTCTATTGTTCATTTCACAATGGCTACTGAGTATTGGCCTATAGGCTGGTAGAATGAAAGGGTTACTGTAATTCCTGTGCTTAATTTGTTAATTATTAGGTGCCGTATAGCTCATGAATCCGACTTAAAGTCCCCCACCGGACCACAAGGAAATATGTTACTGACTTTGAGTTTTTATCCTTGACGTTTCTGTGAGAAGCATGTAACATGTGTTTATCTTTTAACCATGACGTCTAATAAATCAAATCAAATCAAAAAGGACAGACAGGCACGCAACGCGCATATGAAACCATGGCATGTTTTTCACGAGCACCCGCGTTAAATACTACTCACTCTCACTTTTGTCAGGCACAAAGTTACAGAACACAGGCGGATACGCACTGCCCCCCCTTGGTTAACAACACAGACAGACTACTAGAGAGAGATGTTACTGTTTATTTACTGATATCATACTTGGAAAGGATAGAGAGAGAACACACGTTAAACCTGATCACTCGTAAATTCACTCTCATGGTGTTTCTCTCTCTCTCTCTCTCATTCTCACTCTCTCTGTCTCTCTCTCTTGGGGTCCATAAGGATATTTCCACATGTCCTCTCATCAAGTTGTAAACATTGACAACTTCTTTGACATGAGGGGGAGGCGGGGCCTTTTTCTAACAGACAATAATAAAGTGTGTAAATTGATTTACGAATGTAACTCGGTTTCATTTCATCCAAGGTCCTTTTTCATTGCAGTAAGGGACATTGAGGGGAAAATGTGAAAGTTGACCAAAATAACGTATTAAGCGATTAATGGACTATATGGGGACAGCTGTAGTACAATTATATTCTGAGGAAATAGCAGTTTCGTGTGTGTGTGTGTGTGTGTGTGTGTGTGTGTGTGTGTGTGTGTGTGTGTGTGTGTGCGTGTGTGTGTGTGATGTTTGCTACTTGAATGATTTACAGTGGACAATTGGAAGTCAGAGTCAGGCTGTCCCTAATTTGAAAGTGATGGATTTGTCACTAAAAAGTGGATATACTGTACTTTTATGTCAAGTGGATGAAATGGTGGCGAGCAACCTTAAAATAATGTTGTACCCCTGAGAAATCAACTACAATGAAAGGCAAAAGTAAATGTCACAGAGCACTTCTCTGCTGTGGTCTGCTCGGAATCAGAATCGTTTTTATTGTCATATTACAGGTGTAAATCAGTGGGTGAAATTCTTTTTTGTGCAAGCTCCATCATTTTGTGGTTTCTAAGAGTACTTCCCATCTATATACTGTACACATAGCATAAAAAGCAGGTATGTACACGAGGTTAGACGTAAGGTGCAACAGAGTGCAGCAGGTACATGAGGTCAGACTTATGGTGCAAAAATAAGCAGCACAATGGCAGGTCCAGTTGTGCTACGGTAGTCTGCATGAGGCGAAATCTTCATGGGTCACTCATGACATGAGTTACATGGCAATATCGAATGCAAGGCTCAATATCATAGCTTCTAAAATTGTTGCAATTACACTATACCCGTGCCAGTGTGGCAGACATGATTTATCTTTATTTATAACACGCTTTTTTAAATAGCAGTAAAAAAAAAAAAAGAAATACAGTAAAAATCAATGGCTAAAATAAACATCAATAAAAACAAATGGCATCAGTTTAAACAAAATAATAAGACAAACGTGAAAATGTATACAAGGACATAATCACAGATTAAAGAGGCAAAATAGGCGTTGATATGAAAGTATGTTTTCATAAGTGATTTAAAGGATGACACTATCCCTCCCTACTATTATTTTCTCCAGGCATTACCTGCTACTTGTATTGGTAAAAATGTCAAGATAAGCACGTCCACAGAACTCACCTGGTTGCCTGCCTCGTTTCCCTGCAGCGGTTTGAGGAAGAAGCCAGTTCTCCTTGTCCTCTGTCAACATGACAAGGCTTTGCTAAGTTTTAGTGTTTGTTGCGTCATGTTGCTCCACTTTTCCATTGCAATTTACTCTGATGTCTTGGGTGTGGCGGTCTCGCCCCGAAAAATGTGTGGTCGTTACCATAAGACAGGAGTATCTTTTATTTGGATAGCGAGTCAGAATCACTCAGTGGAACAAGACAGGATGCTGTCGGTTTGTGTTGCATTTCTGGTCTGTTTGGGTGTTTTGTGCGTCCTTGCCTCTTGTCACTTTTTTGTCTGAGAGCCCAGTGATATCCCATCAGGGAATCTCTTTCAACCCAAATCTCTGTATCCGACAGCAGCACAAATGGCATCCCGTTTAGCCGGAATACAACAGGGAGTTTTTCAGTTATTTTGTGTCTGCTGCGTGCACGTGTGCATTGCGTGTATGCAGTCATGCTCCTATTGCTTGATTTATACTTAGTTAGGCGCCTGTGTCGCGCACTGAAAATAGTCGATCTACAAGCTCAAGCTCAAGTTATTTTTGGTGTGTTGGTGTCTATACTGCCTCCCCCTGGTCAGCCGGGGCGCCTGATGGAGGGGAAAGGAACTGGTTGCATAACGTGTTCCTTCCACGCGCTACGTCTAACCAGGCACCATGCATTGAAGGAGGCATGAGCTCGGCTGTAGGCTCTCCCTAGGCTGGCAGAGGGAGTGTAGCGCCCAGGATTACATAGGCAATTGGCACTGGGTGAAAAAAATGGGTTACAAAATGGTAGGATAAAAAAAAAAAAAAAATAAAGTTATTTTTGGTGTGTGACACGTACTGTATGCGCAACTACTGTAAGTATAAGGCTTAAGGAGAACGAAGCACAAGAAAAACTGTCGATTGTGTTGCCTTTGAGCGTTATGCAAAGTGCCAGTGTGAACTCCAGACGAGCTCGTTCATGAGCTCCAGGTTTGAAATAAATGAGTCGCCATTTCGTTTTGGAGTCGGCCAGAAATAATATATGCGACGAAGAAGGTCATTTCTGAGCCTGCTGGCAGAGAGGAAGGAGGGATTGCTGACAAATGGCCGCCACTAGCGCCGCGATCACCATGGTGCCTGGTTTTGTGCATTGTCAGGGATGAGGGATACATAGCAGCCTGTGGCCATTCTCGCTCATTAGTCCATACAACTGCACACTCTCTAGAGACTCATACACACCCACGTGCGGCGCGCGCACACACACACACACACACACACACACACACACACACACACACACACACACACACACACACACACACACACACACACACACACACACACACACACACACACACACACACACACACACACGTGTGCGCACGCCACAAACACGCACATGCATTGCATTCACTAATCTTTAGAATTACAAAGAAGTCAGAGGAAGCCAAACTAACCGATTCAAAACCTTAAAGGTTCCCTGACTGTTCACCACAAGGGGACGCCCATTATAAAGGGAGGGAAGGAATGGAATGAAAGTGTAGAGATAAAATGCCGGGGAGAGAGGGAGTGGCGGGAGGTACATCACAGGAAGGCAGAGGGCATGTCAGGGAGAAGAGTGAATGAGGAATAAAAAAAAAAGGGAAAAATGGGATAAAGACTGTGACTTCAGTGCCAGTAGGTGTCCTCAGCAAACAGTGAGAAGACTCCACCTGCTGCAGCAACTATAAGGGCGGACTGGGTCTCAAGCCAGGCCATTATCACAGTACCCTAGAGCCTGAAGTCTCTATCTAACTGTCTGACCCAGTCACCGTACAAACCTCAATCTAACGGCTGAACACTGTACCGTATCTTTGACAGTGGTGGAAAAAGTACTCAAACGTTTTACTTAAGTAAAAGTATCAATAGTGCAATGTAGAAGTACTCTGTTACAAGTAAAAGTCCGGAATTCAGAACTTACTTGAGTGAAAGTACAAAGGTATTGGTATATAAATGTACTTAAAGGACCAAAAGCAAAAAAAAATTGAAAATAGCACATCTACAAGCTCACAACACGTCGCGATGCGACGCGTTGTGAGCTTGTAGATCGGCTATTTTCAAATAGCCTAGTTATAAAATAGGACTAAAGTGGTTAATGTATGTTTTATGATGTAATAATTTATATCTGCAACGTAACTAGTAACTAAAGTTTTCAAATAATTGTAGTGGAGTAAAAGTACAATATTTGCCTCTGAGATGTAGTGGAGTAGAAGTAAAAGTATAGACAATTGGAAATATCCAGTAAAATAAAAGTAAAAAAGTACCTCAAAATTGTACTTAAGTACAGTACTTGAGTAAATGTACATAGTTACTTTACACCACTGATCTTTGATAAATGATGCGTGAGGAATGAATGGCAGGCGACACGTCGCTAAACTAAAGTAGAAGCTATCAGCTTATAGGAATGATCTCTCACACTCACTCATAAAATATAGCTGCACATGTTGTACAGTAATTGCAAATTCCCTCCAGTTTCACCATCTGCAGTTGATTCATTACTGCTATGGATTCATCCCTTTCTTTATTGTTAACTTGAATGCTATTGCATCCATTATGCTGGGAGCAGGGGCTGTATACCCAGGGTTTGGGTCCATTTGCAGGGGTACACGCCATAGCCACGACAACACTCCACACCGCCGTCACCCACCTGGAGAAGAGGAACTCCTATGTGTAAATGCTGTTTGTTTATAGACTACAGCTCAGCATTCAACACCACAGTCCCCTCCAGACTCCACACCAATTTATTAGGTTTTTAGAAATTGAAGCTTATTTACTGCACTTTCTGGACTAAAAGCCACTTGAAGAACATCAAAAACAAGCAGAAACTAGACGCGTCGCAATTCCGGGGAAATTGCAGAGTGTGGTTGCGCCGACGCCGGTCGCGGGTCGCGGCCGCCGGGACTCGAGGAATACGCCGGGAGGAATAACGTCGGAGGCTGCGCCAATTACATTGTGTCGTCACTCCTGAGATCGCTTGCGTTTCATTTTGAGAGGATCGATCCCCCCAAAATAAGGTTTTTGCATCAAACGGTTACATTTTGAGCATTCGTGGCGCCCCCTATGGATCAAAGTAGAAATGCTTTTGGGGATTGGTTTAGTATACCACCCTCGACATGTGATTCAAATTTGGGATTGACCGGACGTTTCGTTCGTGATTTATGGCATTTTTGGTCAAACGGGCCCCTCTCGCTAACTTTGGAAGCCATTTATGGACGAACGGTAAGGACAATCAAAATGCCGTTTGGATATCTTTACCGCATGGGTCCATAGATCATGTGTACCGATTTGTGTGAGATTAGGACAAAATTTGAAGGAAAAGGAGCAAAAAGTGTGTTTTGAAGGAAATTCAAAATGGCGGAAAATCTATCCTGACGCAAATGGGCGTGGCCTATATGGGGAGATGCGTCGGGACCCAAGGAATCCAGGTGAAAAGAAATTTTGATTTTACGAGCTACGGCTCAAGAGTTATAGGCCAAAAGGTAAAGTGGGCTGTTATAGCGCCACCATGTGGCCGACTGGTGTGATTATTTTCTTAATAATTTTGCAAAAAACTATTAACCTCCCCTCCAAGTCTTGTAACTGTAGCCCTTACGGTTTCCGAGAAAAAAATACTTGAATGGGAGTTTTTGCAATTCCCATTAAAGTGGATGGGGAAATTTAATGCAGAAATAAATCAATATCAAAAAATCTATCCTGACGCAAATGGGCGTGGCCTATATGGGGAGATGCGTAGTGACCCAAGGAATCCAGGTGAAAAGAAATTTTGATTTTAGGACCTACGGTTCAAGAGTTACGGGCCAAAACGTAAAGGGGGCTGTTATAGCGCCACCATGAGGCCGAATGGTGTGATATTTTTTTCAATAATTTCGGACTTAATTATAAATTATCCCTCCAAATCTGATAACTCTAGCTGTTAAGGTTTCTGAGAAAAAAATACTTGAATTTGAGTTTTTTCACTTTTACATTAAAGTGGATGGGGAAATTTAATGCACTAATAAATTAATATCAATTAAACTATTCAACCAATCTCTTAGCCCTATACACGCGCACGATTCCCGATTTAGACGGTCATTTTGACATATGGCACAACATTGGGGGATAAAAACTGTGGGAGGAGATGCACTCTAAAGTATTGTTTATCTATAAATAAAGAAATAAAGTGTGTAGAGTACTATAGTCTGGTTGCCCTGTTGGGCAACCACACTAATTATACCAAAATGACACCTACGTGCAGCCCATTAGCTATAAGCTACACATAATTAACCCATCCTCTATAAGTAGACACAGAGGGATCTGTTAACAAAAATACTGTTATTAAAGATGTTGAGATGTGTATAATAGTTTGCATCAAATGATTGAGAGACCATGGCCTACTGTATAGATGAAGTGTAGCTACTGTAGGTGGACATGAAAACAACATATTTTATCTGAGTACTCTCATTCTCCACTTTGTGTGTGTGTGTGAGATTTGATTTGATTTGATTTTTATTAAGGATCCCCATTAGCTGGTGCCATAGCAACCAGCTAGTCTTCCTGGGGTCCACATAAAAACATACAAACAAATACAATTACAGATACAAAATTATTAAATGTCAGCACTCAACCCACAATACATATTGGAAACTAACAAATACAAATAGCTAATGCAAGGCTATTGATGAAAGCTACCAAGCTAAATATAGCTAGGTAGGTACGAGCCAATTTCACTTATCTAGACTGAGGGCTTACAGTATGTGCCATGCCACATACTGTAGATGCAAAAAAAGATGAGAAAAGGTGAGAAATAGGCTGCATTGGCACGCTTCATGCTATAAACACTGATATAGCTCAAGATAATGTTCCTATGAAAGATTAGCAGCAATAATGCTATGATAAACAGAGCTTACATGGTTCTTTACCACACGCAGTAGGCTGCCTACCTGCTCGACGCTTAATAGCTGTCAGTTAGTAATTCTGCCCCTGGGAGAGAGGGGGAGGGAGAGAAGGATGGAGTTTAGCCCATTAAGACCTGAAGCCGATTCCACAAATGTCTCCTAAATCCCAACAGTTTTCTGAAAAAACGTATGTTTCTATATCAGTGTTACTCAAACTTTTTTATGTCAAGGACCCCCAAAATTATATGTATTTGGCCGCCGACCCCCATGTCAAAATATTTTGTTCCAGGGACCGCCAGAAGCAAAGATTTGAGTTAAAAATGTTCGCTTTAAAGAATTTATATTCAAAGATTTGCACACATTTTCACGATTTTTCAAAAAATAGCAGATCTACAAGCTCATAGCGCGGCACTCGGTGCCGCGCTATATAATTTTGTATCCGCGCTATATAATAATTTTGTATCTGTAATTGTATATGAGCTTGTAGATCTGCTATTTTTGAATAGCCAAAGTGTAAAATAATTTCAAATGAGAACGAAGAACAAGAAAAACTGTCGATTGTGTTGCCTTTGAGCGTGTGTTGCTTAAGCTCAAATGAAAAAGTGACACAGATGCGTTCCGGGTCTTAATGGGTTAAAAAGGAGGGAAGGAGGCTATAGACGAAAATAGAAGATGCTCCGAGGAAGAGACAGAGGTACTGAGAGAGAGAGAGAGAGAGAGAGAGAGAGAGAGAGAGAGAGAGAGAGAGAGAGAGAGAGAGAGAGAGAGAGAGAGAGAGAGAGAGAGAGAGAGAGAGAGAGAGAGAGAGAGAGAGAGAGAGAGAGAGAGAGAGAGAGAGAGAGAGAGAGAGAGAGAGAGAGAGAGAGAGAGAGAGAGAGAGAGTGAGTACTGGTAGTGAGACCTAACATGAGACACTTTGATGTGGGTGAAATGAAGGGGGCAGATCGATACAGACAGTGGGTAATGACTCCTGTGATCCTAGTGGACCTTTGGGGGGCCGGGCTTCCCCGGGCCCCCTCATCTCACAAACCGGTATAGTGGCCCCTCACAGCTCTTCCACTCATTATCACCTGGGGGTTTAGGGGGGGAGGGGAGGATTAGAAAAGAAAGAGGTGAGAGAGGGGTGTGTGGAGTGTCTTCCTCTTCCTCGTGGACACAGTGGGAGGATCCAGGGTTGCCAGGTCTGCTTATTATAATTTCCCCCGCAAGATTTGATTTGAAAATAGCCGATCTACAAGCTCACAACGCGTCGCATCGCGACGCGTTGTGAGCTTGTAGATCTGCTATTTTCAAATGGCTGATGTCTATGTTAAAGTGCTCATGTGGCCCCATAGTCGCTTCTATTGGGCTGGTTTTCCTAGACGGGGTTGCTTGTTTCTCTCACAGAATCTGGCAACACTGCCTGGGGGGATGGGGGATCAGAAAAGAAAGACGAGAGAGGTGAGAGGGGTGTGTGGAGTGTCTTCCTCTTCCTAGTGGACACAGAGTGGGAGGATCACCAGTGAGAGACATTTCACTGCCCGGGGTAATAGAAAAAACATCGACACTGTATATAGTTCACACGGCCACAGCCACTTCTTTGGTGAGTAACAGTGTGGCCTCTGAGTCCACTGAAGCATGTATGTGCCACCGGTTCGGCAACGCGCGGATCTCTATAGCTGACCCAAGGCTGTTGGCTGAGTAAAAAGATGTGATCTGAGGTTTACCCCCAGCCATAGCCACGGCGGGAGATAGCGGCACAGCCCAGGAGACGATGATCCCAATCATCCCAAGGTCAGGGCAGGGTTTTTCACATCATTATTGTCCCTCTGTCCCCTCGCTCCCCCCTGTCCCCCCCCTCCAGAGGAAGTCCCTGCCTCCGTTAGTGGGTTGATGGAAGAGGAGGAGGCTGCTTGTCGTTATATGCCGCCACTGTAAACTTTAGTGACTGGTCTGACAGCCCACAAACACGGCCGAGGTTACCGTGGTGATCTGTCATCTTGGAGTCATAGAAAAGCTGTGACCTCCTACTGGAGGAGGAAAGAGAGCGGCTGAAAGTGATGTTTTTTTGTAGTTTCATGGGTGATGCAGCCGGCGTCTGGAGCAAAAAAAAATGCGGAATGTATATTTAGCAGCTCTACAATCATGTGCATATTATTATCGGTTAATCTTCAAGAAGTTCAAGTTGCCTCTCTGTGAGTGTAGGTCTGTGTCTGGACTCTGCTCTGGACAAATAAGCCCATATATGGCTGTGTGTGACTTCACAGTACTTGTGTGTAGTGTGTGTGTGTGTGTGTGTGTGTGTGTGTGTGTGTGTGTGTGTGTGTGTGTGTGTGTGTGTGTGTGTGTGTGTGTGTGTGTGTGTGTGTGTGTGTGTGTGTGTGTGTGTGTGTGTGTGTGTGTCAAATATGAACATGCCTATATATCAGCGCAAATTGGCGTAGTTAAGAGAGAGCCTATTTAACCCCAGCAATATCTTTTGCATGGCCAAATACTGCTGGAACCTGAATACGCCGAACTGTGGTTTCTGCTTGTTTAGATATTAAACCCATAAATTAAGACACATGTATGAAGTACCATCCAACATTAAACCTTGCCAAAAATGTCACAAACATTTACGGCAACAATTGTTAGCGTGTCTTTCTGGTATTATCAAACCTGGACACATACACACAAAACACTGTATCTGTGCTACATACAGTGGTGGAAAAAGTACTCAAATTCTTTACTTAAGTAAAAGTACCAATACTGCAATATAAAAATACTCTGTTACAAGTAAAAGTCCAGAATAAAAAATTTACTTGAGTAAAAGTACAAAAGTATTGGCATCAAAATGTACTTAAAGTACCAAAAGTAAAAGTACTAAATATTTGAAAATAGCCGATCTACAAGCTCACAACGCGTCGCAATGCGACGCGTTGTGAGCTTGTAGATCTGCTATTTTCAAATACGTGTTGTGAGCTTGTAGATCTGCTATTTTCAAATAGCCTAGGTATAAAATAGGGCTAAAGTGGTTAATGTATGTTTCATTATATCATAGTTTATATCTGAAAAGTAACTAGTAACTAAAGTTTTCAAATAATTGTAGTGGAGTAAAAGTACAATATTTTCCTCTGAGATGTAGTGGAGTAGAAGCAAAAGTATTGGAAATTGGAAATACTCAAGTAAAGTACAAATACCTCAAAAATGTACTTAAGTACAGTACTTAAGTAAATGTACTTAGTTACTTTCCACCACATACAATGGTGCATTGAGCAACCTCATTTTCGAAGCCAAATCAAACACAGTTTGTGATGCCAATGCAATGCGGGTATAGCAGCACCTTTGAAATATGAATCATAATGTCTACTGGCCATATTCACATTTCACGGTGAAGAAGCAGGCAGCCTTCATTAGAGCCCGTATCAGAGAGGCTTTTTGTGTCTCCATCTGTCACCAGGGAGCTGGCAGTGGGACGCGTGGTGCTGCTGGGCCACTTAACCCTTTAAGGCCGGGAAGGGAATGCATCTGTGTCATTTTAAGATTTCTTTGGCTATTCAAAAATAGCAGATATACAAGCTCATAGCGTGGCACCTTGTAGATCTGCTATTTTTTAGAAAAATCGTGAAAATTTGTGCAAATCTTTTATATAGATTTTTAACTCAAATCTTTGCTTCTGGGGGTCCCTGGAACAAAATATATTTAGATGGGAGGGGGTCCGCGGACAAATACATATTATTTTGGGGGTCCTTGACATGAAAAAAGTTTGAAAACCATTGATAATATTGCAACATAAGTAAAACATTTTTTTTTTTATTAGGAAAAAAACTGGAAAATGATTTAGAAGACAATTGTAAAATCCCCAGAAGCATCCCCTACAATCCCCTACAAGCTCATAGCGCGGCACTCGGTGCCACGCTTTGAGCTTGTATATCTGCTATTTTTATATACACTGTAGCCAAAGAAATCTAAAAATGACACGGATGCGTTCCCGGTCTTAAAGGGTTAATAACCCCTATAGGGACGCCAAGCCGACCCATTCTTCACCCTGACATCTTAACGGCAGCCTAAACTGGGCCTGGATGATATGTTAACTGATAATACTTTGTTCAGTGGAACACTTGGCGCTATACCTCTTTCCTTTGCCTCATGAATTCCATTATTGCCATGGTGATTGGAATGGAAGTAGGGCAGCATGGGCTACAGTGCAAGTAGTCAACATGGCCTGATTAACACGTGAAAGAGAAAGCGGCGAGGTTCCTTTTATTCTCTATGGAGACGAGTGACCGCCTCCTTGCACCGCTGTGGCGTGAGTTGGGGCCAGCTAGAAGCCATGCGACAAGTTGAGCAAAGTTTAACTTTTTTCGCTGCTGCTCTTGAGGCGGCCAACCAGAAGACCGCTGTTATCTGAAGTAGGCGTGGACTAGATGTATACACCTGGGTGTATACACGTCACCTACACATGGGTGTGTACACGTCATCTACATCGGTGTGTACACGTCATCTACATGGGTGTGTACACGTCATCTACATGGGTGTGTACACGTCATCTACATGGGTGTGTACACGTCATCTACATGGGTGTGTACACGTCATCTACATGGGTGTGTGCAAAATATCTGAAACCGCTTTGTGGATACCCGCCTACCGCTGCTTGTGTGAATTCAGCGTAAGGGTACAACCACATCTGGCAATGCTTTCTTTTTCCTTTTTTGTCTCCGCCAGAGGTGGAGAGTATGTTTTCGTCTCCGTCCCTCGTGTGTCCGTCCGTCTCAGCCAAGCTAACATTGGTCAAGCTTCACGTGACTCGTGACAAATATGTTGCAATGCTTTGATTGGCTAGCGAGACGCATGACGAAATAGAAACCAATAAATAGGTGTGTCACTTCAAAAAATCATTTATATTTTTTGAAGTGAGCTTCCATCAGCCAAGCTAACATTGGTCAAGTGACACGTGACAATATGTAATATAAATAGGTAAGACAGGATTAATCAGGAACAGTACTGGCGGAGACCTGTGCTCCGAGGAGCACATTTTCTAGTTTCTTTCTTTTTTCTTTAGAGTAGCCAATTATTTTTCACCCCTTTTTATCCCCAATTTAGTCGTTATGCCAGTTGATTCTTCCCCACACACATTTCTGTGTTGTCACTGCTGTCTTATCCTACTGACTCACCTACCAGTGAGGAGGAGCCCCCACCAGGAGGATGTAGAGCCTTCGTCCTACTCCTCCCGAGTCCCGCCCAACACACCCCGCTGACAGGTGCCGCCCCAGCCCGTAGGAGTACATGCAATGACCCGAACACGGGCCAATTGTGTTCGTGTAGACGCTCGACAAAGCCGGATTCACCACGGTGGATTCGAACCCACAGCCTCCGTGGTGCTGGGGAGTGACTTTACCACTGCGCCGCCCAAACGCTACCTGGCCTATCTCTTGAGTAAGTCAGTACGCTGGTTGACGGGGGCCATTTACAACATATGCAAAGGAAGTATTCGCACATCCACTTCATTCGGATGCACGGTGCGTTGGACCATATGAAAACTAAAGCAAACATGAAAAAAGCTTTTTTTTTTTGGTGCTGTGTGCTTTGCAGTGTGTGCTTTGAGTACCGTCATCACTGCGTCATTGTCATCATTGAATCGCCGTAGGTTGCACAGTAGCCTACTTACGTTTAATGTCATTGCACACAGTGATTCGTCGTCGACAACACAAGCTTCATGAAACTGCTGCTGACACAGACTCCCCTGCTCAGCTCACTACTCGGTGAAACTCTATGACAGAATACACTTCTAAAGATGCCTCCGCAGATGACAAGAAAAACAATATCACTCTCCTCCAGAGTGCCCACTTTCAAGCTTATTTCGGTTACGTGAATTATCTCCAGTGGGTGAGCAACTACTGCCGTATAGCATTGCCCGCATGTCATGCAATCCCTAACAAAGACAGATTGCCAGCTTTAAATTGTGGCCCGTGATGTGGTTGCGTCAGATTTCCTCGCATAAAGCCCTCTTTTCGGAGCCTGTGTCTTATTACTGGGTAAGATAAGGCAATACGTCTGCTGGCTGGAGTGAGATATCACACTCTGTCAAAGTTAAAACAGAATATGATATTACCATTTGGCCGCCTTCTCTCCATTCGTCTGCCATCCCTGTACCTCGCTCCATCCCTCTAGCCTTCCTCTATTCCCTCCACTCCTACTTTCCTCTCTGTTCATGTTCAAGTTACTAAAGATTTCGGTCAGAGAGGGGTCAAATGACAAAAGCCTTGAAAGCGGGACATGTGATTTATGTGATAGGCAAATCAGTGCTGTATAAGAAGCTCTGTTGAGAAGCTATATAGTGGCAGATAAAAAAAAGAAGAAAATAACGGGTCATGCCTGTAGCTGACCGAATAGTTACTATTCGGTAATTTGCACATGTTGGCAACATACCAGTGTTGATTTTACACTTGGTTGCATGCTGAAAATAGCAGATCTACAAGCTCACAACGTGTCGCGCTGCGACGCGTTGTGAGCTTTTAGATCTGCTATTTTCAGAGCACAACCAAACATAAAATTACTTGTCTTTTAGTCCTTCCGGATCTCTTCTCCACTAGACTAACATTTTAGTCTAGTTTTTATTTGTTGACGAAATTGTCAATATATTTAGTCTTAGTTTTAGTCATTGTAGCTTAGTTTTTATTTCGTTTTTATTTCGTTTTCGTCAGTGAAAAAAGGTAGTCGACGGAACATTTTTCGTCATAGTTTTAGTCGACTCACTAAATGAACACTGCAACATACTATATTCATTGTCAACAGCAAATGTGCAATGTCCCCAGTTAATTTCTGTCTGGATACCTGTGTTGCACGTGCTTCCCCTCTCTGCCCTCAGTGTTCTGTCTGTATACTATCCTATTGTCGTGGAATTCTGGATCAATCAGCAATCGATAAGGCACATTGGAGTCGAGACAAGATTCTAGGTGGAGGTGGTTATGCTTTATGTACATGATATCATGGTCAGAAGTACATTAACACTCGTGTCAGTGGTACGGTAGTTCTGCCTCAGGCACAGGGCAGAGATCACGGTTATACTGTAGCTGCCTGAAGGACAAACTGAACCATAACAAGATAGGCTGTACAAAATACAATAGCTATTAGGCCTAGTGGAGACATCTTGGCTCTTACAAGCTATCAAATATCATGATGTATTGTAGAAGTATTATAAGTGATGGTATAATATAAAGGTTAGATATAAGCAGCCATATAACTTCTTCCTCACTATCTAAACAAAGCAAAAACTGCCCAGCTCTGTCTGATCATTATACATAACATTACATACAGTAGCAATGAAATACAGTGTTCAGATGGGAAATGCATTGTTTTTTGTTGGTGTTTTTGTGGACTGGGACTCCACTGTTTCTCCCTTTTCTGATTAGCATGCAAATACGCTCTGATTTTCACTATGGAGGTAGTAAAGGCATTCCACAACATCTATCAGACAAGCTAATATTAGCTCCTGGCATTCATTCATGTCGAGCAATGTGGCCTGTTGCTTTTGAGGGACAACAACGGCTTCTCTCTCTCTTTCACTCTGTCTCTCTCTCTCTCTCTCTCTCTCTGACACACACACACACACACACACACACACACACACACACACACACACACACACACACACACACACACACACACACACACACACACACACATTCTCTCGCTCTCCTGCTCTGTACTCATACCCACACACAGACATAGATGGAGACAAGCACACCCATAAAATCCACCAAGAACTACAAATGTTTGCGTGGCCTTATGGCTCAGTCTCTCTGTATCTCACGCACGCACACATGCACGCACACATGCACGCACACATGCACGCACGCACGCACGCACGCACGCACGCACACACACACACGTACGTGCATAAGCATAGCTGATTCAATGTCAGAATGGGGAATGGCATACCCTGCAGCCAACTTTCAGATACTTATCCACTTATTCTACCTGCTGTTCCCTGTCTCCAAGTGTGCACATTAATCATAACAGCCATGATAGGTAAATGGGAGACGGGGCAGAGTGGGGGCTGCCGTGTGCAGTGACTCATATTCTTTAATATTCTTTGATTTTAATAGGAAACATTATAGAGGGATCATCTGGCTTTCAAGTAGACCATCTCGTTTTGTATTCATAAAGAATTCCGTAATGTGCCGCCAAGCTATTTACGAGCCATCACACACACATGGGGAGTGATCTGAGTCACTGTTAATGGAAGAGGAGGAGAATTAGCCAGGCTCCAGGAGGAGAATAGCACTTTTACAGGTTTTCAAAAGCTTTGAGTAATGGTTCCCATTTTTGAAATGTTTTCAATATAATTGATGTTTATAGATGAGGTGTGTGCATTTTCCGCATGAATTTTCTTTTGCATTGATGTCAGTATTACAAATACGGTGGTACAGGCAAAGATTCTTCATTAATGTTTGCAAGGGGAAAAATTGTTATGCGTAGCTCATTGAGACATGCGCATTATGCTGTCATGCTTTCCATTTGTTGGTGTTCAAGAGAGAGATTGCAGCCATCATAATGTGCTATTACTGACACTCCGATATATATATACCCACACATGTCCCCGGGCAGAAAATTCTGACTAACAAGACAAGATTCTAAATCTTAAGTTCTGACACATTTTTTGTTCAACATGGAGTGTTAAAAATTGTGGAATTTATTTTTCCACTTACTGATGCTTGTACGCAACTACGCATTCTCCATTCACTGCTCATGAAACAATGAGATTAACAACACTCAATATACAAGTTTAGAATTGGCAGATAAAGGTTTGTCAATTGGCCAGCTTTGATGACAGCGTAATCTTACAGTATGTTGCTGGTGCCGCCATCTTAAGTGTTTCAAGTTATACCATTATAAACTGATGGTGTGCTCTGTCTCCTCTATATTATACCGTCTCTGCTGAAATGTCCTTGTGCCTATCTCTCTCTCTCGCACGCACGCACGCACGTACGCACACACGCACACGCACACGCAGACAAAGCTTTGATGAGCTTCCAGCAGGTGGTAGAAAGTGAAAAACCAACTTGACAGAGAGTTTCGACTTACATCCGTTACAGTGATGGAAAATACCCTGCAAATGACGGGGCCAAAGCATTTTGGCTCTATTCTTGACAGCATTAGATCAATAGAGATTCCAGTCTCCAAGCTCAACATACTGATGACAAGAGTGATATATATCGCCATTAAACCAGGCTAGGCATCTTCATAGACTCAAGACCTGAAAATTGATAAGGCCAACAGGCGGTTCTCCTCGAATAAACCCTCCAGTCGATAGAATATAGACTCAGTGAGTCTTAAAGGATTTAACTTGCCTCACAATGACATGTCCAAAGTGATACAAACGTTTCAGTTTTTTTTTAGGAGGGTTATATCATTCCCACCCAACAAAACAAAAACAAACAGATACATTTCCTCTGGCTGTCTCAGTTGCCATGGCGATACCTGTCTGGGTTTTTGGCAGCCGGATGATTAGACTGCATTAGAGGAGCGCATTTTCAAAAGAGCATCATCCCAACTCCTCTTGAATCCACAAAAATGATACACAAAATCAGTTTTATAGAGGTTCTACTATCCATGCTCGGTTTTGAGGGCATCTGGAGGTCTTTTGGTAATCAGTTATGTCATGTTTTGTGTCAGTGCTCTGTTTTGTTGTTACATTCACAGAGTTATCCATTGTTTGTCTCTCGTCTCTGCATGTAGTGCCTGTTTCTTCAAAATAGGACGACAAGTGATTGTGATAAGGCCCCAGGTAGATTTGGCATGTTAAATTCTGAAGTTAACGCGTTCCAATGAGCACTGAAACCTAATCAACACAGGAATCTGTATACTGGAGGGCTTGATGGTGTGTTTGCTTTCAAGCCAAAACATCAAGTAAGGTTGTAGGCTGGATATCAGACCATGAACGTCAATAGTGATGCCTCATGTACACATAGTCATGTGTGGGCATCGCGCAATGAAAATAGCACATCACACAGCACGGAGCGCTGTGAGCTTGTAGATTTGCTATTTTCAGTCCGCAACACCCTGCACAGCTAATGGCCTATAACTCAGGCTTAAGAGAGACAGCTTAGATCAACGTTTCAGTATTCATTATTGTCAAAATCTGTTTGTTTTCAGCTGAAGTCTAATGCTGGCATATAGTGCTTAAATGGATGCTTCTGTCTGAATTTACCAGGAAATGGCAACAAAAACCTTTTATTGTGTGCAATTGTTAGCAGCAACTTGATGGTACTGACAACACCTCACTTGAGAATAATTATTGTCATCCTGCTGTTTATAAAGTAGCCTATATATTGTGTAGTAAAGGGGTGTTCAGTATCTAGGCTGCAGTTAGCTACCCTGGCAGCAGTACGCTGGGTTGTACAACGTGGCCCCTGGTGTGACGTTTCTCATGACGGACCCCTGAACAGTGTATGCGCCAGGTTTAGTGCGGATTGGTGTTTATGACTGACGCCACCATCAATCCACCCACCCACCCTCTAAGACAATTTAATATAGGATTATTTGAGATGTGAAGCAATTGTGAAACTATTGTAATGAGGCTGTATGTACAGTATGTATGTATGTTACCCTGTCCACAGTGACTTGAAACTTATATATTAGATATAGCAGTATATTTCACATAGCGGTGAAATTTCATGGTCAAAAGTCAAGTCAGCGATGAGCCACATGGCTCAGCTATGCATACCTCCAGGTTAACCTGTGTTTAATCCTTCATACTGTAGGTTCATTACTACTTAACATTTTCCACGGCAAGTGCTATCAAATATGTTATCCAAATCCCCAAAACAACAATGACATGCTTTTTTCCTAGATCATATCGCTGAATATATAATCTAATTTATTTGGTGTGCTTTATTCATAATGAAAGTCTCAATACAAGTTTACATAACTAATGTTCATATAGGAAAGCATTAAAGCTAACTGAACTTAATTGAATTCGATTGTGGGATACAGGTTAGTGGCTTCTCTCTCTCTCTCTCTCTCTCTCTCTCTCTCTCTCTCTCTCTCTCTCTCTCTCTCTCTCTCTCTCTCTCTCTCTCTCTCTCTCTGCCAATTACCATCACAAAGTAAGTGATTCCTACTATAGTCTGTTGTAGCTAAGAACCTTGTTGACATGGTGAATACCCAGCCATCCTGTTTTTCTTTTCTTTTCCTGGTGTATCTACAGTAAATATTAGGTATGATTTCTTGAGCATTTAATTTTCCACAAAACCTCAATTTCTGAGGGATGCAGATAAAGGCAGTGCCTCTCCTTGCAAGACTCGTCATTAAAAGCCTAGGAAAGCAAAACATGCCCAGGAGATGATGATTGAAAATTGCCTCAGATAGAGCTTTTGGTGTTTTGAGAAGCAGGCGGTGTGTGATTTGAAGAATAAAAGCGGTATTGTGAGAAGATAACACAATAGGAAAGCCCGAGAGGAGAAAAATAGATCACTGATGGTTGACATATGACACCATTATTGCGCTGTCTTTAGAAATTCTGTGCGGAAAATGACTGAGTGGGGGACAGGAAACCACAAGAAAGGACTTCCTAAGAGGAAGAAGGTAAGGACACAAATGGATAACGATGAAGGTATTTAAAAGAGGGCTAGGACACAAAGAGAGCCGGAGGGAGAGGAGGAGTTCAATAAACAGAGATTTGAAAGATAATGATAAACAAAATGAGAGCAGGATAAGAGAAAGCAAAGTAATGAAAAGTGAAAGAACTTGTAAACTTTAATCCATTGAGATCGGGAACGCATTATGTGTCATTTTTTTATTTGAGCTAAAAGGGCATTATTTTATACTTTTGGCTATTAAAAAATAGCAGATCTACAAGCTCATAGCGCGGCACCGAGTGCCGCGCTATGAGCTTGCAGATCTGCTATTTTTGAAAAATCGAGAACATTTGTGCAAATCTTTGAATATATATATATTTTTAAAGCGAACATTTGTAACTCAAATCTTTGCTTCTGGGGGGGTCTCTGGAACAAATTATTTTGAGATGGGGGTCCGTGGCCAAATACATACAGTACATTTTGGGGGTCCTTGATATGAAAAAAGTTTGAGAACCACTGATATTATAGCAACATAAGTTTTTTTTTTAAAATGACATTTTGTAGAATCGGAACCTCAGGCCTTAAGGGGTTAAGAATGAAGCATTGACCTGAAATGTGAAAGCAGAAAATGGAACAGAGGGGAGAGAGAGATGGCACTGGCATAGCATAGCATGGCGGCTCTCTGGCAACGAATGACAAGATGAGTTAGGAGCAGAGAGGGAGAGACAGAGGGCTAACAGAAGTCACACCTCAAACCCATTCATGCGCGTGACACATGGCTATGTCAGACTGAAGCAGCCTCGCTGACTAATTACTCCCATCGCCCCCGCCATGGTAAACGCAAGGAGGAAGTTTCACTCGTAGAAAACGATGAACATGAACAAGCTGTACTTAATCAAATTAGTTCCTATAGGCAAAGGCCTTTTAGGTGGGGGAATTCTTCAAATAGAAGTTATCACACAGCGATGACAAGCTCGCTGCATTCATCAGCAAGAGCTTCTCGTCAGTTCCCACTTCCCAGTAGCATATGAACCTGTAAACGAAAGCAATCATTTATTTTCACTGCTTCTGGCTTTGGTGGATGGATATTCTCTGGAATTATGCAAAGAAAAAAAAAAAACATTTATGTTTTTGTTGTGAATGTGATGCTACAATTTTCATGAGACCACAAATAATATTCTGTCTTTGACCAGACATCCAAGTGGTGGTGTTCCAGTATTATTATCTATAATAATACTGTAGCTTCACCTTTACATCATCTGACTATTAATGCATACATTTACATACATTTGTATGAACTTGTGTAACCGTATGTGTTTGTGCTTCCATATACATCAGAGCGTGTGTGTGTGCTAGATGTAACGGCCGTTGCTCTTTGACAAGTCCTTCTGTCTGTTCTGACAGCACTAAGCGAGCAGGGGGTTGTGTTGTGTTTGTCCATATGTTACCGTAGGTGTCTGTGATCGTGCTGCTATCTCCCCCTTTATTTATCGGACACCTTGCACTGCAGGCCTGCCAAGCAGAGCTGCAGAGAGCTGTTCTACTTTGTTATTGAATTGTTCTGTGTGTGTGTGTGTGTGTGTGTGTGTGTGTGTGTGTGTGTGTGTGTGTGTGTGTGTGTGTGTGTGTGTGTGTGTGTGTGTGTGTGTGTGTGTGTGTGTGTGTGTGCGTGCGTGCGTGCGTGCGTGCGTGCGTGCGTGCGTGCTCGTGTGTGTGTGTGTGTGTGTGTGTGTGTGTGTGTGTGTGTGTGTGTGTGTGTGTGTGTGTGTGTGTGCGTGCGTGCGTGTGTGTGCGTGCATACAGTATGTGCAGTGGACCTTTACCTTGAGCCATTTAGGTGCAGCCAAGTCAGCCTTTACATTTAGTGTAGCTTAGTTGCACTTTAAAAAGACCATAAAGTTCAATGATGCGGGGTTGCACGCACGCACACACACACACACACACACACACACACACACACACACACACACACACACACACACACACACACACACACACACACACACACACACGGAGATATGGGTAGACTCGATTGTATTCCTTCTATAGATGTCATATATAAATTGGCATCAGCGTAGGCCCCTCCCTTCCCCTCCTGCCCCATTTGACATAAGCATTCACAAGTCAGGGAGAACTTCAAGAAAGGCTGAGGGCTGATGAATAGACTTTGACATCAATTTGAAACATTCCTGACAGTGGCTGTTGACAAGGCAGTATCTTTTCACAGGTCGGTGTTTCTGTTTGTCAGTGCAGGCTTTTGACATCAATTCAGCTGTTTTCGGTGTCGGAGCAACCGAGGACACATTGCGCTAGATTCCCTCTGATATGAACACCGTTTGGAGGCAATATCTGCGATAACTGAATTTAATCACCATATTGACAAAAAATGGATGACACAAACATCGGTTAGGTTAGCTCAATTAAAGATTCATCATACTTGGTTGAGCGTGAAATAGTTGCTCTCGTTGATTGGCTCCGCCAGGTAGGCATCCTGGACCAGAATCAAACACAGCCTGTGTTGCCTCCCAGGCAACCTTCAGGGGATTCTACGCCAGGTTATTGCACAAATAGTATGGCAACCATTTTCTTTTTTAATGAGGCAAATAGTTTATTCTCCCCTCTTGAGAACAGGGAACACTCCAGCACACCAGATGGCATAAGGATGGTGAGATTTCACCTGACCAAAATGGTAATGCAGGATAGAATTCCTTTTGTGTCTCGCATAGTCCCAACACACCTGTGATGTGCTTGAAGTCGCACGTTTTATCAGGTTACCGTTTTTCTTCTCTCCAGTTTCATTGCTACCATATGTCATACTAAAAGGAGAAATGTACAGTTTTTCAAGCTTATCCCCATGTATCTATTGTATCAAGTACATAGAAGAGAAAAAAAAGCACCAGCTAGAAACCTGAGTGTTATTTACCACAAGTGCACCTGCCTGGTAGTACAGCTCTGAAAAATCTATTTTGGTGTATTCGTTCTGAAAGAATGACGTCAGCTGTAGATATTTAAACTCTGTGTTAATCACCATGTAACCTAATTCATCCTCCGCCGTACAACAGTTTTGCGTGGCGAAAATAGCACATTTACAACCTGACATCACCTCGCTTCCAAGACACGTTGCAAGCTTGTAAAATACCTATTTTCGGCACTCCACGCGGTCGCACGACAAAGTATAATTCAGGCTTAAAACTCAACCAGTTATGAGCTATACTTGTAGCCTTAGATGTTTTATAAATACTGCTGCTGGAGCACAGGTTGATCAGCTGGCAATTTTCAATGCAAAGCCTGGATTACGATTTAAGAGTGCAGCAATATGCAATTTTTAGGGGGGGCATGGAGGGGCCCCCCTGGTGCCCGTACATTTTCCCCCCCTTTTCTTTCCTTTTAAATAGAATATATATATATTTTTTTTTTGCCAATATATGGCAAGTATGCAGAATATATGCTGCATATATGCCATATTCAGGTTCATATATGTGGATATATAGGAAATATACGTCTCTTCTATGTCCACATATATTACACATATATGGATATATATGTACATACAGTATATAGAGACATATATGCAGGCGGACAATTTTGTATATGTCACATATATGATAAACATATATGTTGAATATATATAAAAACATATATGTTCATATATTTTCTTTGCCCCCCCCTGGTGGCAGAGGCAAAAATCGCCTATGAGTGCTGTGTTATTAACACTAATGGAATGCTGAATAGTCCTATCAGTTTTAATAGCAGTTATGTTGAACAGTGACCATGTGTGACATTAGTGTCACAAACACTTAATTCATTACAGAATAATATGAACTTGACGAGTGAGGATGCAAACACGAAGTGATCCATATCTTCACAAGCACAATTACACACATTAAAGCAGTGTGTTCACTTATCTAACAAACGATTATCAAACGTAGGCTACTATGTAGATCAGATCAAACACAGGGGAAAGAGACAGAACTACAGTACGTAACAAATGAAGGCTGAAAAGGCGCTTATGAACAGCATCCAATTATGCACACGCACACACGCACACACGCACACACGCACACACACACACACACACACACACACACACACACACACACACACACACACACACACACACACACACACACACACACACGCCCACTTGACCATACTACAGCGTCACAAAAAAGCATCAAAAGTATCAGATCCACAAGCTCGAAACGCGGCGCGAACATAGCGTTATAATATATGTAGAGAACGGACGGCCCCACGTATTCCTTTCAATGAGGTTGATCTGCTACTTTTGGAGATCCCTGATGTCGTCAGTTATACTGTACGCCCATATTTGTCACGTATGCATAGATATAGATTTATAGAAGGACTACAGGTGGAAACTCCATATTTGGAAAAGACTGATGTCATCAGATATGATGTGAAGTACTTGCGAGGCTCCTGTACCTACGGTATATAAGAGCGCAGCATGTGTGATTTAACTGTACTCTTCTATAAAATGAGAGGCTCGGAAATCAGCTTCCGACTTGGTGTGTTTGTTTGTCTGTGAAATGTGGAGCTGGAGCTTGTGTCTGAAAGGAAAATCTCAGGATGGACCTGAAGGACCTCATGCTGCCGTCACTGTGGGACGCAAAGTCTACTTCTTCGGAGGGCCCTTCAGCATGCAGAACTGTCATCGAATTGACGTGCACGTCTTTAACACAGTGTCTTTACTCTGGACAAAGTTGTCCCCAGTGACAACCGGAAGAGTAGAAGGTCCCCTCGAGGTTCCCTCCACACGCCGTGGCCACACAGCTGTGCTGATAGGAGATATCGCCTACACCTGGGGAGGCGGGGAGCCTTACTGCACAGTGCTTTATGCGTTTGACGTCGGCACCCACAGATGGTTCACACCCAGGGTTTCCGGGACCTCTCCGTGGGGGAGGGAGGACCACTCAGCCTGTGCCTTGGGAAAGATCATGTACGTCCATGGAGGATACCAGCAAATTAAAGACACTTCATACAATCATACAAATAATGACATCTGCAAGTTGGACACCACCACAATGGTCTGGGCTTTAATTGACACAAGAGGCTCTCCACCACGTTCTTCACCAGACCAGTCTGCCACCATCATCGGGACAAGGATGTTTGTATTTGGGGTAAACAATCTCGGAGGGGAAGTTAGGTTCAGGCGGGGCTATTTAAACAATGTCGGAGTGTTTGACACAGAGACCAACTGCTGGCTGCAGAGCCAGAGCACACCTTCTGCACAGCATCTTGCAGAAGGTCGCAGGCATCATTCAGCCTTCGCCTACAACAGAGAGCTGTACATATATGGTGGCCACAACAACATGGACATGTTCAACGACCTGTGGAAATTCAATCCGGAGACCCTCTCCTGGAAGAAGGTTGAGCTCAAGGGAGAAGGCCCCTATTCACTGTTTAGGATGTGCTGTTGCATGGTGGGAGATCGTATCTTCCTCTTTGATGGATGCGTCAAACCCACTGAGCTGTACGTCTTAGACTTGCGTCCGAGTCTGAAGACGTTATGCGAGCTAGCAGTTATTCGGTACGGCCTGGAGCAGTCGGAGCTCCCGCACAACATCACGTGGGAACTGGCAGCCATGGCTATACCAACAGCTACTGAAGACAGGACGAGGAGACCTGGTTCTGCCAGACCTGGTTCTGAAAGACCACTGGCGACAAATGGAAGAGGAGGTGGTGGCAGTCTTATAGAATGGGCCTTGTCCCTTCTCGTCTAATTAGTGGATTCGTTACAGCTGTGGAGTTCCATTTCCGTGAAGCAAATGAAGTCTATTGCGCCTTTGTCCTGATAAAGTGGTTTGTTGTAGGTGCAGTGGTCTAAAAAAAAATCACACCCGGTGTGAAGTGAGCGGTGATATTTATGAGTTATTGATTTCATCATGCATCTCGCTAGCCAATCACAGCACATCCTGCAAAGCTTAGCCTATGGGCGTGTTTTCCACAGCATGGCGTCACAGCGAAAGACACATTTTCATGGCTGGGTAGGAAAAGAGGGACAGACCGACCGACCGACCGACCGACAAAGCCTCCTGTAGGCCGACCCCTTGGGTCTGGCAAATACACATACTGTAGCCCTCTGACGGCCTGCTCCACTCTGCCAATCACAGTGAGGCAGAGGGGCAGGGCTGTCACAATTAGGGCTGCATCTCAGGTCCTTAAATTACATCCTCATTTCCTACACTTTGCATCCTTTCCATGCATGTTAGTCCCTCCTACTGAGGAAACGAGAAGAGGAGAGAGGAAAGGAGGAAATGTTGAATGTAAATTCCTCTGCAGTGTCATTGTCGCGGGGCAGCCCGTGCCCTATAGACTAACAGGGACAACAAAAACACACACACACACACACACACGCACACGCACACACACTCACTCACTCACTCACTCACTCACTCACACACACACACACACACACACACACACACACACACACACACACACACACACACACACACACACACACACACACACACACACACACACACACACACACACACACAAAACGAACTTTAGTGTAAAGTAAATGTAATTCAGTACGCACAACACAAAATCCCCTGCTTTTACAGTAATATCTGCTAACTTGCTTGTGACCTTCTCTTACCAGGGGTAAGGTTACACATTACACCTGGTTCACCCTGCATTGTCATCCTAAAGCTGCAGGAGTAGCTTCAGGGCCAGGCTTATGAAAACACTGAAAGAGCGTACTTGATGCTTTCCTTTCATATACTGTAACCCTTTTTTTTTTTTTTTTAACTTTGTCTTTATTTTTCACAGACAAAACAAACGTTCAAAAAGGACATTACAATAAGGAAAACAAAAAACAGAACGAAAGAAAAAGACAGAACAGTAAAAAAGAAAAGCAATTAAAAAAAAAGAAAGGGACAATACAGGGGGGGGGGGGGGGGTATACACTATTCATTTACTCTTATACATATGCCATTTCTCCCAACGTTTCTCAAAAATCTCTGCCTTAATCCTTAAATTATAAGTCATTTTTTCCATAAGACATATTTCTTCAATAACATCACACCAATGTTCCTCTCTAGGAGGGTCTGTTTTCAGCCATTTCCTTGTGATGGCTTTTTTAGCTGCCAGTGTCAAGATTTTGAACAGGTAAACGTCCTCGTGTCCTATTATGTCATCTGGTGTCAAACCGAGATACAAAATCCGGGGATCACAGACAATCTTGTAGCCCATTACTGCCTCCAAAACCCGGAGAACACTGTCCCAGAATGACTGTATTTTCTTACATGACCAGAAAATGTGTGAATGATTGGCGTTCGGATGCCCACACTCTCTCCAACAAAACTGCTGCTTACTCAGTTGTTTGCTTTTGATTTTAGGTGTAATGAAAAAGCGTATTAAATTCTTCCACCCAAATTCCCTCCATTGCTTAGAGTTTGTTGAAGATTGTTGTGTGGATACTGTAACCCTTTTAGTATGCTACAGTAGTATAGAATTGTGATTCTACATTAATATTAGCTCATTCTAAACTTACAGCGCTACAGTGTTCGTTGGTACTGTAGGTGGTGTCAGGTCACGGTCATGGGTCATGGCAAAACTCAAAGCCCCTCTCCACGTTCCGCGCATTGTTACACAGACAGAAGCGCTCAGGGTGAATTTAATGAATGGACACTATTTAATGATCGCTGAAGTGAAAGTTCTATCACAACACTATATAGAAGGAGACGACCTCACAAGATGGCGCCCGCCCTCCCGTTGAGTTCAATGGACATCATTAACATCTTGTGAGGTTTGCCGCTATTAAAAAAAACACAGTATGATGTCATGGTCTCTTTTGTTATGTATCCTTTCGTATTTTTAAGTGGATATACGAAAAGTGGGTTTACGGCGTGTATACCTGCCATGCAACAAAACTTGTGAATTTTAGTTGAAGTTGCTCCTCAGCATTCATTAGTCCTCCCATGGTGTAACCAGGGGAGGGTACATCCCAGGAAAGATTTTAAAATATAAACACGTTTTATTTTCAGAATCCGTTTTATTTGTCACATCACAGGTTTACAGGTCAGTGGCAGTGTTGCCAGATTCTGTGAGAGAAACAAGCAACCAGGTCTAGGAAAACCAGCCCAAAAGAAGCGACTATGGGCCACATGCATGAGCACTTTAACATATACATCAGCTATTTGAAAATAGCAGATCTACAAGCTCACAATGCGTCGCGTTGTGAGATTGTAGATCGGCTATTTTCAAATAAAATCTTGCGGGGAAATTATGATAAGCAGATCTGGCAACCCTGGTCAGTGGGTGAAATTAATTGTCGTGCATGCAAAGATAGGATATATACAGGATACACAGCATGATAAGCAACAGGTATGAACATGAGGTTAGATGTAAGGTGCGAGAGTGGTAATTGAAAATGGTTGGCTTGCAAGCGGTTAGGGCACATGCCACATGGGCTCTAATGCCAAGCAGCTTTTCCCTGGTTCGACTTAATGTCACTCCACTACTCTCTCTCTCTCTCTCTCTGTATTTCCGGTCTCTCTCCACTATATATCTATCAATTAAAGGCTCAGAAAATCCCCCAAAAATAACTTTATGCAGGGCCTGTATTGTCCTGCATTGAGACGGGTGCTTTAGATCATTTGTTCTCAAAGTGGGGTCCGGGGATCCCCAGGGGTCCTTGAGGGAGTTCCAGGGGGTCCCCAGATAAATGATGGATAGTAAGGAACCAAATGGACCCTTATAGGTCTGTAACTCTGAGAGTGTACAAATGGAACCAAATGGACCCTAACGGGTCCATTTGGTTCCATTTGTACACTCTCAGAGTTAAATTAAGATTGATTTTCACAATATAAATTGTGGTCCCAGAGATAGAAATGCCATTAAATGGGGGTCCGTAGCCTGACGCATGTCAAACTGGGGGTCCTTGAAATTAAAATGGCTGAGAATCACTGCTAGAGCCGTAAAAATCTTCTCTTATGGGGTCCCTGGCATATCTTTTCAAATGGGGGGTCCGCGGGCTAATAAGTGTCAATTTGGGGGTCCTTGACATGAAAAAGTTTGAGAACCACTGCTTTAGATGTGTGGGTCTTGCAGGGGTCCAGCAGTACAGTCACGTTTTCAACGATATAACCACATTGGGAAAAAGTGAATAGCCTCATACTTTCCTGTGCTGTCCTCTGGGTATGATTTGTTTAGTTTTTTTTTGTTTAGTTTTTTTATATTCTGGATATATTCTTACCCAGGAATAACAACCAAACAAAACAAACAGATGCAGAGAGATCAAGCTGAACAACAGTGGAGTTACTGTGAAAATGTAATGACCCAGAGCAAAACAATGTACATAATAAAACTCAACACGTCCTCTGCATCCTCTTCACCCAACTCACCTAATATCCTTTGGAGTCTAATTTACATATTTTGTTAGTCCAAACAATTATTTTTCACCACATGGAGACCATTTTCAGCAGTACTTCATCTTCCTTTCTGTTTTTTTTGTTTAGTTATGCTATTTAACCCATTAAGACCGGGAACGCATCTGTGTGTCATTTTTAGATGTCTTTGGCTATTCAAAAATAGCAGATCTACAAGCTCATAGCGCGGCACCGAGTGCCGCGCTATTAGCTTGTAGATCTGCTATTTTTGAAAAATCGTGAAAATTTGTGGCAAAATCTTGGATTATATATTTTTTTAAAGCGAATATTTGTAAAATATTTAGTTCTAGGAAACCCCAGAAGCAAAGATTTTAGTTAAAAATGTCAGCCAAAAAAAAAAAAAATCTAATATTTATAACTATATTAATAACTTTTAATGTTTTTTCTAAAATATCAGATCTACAAGCTCATAGCGCGGCACTCGGTGCCGCGCTATGAGCTTGTAGATCTGCTATTTTTGAATAGCCCAAAGTTCCCGGTCTTAAAGAGTTAAAAGGTCAGTAGTGTATTCAAGGGAATAATTTCAACTCCTCTACATTGTTACCTCCGCCAACGGATTTGGACAGGTTATGTTCTTGTTCCATTTCATTTGTCTGTAAGTTTTGCAAAATACCTCGACACCAGACAGCTGGATTTTCATGAAACGTGGTGGGAAAAACAACTAATGCTTGAGTTGCAAGACTATCAGTGATGCTTCTGAACAGGATCAGGACACAGATATGGGGATTTGAAGGCAGAGATCCTTGGCTTATTGCTGAAGACAGAAATTGTTATACTTCTGTGGTTAGAAATTAAAATGGTACTTGCCGAGGAAATGTGATGTTATCATGGCTGCAGGCTGTTAACGCTGCGTTCACTCACATGGGCAGCTATAAAGCTACAGGCTACCATTCGTTTTCAATGGAAGCCAGCGATATGATGAAGATACGAAGTGCCACCCGACATTTGTAGCTGTTACAAGATCTACAAAGATCTACAAAGCTAAAAGTTGAGCTGGCTTCAACTGCAGCCACAAAGCTACAAAACGAGCAAGTGTTGTTTAAACATTTCCACACACCTTCTCTCTTCACACAATTCCTGCTTGTGATGAGGAGAGAAAACGAATTGTATCCGTCAGCCAGTTCTGTGTTCTTTTTCCGTCTTCTGGCTTTTTATTATCCTATGATTGACGTCAACGAGTGTGTTGATCAACACTTCAACAGCGACAGATCTGCTGCGTTGCTTTGTGTCTTTGTAGCTGGCAGTGTGAACGGCCCATCTGACTGAACCTTTCAACAGCATTTTATTGCTGCACTTTGAGCTTATGACAGTGAAAACAGTGACTCATGGGGGGGTGGGGGTTATTAGCATTTCCAAAGCTTATTAGTTTATGTGCAGGGTTGCCAGATCTGCTAATTATCGCATTGCGACGCGTTGTGAGCTTGTAGATCGGCTATTTTCATATAGCTGATGTATATGTTAAAGTGCCCCATAGTCGCTTCTTTTGGGCTGGTTTTCCTAGACCTGGTTGCTTGTTTCTCTCATAGAATCTGGCAACACTGTTTATGGGTGCACTGCATTGGTCTATTCTCTATTGAGCAAAACGTTGCCTTGATAAAAGTTGTCCTCATTGTGCAAGTTAAGACGGTGTGCAGGTTATTTTATTTTATTCAGGGCACGGGGTGTGAAAGCATGGTTGTCTTTCGACATCGATACAATACGAAAATTGCCGACGAGTATTTTGCATCACTATTCATAAAGATGCCCCATTCATACAGGTTGATGCTTTTATTCACAGTGAAAAATAAAACTCGCTCCGAATGAAAACCACATTGCTTTATTGCCACATAATATTTGTGTGGATGCACTCATGACAAAAGTAACAGTTTGAAAAAATATATATTTTCCGACTAATTCATCACAAGAAAATAATGTACCTGGTGTGTAAGGGCCTTTACACTAGACCCCTTAACAGGAGACGTCACACTGGCTGCAAACGTCATACTGGCTCCAAATGAAACCCATTCTGTCAGGTGTCGCTAGGACGCGCCTCACTAGCCAACACAAGAAGAGGGGGTTGGGGTGCGCCGAAACCAGCGCACCCCAAAACAACAGGTTGAGAAGTGATTGCATGAAACAATCACTTGTGCATCCAGTCTCAATGTTAGTAAACAAATAATTGGTCTATATAGGCTAGCTCCTGTGTCCTTCGTGATGTATATGCTGTACATCCGCCCTCCACCACCCTTACCTTTACCCTGCCCCCTCATCTAGCTGCATACTACTCTGACATGCACAACCTGGAAGCTCATTGACACTTACATTATGTATATGGCCATGTGGGGAGGTGTCCTGCATAAAATGTTATGGGAATCCATGTTGATGAGCCATATACCCTCACCTATATAGAAGGCAGAAACCTGGTATCTCCGTAGGTCATGTTTTTATGTTTTTTTTCCACTTCTGTATTTTACTTTGTTGTATGGCAGTGTAGAAAAGAAGAAGTAAAAGACACCTTGTGAGTGTGCTATTTTTCACTATTTAAAACGTTTTTTCCCCCACCTTTTTTGTGCCTATAATGACATAACGGAGACACTGGGTTCAAAGTGGTTGGGTTTTTATAATATTGAACCAAAAAAATAATTAACAAATAAATATCTACATTGGATCCATTGGAACACAGGTTATTTTTTCCATTTCCTGAAAATGCATGGTTTCGGACACACAAGGTTTCTGCCCAGTATAGCAACGAGTAGTAAAATCGATGTCTGCAGGGGACACCCATCACTGTATACTACCCTCTCTCCCCTTCACACACTCACACATGTGGCTTAAGCGTGCTCCCCCCCTAAACATATTCGCATTGATTCCACATGTTTTCAGGCCATATTTATCAGGAAAGCTGGCACCACACACACACACACACACACCCTCTGTCCCTGCCACATGCGTATATAGAGCCTATTTCCAGCAAGACCCATTTAAGAGAGACAGGGCCCCTTGGGGAATGGCAACCGCTTGTGCTGACACTGTGATACCATGCAACTATAGAGACTCCTGCTACTGTTGAGGCCACTCTGCACTCTGTCTTGGCACCAAGCACTATTAATATGCCTTTCATCTGTAATGAAAAAAAAAAGAGAGAGAGAAAATTGATACTCTCCCTGTTGCAATGTGGAATTCTCAGATCTGGCAACATGGTTACAGGAAGCCCCACCCCCATTAGTTGGTGAGGTTTTCCTTAGGTTCTTTAGTTTGCTATGCTTGGTTAGGCCAAGAAGCAGTTTTATGCTCTTCTGTCTCATAAGGTTGCATTGTGCAGTACAGTAAGGCACACAAATGTGGTGTCATGACATTGCGTCATGACTGGCTGCATGCACACACCAATGTTGAATGAAGTCTTACTGTGAGTCATCACAAGAGCAATCTGGGAACCCATCGTCAAATAAAAAGGAAAAACAGCGCCCCCAGCGTTTTTCACTTTTGCATTTGACTCTGGGGGGGGGGGGGCGATTAACTAGACCTATGCGGCTGGAAACCGGGGTTTGGACATGCCCTCAGCCCTCCACTTCCGGTGATGCGCCGTTCACACTAACAATATTTCTCCACGGAACACTAACACCATTTCTCCCAAAGAACATGGATCGTTTTGGTTATAGGCCCACTTGTTTCTATGATGAAAGAGCAAGTTAAAATGTTACTAACTTTCCGTAGTTTTGTCGGCTCCGAGGATGCTATTGTTAAATGAGTTTCGGTTTGTTTCCAGTGGGAAGCGAGCGCACAGATGTAAATCCCGCCCACTACATTTGATTGGGTAAAGTGCGGCCTGCTTCCTGATCTGAAGGCACGCCCACTTGTAAGCTAACGCGCACACGTTCTGAACGGGGCTACCGACAGATTCAGTAGCGCAGCTCTGAATCTGTTCTTGAGAGATTATCAAAAGAGTAAACTCTCTTACTCTTCTATAAACCGGGTGGTGAAATTGTATCTTGGGGTGTGTTTTTCCCTCTCTCCCTCCTTATCCTCCTTATAGCCTGTTTATCCATCAGTGATGGAAGCAAACTCAAGAAGCTACTGTAGGTTAATAAACTATTGAGAGAGTGTAGACGGGAGACCAATCGTTTCCCGTTCTTTATTTTCTTTTGGTATTTTCTTTGGTGCTGTAGACATATTGCCTTGCTTGATTGTATTGTCACTGCCCCCCCCGAAGGGAGTTGTTAACTCCAAGCAGAGAGAATGAGCTCCCTGGGCTGGGGTGGAAGGGTGGGGGGGGGGGGTGGTGGGGGGTGGCAGCGCAGAATGCTGAGCGAAGCAGAAACAATGGAGGGTGTGTGATTGAGAGCACACGCACGTGTGCGTGCACACGTGCATGAATGCCAATGTGTGTATGTTTACACACATCTTTGCATTGTGTGTGTGTGTGTGTGTGTGTGTGTCTGGATGTATAGAGAGGAAGCAAAACTACCAGCTCTGTGCATGCGTTTGTGCACTCTCACAAACCTCTATGTGTATGGATGATAATAGTGAATGAATGTGCCATAACACTAGGTATGAGGCTGGGGAACGTGTGCGTGTGTGCGTGTGTGTGTGCGTGTGTGTGTGTGTGTGTGTGTGTGTGCATGTGTGTGTGACATTGAAACCGATCATCTGCCATTCATAAAGTATCAGGGGACTCAATATAAGTTTTCCTGCTTGGCAGAGTTGGAAGATGAATTGCACACAGCTGGCCTAATTCACTGAGTGATAAACACAGCCTGGGGTCACAGACACACGCACGCACGCACGCACGCACGCACGCACGCACGCACGCACGCACGCACGCACGCACGCACGCACGCACGCACGCACGCACGCACGCACGCACGCACGCACACACACACACACACACACACACACACACACACACACACACACACACATACACATACACACAGCATACTTTGACTGCTCCATCCTCTCTATTACCTGTATTACCTACTGTACATATATATATCCAGCGGTTCATTTGTAACTGTCAAATGTCTCAACAAATGTCTTTTTTTTCTCTGAAGAACGGTTGTTGCTATATCAGTGGTGCTCAAACTTTCTCTTGTCAAGGTCCCCATGCCGATCCCCATCAAAATATGTTGTTCCAGGGACCCCCCCAATAGCAAAGATTTGTGTTAAAAATGTTGTACTTTTTTTTTTTAATTCAAAGATCTTTTTGACTAAGCTAATAGAGCCTCCCTGCTTGCTCAGGGGAGAAATTTTATTTGGACCTTCAGGTCAGAATTTGTGTCAAACCAGACACAGGATCTAAATGTCTCAATAGAAGAGCAGGGAAACCCCAATTGTATAAAGTTATGTTGTATTAACATACTCTACCATATAGATTGGACAAAATATAATTTATTATATTTACAGTAGGTGCAATGGTGCTGGGAGTTGCCCCCCACGCACGCACACGCACACGCACGCACACACACACACACACACACACACACACACACACACACACACACACACACACACACACACACACACACACACACACACACACACACACACACACACACACTCACACTCACACTCACACAAGCATGTCTGGACAAGCAGTTCTCATGAGGTCTTGCAGGATGTTGTAAACAGTGCTGGGGCTTTGTCGTTGCCCAAACACTCAGCAGTGAAACCTCAGGGGGGGGGGGGGGGGGTGGGTGGCTCAGCCAGTTAGTGCATGGACCACTTGCTCCTTGTGAGTCACGAGGATCCGAGTGTGAATAGGCTCTATGAACAGCAGCCATATTGGAAATAAATTGGGCCCCTTCCTTACTTCCTTCACAGGTGTTACCAATGATACTAACGAAGGCTCTGTTCCATTTAGTGTATCACAGTGGTTCTCAAACGTTTTAATTTCAAGGACCATGAGATCTCTGAGAGAGTGTACAAATGGAACCAAATGGACCCGTTCCATTTGTACACACTCAGAGTTACAGACCCATACGGGGCCATTTCGAACCCCCTCAAGGCCACTTTGAGACCCACTAGTGCAGTGTTTCCAGCAAGCCAACATGCACAATATCAGCACCCTGACTCTGTTTGACCAGAATGGAACAGAGCCTTAATTAGTATAATTGTTAAGATCTGTTAAGGAAGTAAGAAAGGGGCCCCAATTTATTTCCAATATGGCTGCTGTGCATAGAGCCTATTCCACTCCCGTCCTGCCTTGCATGTCTCCCTTCTTTCTCTCTAAACTCGAGGGGGGAGGGAGGGAGGAGAAGAACAGAGAAAAAGCTGAAGCAGAACATGAGTTACATTCAAATGTCATAGTGTCGGGGGAGGGGGGGGGGGGGGGGGGGGGTCACTCATGGTTGAACAGGAGCAAATCCTTGCCGCTGTACCCCTGGGATGGGTTCGGCGACAAATCAGACCGGACAGTCTCCCTCTCTGCAGGTGCAAAAAAAAAAGAAAAACAAGGCTATTGGATAACAATAAATATGGGTTCTTTACTGTCTCTGTCTGTTGTCCCTCTCTTGGGTCAATAACGGCGTTTAGTATCTGTGACCTAGGTCCATTATGCTGTTAAGGGTACGGTGCATGCAACCGGGAGATGTAAAACACTACTGTCTTCTTCTGTTTCATCTCTCACCACACTGCGACAGTGGAGAGCAGCTGAGATCATCCTGTGGCTGCGCGTGTGCGTGTGCGACTGTGTGTGTGTGTGTGTGTGTGTGTGTGTGTGTGTGTGTGTGTGTGTGTGTGTGTGTGTGTTTGTATTACTATACTTGCGAGGACCAAGTATAGTAGAATTTGAAGAAATATACATTGTGAGGACCGTTTTCCTGGTCCTCGCAAGACAAATGGCTCTTTTATAGTTAAAAAAACATTTTTAGATATACGTTTTCAATTAGAAAAACATGCAGGTTAGGTTTAGGGATTGGAATTAGAGTTAAACATGATTTATACTTAGTTGAGCGCCAGTGTCGTGCACCGAAAAACAGCCGATCTATAAGCTCACAACGCGTCGCAGCGCGACGCGTTGTGGGCTTGTAGATCTGCTGTTTTTCGGCTTTAGGCTTACGGTTAAAAATGGCAAAATATATATATTTTTAAATGACATTCATATATGGCTGTCCTAAAGCGTTGATGTCCTCACAAGTATAGTAATACAAACCTGTGTGTGTGTGTGTGTGTGTCTCTCTCTATATGAATGTCACTGTGTCATATTTCTGTGTTCATGCCCATGCTTGTGGATGTATGGACATAACATGCGTAGGTGTGTACAGTATGTTCCCGTGCTTAACGTTTGATCCTTTGTTGCTGCCCTACACAGTACATGCCAGTAGGCATACAGGGCAATGCAGTAAAGTCAGTATAAGTGCAAACGTTTACCGTACACACACTCACACACATGCTTTGAGTGTTCCAGCACAACCTTTTTGGCCATTAATTTGATTCTGGGGCAGCAGATGCCTCTTCACAGCCCAGTGGGGCATCCTGTTCCTTTCCACCACGTTCTGTACTCCACGACCTGTATGTCTGCTCCACAGCTGCACCTGCATCAACCTCTCCCCACAGAGTATAGAGTCACAACGCCTCTCCCCGCTCTGCAAAAACCAATAAACAAATGCATTAAAGACACATTGAGATGTAATGCTTTTTCGCCTTTGCCTCTCTTTAGTTCAACATTAGCTGAACCTCAGTCTTTTTCCCCCTTTTTTTGGGGTCTTTTATGCCTTTATTGACAGGACAGTAAGGCTGACAGGAAATGGGGAGAGAGATGGGGAGTGACATGCAGAAAAGGCCGTCGGGAACGGGACTCGAACCCCATGACACGCTGTGAGGCTCCACTGAGCCTATAGGTGCCTGGACCGCTACGATACGGCAGCGGTCCAGGCCTTTCATTTTGACTTTTGTCTTGTGTTTTGAGGGTTTGACTCTGTTCGCATGCAGAGCAGACATTGCTTGCAGTTGTGTGTGTGCGTGCGCACGTTTGTATGTGTGTGTGTGTGCGTATAGGGGAGGGTGGGGGGGGTGTCGCAACACAGCCCTGCGTAGATAACCCGTCCTGGCGGGGATCTGCAGTGGATCCAGGGTTAGGATGGGGTCATTGTGTAACTGACCCCAAAATCGCCATCTAGAGCATACATGGGCAACTGGCGGCCCGGGGGCCACATGCGACCCCCACCTTCACTTAATGCGGCCCGCAGGTTAATATCGGAATACTGATATATTATTGATTTCAGCTGTTATTACAATTGCAAACGTGACTTGCTTTAATTACTACTACTAAATTAGTAGTAGCTTAATGACTAGTATTAAAATTCTATTGTCTTTTTTATGTCCAATGTATTTGTATTTAAGTTCATAAAGTTAACATAAGTATAACTAAATGCATTTGTTAAATAGTTAAATAAAAATGTTACTTTTCAGGATTCCAATTCAAAAATCACACCCTGTGTGAAGGTAGCGCCTTTGATACATTTTGTCATCGATATGTGTTTATAATGTGTTTATATAGCCATGTGTCACGTGAAGCTTGACCAATCACTTTGTTGACGGGCCTGACCAATCAGAGCGTGGACGGGTCTGACCAATCAGAGCGTTGACGGGTCTGACCAGTCAGAGCGTTGACGGGTCTGACCAATCAGAGCGTTGACGGGTCTGACCAATCAGAGCGTTGACGGGTCTGACCAATCAGAGCGTTGACGGGTCTGACCAATCAGAGCGTTGACGGGTCTGACCAATCAGAGCGTTGACGGGTCTGACCAATCAGAGCGTTGACGGGTCTGACCAATCAGAGCGTTGACGGGTCTGACCAATCAGAGCGTTAACGGGTCTGACCAATCAGAGCGTTGACGGTGAACACGGACAAAGTCAGGTATAGAGCAGGACCCGCTCGAGCGGCTAGCGCCGCTAAAAATAGCTAAAAAGAAATCTGAATTCCAATAAAAAAATTGCAAAAATAGCAGCGCGACGCGTTTTGAGCTTGTAGATCTGCTATTTTTGCAATTTTTGTGTAACTTAGAATGGCCCAACAGTATATGCAATGTGGCCCTCTGGAGTGAGTGTGGAAATATATTGGCCCTCTCCATCGTCAAAATTGCTGATCTAGAGGCAAGATCCCTCCCACCACCTCAATATAACGACCACTGTCGGCGAGGAGGAAAGGCCGCCAAGCCCTCTGAGCGGAGTTGCTTTCCACGTGTTAATGAAGGGCAGGCTGGGGGTGGTGATGGGAGGGAGCTGTGGGGCCGCTCAGTACATTAGCAACACATTTTGACATAATTTACAGCTCTGCGAGGTGCTGAGTAAGACAGTACTGTAGCACATGGTGACATTTAGCCAGGCGTTTTTGTGAGAAGACGTCTTGAACTAAATCAGAGGCGTTTTTTTGTCGGGGCCGGGGTCGATGATAGTCTGTCATTATGTCTGTCCATCCGTCCAGCCCCACTTAGGCCCCAAGCAACATACTGTATGTCGGAAAGTATTGACTGGATTGCTATGGAATTTGCTTTGCACCTTCATGATCTCCCCCAGAGGATGACCTCAACAGCTTTTGGTGACTGCACGACCTTTGCTAGTGTCCACTAGTACACGAGATATCTCAAAATGTAATGGGTGTATTGCCATGACACATATATGAGGAGGACATTCATGCTCCACAGCAGTGATCATTTCGTCAACTAAAAATGATCGTCGACTACAAAAACGAAATAAAAACTACTATGTAAAACTAGCTATGAAGACTAAAACTGTGACAAAATGTATTGGCAATTTCCTCAACAAATAAAAACTAGACTAAAATGTTAGGGAGGGACTAGTGGACAAGAGATCCAGTAGAATTAAGACGAGTCATTTCATGCTTGGTTGTGCGCAGGTGTCGCGCCACGAAAACAGCTTTTTTTCGGCACACAGCTACTGTAAGTATAAATCAGGCATTGCGACGCCATCACGGCGCACCCAAAAAAAAAAGATGGCTAAATCAACTGTAGATTTAGTTGACTAAAACTAAAACTTAAACATTTCAAATTACAAAAATATGATTAAAACTAAATTGGATTTTATTCAAAAGACTATGACTAAAACTGAATCAAAATTTGTTGTCAAAATTAACAGTGCTCCACAGAGCATGACCCCATGACGGTGGCTCCCGTCATGCCAAAATATCTAACAGGCAGATTGCAGGATGAAACCTACTTCAGTGACCAATGAGGCCTGTTCTAAAATATATGCCCCCCCTGGTTAATAATCATTTTAATCTGTCTTTCCATTTATATCTCCACTATTGAGAGCACAGGGCTCTAAGGATGTTGTTGGTTCAAACCGGCGTCTAGTTTTTGTTAATGCTTTTTTATTTAACCTTTATTTAACCAGGATAGTCACCATTGATATTAAACAATATTTTTTTGTGGGAGACCTGACTAAGACAGGCAGGAGCCTAATAAAAACATAGCCTAGTTACAAACAGGGCCGGACTGGGACCAAAATTCAGCCCTGGCATTTTGGTCCGAACACATTTCACATTTCAAAAGAAAGTTCAAGTGGCTGCTAGCAGAGACTCTTATTCATGAGTAATATCATAATCATAATATCATCATAACTTGTGCATTCCTGCAAATGACCGAATAAAATAAAATGCAGTTTACAGCTGTAAAATTGTAGCCAAGTTGGGCCAAAATCCTTCAGACCTTTTGTAGCATTTGTATCTATCTATAAAAGCCAAATTGAATTGATATAAATGGCCAATGTCTGTGAACCGTCCCCTCTCCTCCTCTCTCATTCCACTCCATTACGCTTTGAGATTGACCTTTGACATGATTTCTTTCAGTGCGAAGTAGTTGTTTCTTATCATCCCTCAGTACGCCCCCCTCCCCTTGGCTGCAACAAAGCCAGAGCTGATTGCTAATGCCTTAGAGTCTCACTTGGCCCTGAGTGTGAAGTAACACCAAAGCAGAGGAGCAAGGGAACACCAACCAGTTCACACAACAAATTGGCCCTTTTCCTTCATTCATCATGGCTGCTCTGCTGCTCTTTTTTTAAAGCCATGGAGCCATGCTGTATACATATCAACTGTTTTCCCGGCTGAGAAATGACGAGTACGAGTGGAGGGTAATACCAAAATTATAGGTGTGATCCAACAAACGTTTGTGTTTTATTTCTGACTGTCAATATGGAAAAGACTTCAGAATATAGATCACTCATCCTTTTTGCTTGGGGGGCGAGAGAACTTGAGAACTCCCCGTGGCTGCAAAGAAACGCAATTACGGCGAACTCCTGAAATATGTTACTGATGCATGTGAATGCCTCATACTGTAGCATGTGATGCAACCCTCAATAGACGCTTTTATCTCAGTCTAAGGTAATGCCTCACCACAACCAATAACCGCTCTAGTGGTAAGAAGATCGTTCAAAGGTACCTCTAGAGTGTGACAATATCAACATGCCTGGTGGTAGATTAAAATGTTTATGAGGCTCGTTCACCATATTTCCACTCTGTTGGGATGGGCCTGGTTCCATATGTAAATGGATCGCACTCTCCACTCCCCTCTCTTCCCTGGCAGTAAACTTGATTAAAGTTCCGTACCGGGCCCTCTCTCTCTCTACTGAGGGATTGCCCCGGTTCAATGCAATTTTACATGGCAGCAGATGAACGATCTCACTCAGTGCCGGAGTTACAGAGCTCTGGCAAATTTATCACGAACGGCGGGGTGAATATAGACATCCATACCAAAGAAGAGAGAGCGACAAGGTTACGGTTGCCGGCGCATTCAATCACAGCGAGGGGAATAGACCCCTGTCTCTATTTTTCTTCATCACTCAGATGCAAATAAAACTCATCCGTCAAGCTCGTGACAAGCCCTCAACAGATAACTAACTGCTAGCATAATCATTGCCTCACAAGCCGGGTTGCCAGACCTGCTTATTAAAATTTCCCCCGCAAGATTGTATTTGAAAATAGCCGATCTACAAGCTCACAACGCGTCGCATGGCGACGCGTTGTGAGCTTGTAGATCTGCTATTTTCAAATAGCCGATGTATTATGTTAAAGTGCTCATGTGGCCCCATAGTCGCTTCTTTTTGGGCTGGTTTTCCTAGACCGGGTTGCTTGTTTCTCTCACAGAATCTGGCAACACTGCTCACAAGTCTCATGCTGACTGTGGGTATTTTCGCTTGCTGCTCACTGCTGGTTAGCCAGCTGGCTACTTTTTTGGCCGGTCCTTTGTGTGTGTGTGTGTGTGTGTGTGTGTGTGTGTGTGTGTGTGTGTGTGTGTGTGTGTGTGCGCGTGTGTTTGTGTACTGTGAACACTTCTCGATACTCATTTGTATGCTCTCGTGTCCCCTGTGCGCACGCATATTCCTGTTATCTGAACCAGACTTTCAGTTTTAATCGAGCATTAATCAATATGTTCCAATCATTAACCGCCTCTGAAAAAGGCAACAACAACAAGTGAAACCCCCGTAGTTGGAGTACTACTGCATAAAAACAAACAACTTTTACACATGAAAACAAAATAACTTGATGCGTCAATATGTCTGAAACTTCATTTCATACTCCTGCGTCGGTAGCCCCAGGCTATCTCGTATCTCTTAACTTTATTAGTGAGTTTAAAGGGAGGTGTCCGGACGTTTTTCAGCGCTCTCCATCCCGCAGGAAATCTCTTGAGGGACCAATCAGTGGCTCAGTAATCCTGAGGCCTGATGCTGGCTCCCATGTCTTCTGTCAGCGGCTCCATCATTCATTCATTTTTGGCACTCAATTTAAGGTAAAAAAACGCTGGCATGGGTGGGGATAAAAAACGATGTTTTAATCTCAGGCAGTCAACGTGTTAATATGGGGTTGTGGTATAAAAAAGTTTGAGAAGCTCCTCCGTCTCAAAAGCATGAAGTATTCAAAGGGCCCTGGCGTCTCCCTGTCATTCCGCTCATGTCATAAGAGGGTCGCTTTATAACTACCAGAATCAGATGCTAATTATTTCATTACAGTAGTAGAGTGACAAATGCACCGTTAAGTATTTTGTCTGTTTCATTCGAATGGTATTTAAAAATGACCCCCCTGTTTTCTGTGAAACTACTGTATCTGTTCCATGATGTCTGCCAGAGCGTTCATTCAGCCTCCCAAATCACACACCCCTACCTCCGAGTTCCCGCTGTGGGAGAGGCAGCTGTTCTAGCTTGCTTATTATATGGGTTGGCGTGTGTCAGCTTGAATGTTTTTTTTTATTTCTTTTTGTTTTATTGTTGTGTTTCCCAGGGTCCCCCGTAGGTCCTGGAAACCGAGGTATATGTGCAACCGTCTGCTGTGAAACTTACTGATTTGTCTGGGCATCTCTCACTGTGTGAGAGAACGACTGGGCAGCTAGCTCGCTAACGGCACCACGCCAACCTGCCTGTACAGCACAGCCAACAAGCCCCAGCCAGCTTGTCCTGCCGCCCCAGTCTCAGAAAACGAAAGAATGACTAACTTTCCCTGAGATTTAACCCTGCTTTTGAGACTAAATAGACTCAGATGGTGGTCTGGCCTACATGGTTGTCTGTCTCGCAGTGTTTGCCTACCATTGTTCACCCTAGCATTGGCTAGGGTGAACAATTAATAATAAAATAATCTAAATCACAACGCTAGAATCTCCAAAATTTCGTATCAAGCAGTGCTCCATTCATCTCTCCCCTTTTCCCATACCACCATGTGTGTGTGAGGGTGTGTGAGTGTTTGTAAACAGTTCACATTGAAGACGACAAACAACAATTGCAGCTTGACTTAAAAAAGAAGAAAAAACACAAAATTCCAATTGTTTTCTGAAAAACGTATGTTTCTATATCAGTAGTGCTCAATCTTTTTCATGTCAAGTTCCCCCAAAATTATAGTTATTATTTGGCCGCGGACCCCCATCTCAAAATATGTTGTTCCAGGGGGTACCAAAGCAAAGATTTGAGTTAAAAAGTGTTCGCTTTAAAAATATATATTCAAAGATTTGCACATATTTTCTAGATTTTTCAAAAATAGCAGATCTACAAGATCATAAATAGCTTAAGTGTGAAATAATGCTTTTTTAGCTCAAATAAAAAAATTACACAGATGCGTTCCAGGTCTCAATGGGTTAAAAAAAACACAAAATTCACAATTGATATTTTTTCCAAAATTCTTCAGCCCAAGCCTCGGTTATAACATTTTTTATGTTATCTTGACATGGCAGCTGTCTGTGGTGCGTTAGTTGGATTTTCTTAATGTGTCTTTGGTGATGAAGAAACAGATGTACTGTTTAAACAAGCGTGGCGAATCGGCTGACACCAGCGTTGACGCACAGAGAGAGAGACCCAAGCCTGAACCCGAGCGAAATGAATGTAGACAGTAACCGAAACGTACAACCATGCAATTGAGATGTTTGTATCAGTTGGACTGCATTAAGGCTCGCTGGTGCGCGAACCAGGAAATGCATCGCACACTCCTCTGCAAGTCTATTATCCATTGTGGGTCTGGAGTAGATGGGATATAACAGCCAGCGCTACAAAATGAGATTTATCTCTTTGGAATAGAAAAAGACAGTCGTTTTTTTCTACCCCTTGGCCAGGTTGGGGGAAGAGTATGGGAGGGAGGGAATTAGCTTGCGTGCGGTTCTGGGACATGGGTAGAGAAAAAGAACTGAAAAGAGATGCACACGAGGGAAATTACTTTTTCCTAATTGTTGGTTGGACAATTTAATCCTGTCATAAAAAGAACCCTGGAGAACTGACGAAGGAAGAGAACATTTTTATTGACTAAAGCCGTCTGATATCTGAGTAAATTAAATCAGAAACGGCTGCTGGAGAGCCTATTGACCATTGTCTTACTCAGAGACTGAATTATACCTACAGTATGCCTATATGGATGTTGCCGTCTCAGACATTAAATATTGGCCTTTCGACACAGAACTGTAAGGCAGGTCTGACTGAACTTCACCTGAACAAATGATCCTAGACGTTTTAATAATAATCTGTCAACATTTCTGCTCTGTAATTATGCTGACTGATAATATTCTTTCGCTAAACCGACTTTGAAACGTATCCAAACGCAATCCATAATAATGAATCGCGTTGGATTCATGGACTTCTGAGTTTCTGGTCACTTTCAGCCAAGGGCGCAGATGGCATTTTTGATGGGGGGGGGGGGGGGGGGGGCAAACTTAAAGTTTCGATAGATTACTTAGATATCTGTGATTCTGCTCATCGGATGTTTTATTTTTTTCTTCTTCTCAAAAGTGGGGGGATCATCCCCGGACCCTATGGAATTCGGTGGGACGTATGCCGCCCCCCCCACCTTCTGCACCCATGCTTTCAGATTAGGGGTGTCACAATATCTTGTATCGTATCATATCGTGAAATGAGTGTTTCGTGACACCCCTCTTTCAGACCACACAAGATATATTTGTGAAACGGAGCCGCTTGGCAGCACCAAAACACGCATGGGTGGAGTGGTCGTCAGAGTATATTCGTTGTGGTAATAGACTCCACGAGGGCAGTGAGGAAGTGACGGATGTCTTCCAAAGGCTAGCCGTGGCATGGGGCCGGGGGGGTGCTCAAGCCCAGGGCAGCACTCTGAACAGATGGTTTCTCTATGAGCTGAATATATCCAGAAGTGCATGGACCAAATAATTACGACCAACTTAATTTGATATCATCACAGAGAGACCAAAAACACTGGACATGTTCTTTTGGATTACGATTTTATGGGCTAAGCGTAATATTAGATTCCAAATAATTACTGTATGTTGTCCCAGTCAGACCCTTTCATCATTCATACCCTTTTCTCTCCATGGCTGTAATCCACTTTGGAGAGAGAGAGAGAGAGAGAGAGAGAGAGAGAGAGAGAGAGAGAGAGAGAGAGAGAGAGAGAGAGTGAGAGTGAGAGTGAGTGAGAGTAAGTGGATGCAAAACCCCAGTAAGACTAGTGCAAACCCCAGACCATGACAAATATTTCAAGAACAGCATGAGTTGACAACAGTCGTGCCAATGTGCATGTTTGAGGAAAACGACAGGAAAAAACACCCTTTTTCTTTTCCCCACTCCTCCCTCTGATAATGCATTGATTATTTATGAGAAGAATATCATAAACACTGATGCGTTCCAATAAACCTGGCATGCACAGTGGGTTGTGCATGGTGAGAGGCATCTTTGGATATTTGCCTCATACACCGCTGTTTGTGCCTGTGTTTACTGTTAGGTGTGCACTCTTGAGGGGCACCTAAAAGAGAGGAGTTTTTGTTGTTTTCTGCCTACATCAGCAGTCACTCCTTCCTGGCTAATTAAAAATCCCCCCCCCCCCCCCCCGCCTCGGGTAGCTGAGTAGAATCTCGCGGCAATCCACCTTAGGGGGATTATGCACAGCGGTAAGCCTTACCTACAGGTAAATGAAGGGAAAAAGGGAAATGGTGACCAAAATCACTAGGGTTCATTCTCCAGAGAGCATGCAGGTGTGCAACAAATTCCATAGTCATATATTCAGTAGTTTTGAAGACATGATGTGGTTGGGACGAAAGGGGTGGACAGATAGATGGACGGACGGACCGACATAGCCATCCATTGTGCCCCCACCCCTAGTTGGGCAAAAAAGTTAAAGGGTCTACACCATGAATTTGAAAAATAATAATAATATTTAATATCATATTGTTTATGTCCCTCAAACGTTTTTCAAAAGGTTTGAGCCTAAATCAAGCCTCAGATATACTCATTCCAACTCACTTCTCTCTGGCTTATAAAGCAATTTCACCTGCAATACCACATTGTCCTGTTTGGCACGGGGCGCTATTGAGCCAGTTTGTATGCATGTTATCTCCTGGTTCTGTGTGGAAAAATTAAAAAAAATAAAATATAAAAAAAATAAAAAACTGGTTGGAACTGAAAAACAGGAGGAATTGTTCCCCATGCCTACGTAGGCAGGGGGACCAAATCAGTTTGGCCTGTTTTTAGACCAATTTACAGAAAACCCCAGATTTTCTGTGAAAGCCTGAGTGTTCAAACTGGGGTATTTTTGAGGATAGAAGAGAGGTAGGGGAGACCAAAAACACACAAAAAAGAAGAAAAAGTTAACATTCATGGTGTAGACCCTTTAAGAACAATGGATATTACGTTGACTTCAACTGTGTTTAGAAAGTTTAATTTGCTAAGTATGCATGCCGATCATTGAGACACATCAAGGCCTAGTGATGCTCATTGTCTTGGCAGCATTCATACTTTCTGGCACTGGTGGTGTTATCATTGCATGACATAATACAGCTTTTTATTGATCTATATTCCAAATGGGAAATAATGTGAATACTGAACTACACGTGTGCAGTTCATGGTAAACCCAGGGATTGGTCTAGCTATATTCCTTTATATAGAAATCAAATGGCTCATTTACCCTGATTCTAATACTCATACATTTCATATAACCCAATTAGCATCCATCTCATAGATATGCTGAATCCATTTAATCCTGGCTAAAACAGTTTACTCTCAACAGGAACATATTTTATATCTTCATAGGCCATATACCAGCTTACTGCAGCTATTATACACAGCCAATTATACTATACAAACACAATCACCCCTAGTACTCGAGATCGAATGTGTATTCCTGCACGCCAAAGTTCCAACAACAATGGGGGCTGCAATGCATGCCGCACGATATGACACAGCCTCTCCTCTGCATCATATCCCCTGCTAATCTCTCCGGCTGTAACTTGGACTATAGAGGCAAAGTACTGTAGCTCCACGGTATGGTTTGGTGTTCAGAGCTCAAGAGAGATTTTCTCCAGCCAACCCGTAGCCCTAGGCCTGCTTTCAGGGGGCTTTGGGCCGTGCTTTGAAGCAAGCTGTGAGGGCCCCGGCCGCTTGGCAAGTCGGGAGAGAGAGAGAGAGAGAGAGAGAGAGAGAGAGAGAGGGGCGGATGTGGGAGACAGAATTTTTAGAATGTGAATCTCCATGTCAACATGTAGTAAATAAATCCCCCAATGTTTATTATTCCGATGCCTGGTACTTTATCCCATTAAGGCTAGTTCCGATTCTACAAAATGTCTTCTAAATCCTAACAGTTTTTTGAAAAAAAAACCTATGTTGCTGTCAGTGCTGCTCAAACTTTTTCATGTCAAGGACCCGCAAAATTATATGCATTTGGCCGCGGACCCCCCATCTCAAAATATTTTGTTCCAGGGACCGCCAGAAGCAACGATTTGAATTACAAATGTTCGCTTGAAAAAATATATATTCAAAGATTTGCACACATTTTCTCGATTTTTCAAAAATAGCAGATCTACAAGCTCGTAGCGCGGCACTCGGTGCCGCGCTATGAGCTTGTGTATCTGCTATTTCTGAATAGCCCAAAGTGTAAAATAATGCTTTTTTAGCTCAAATCTAATAATGACACAGATGCGTTCCGGGTCTTAATGGGTTATGCAGTGCTACAGTATGGCACATGTCCCCCCTGTCAAAGACTTGTCATACTCACGTCCACAGGGTGCTATTCATCGCCTGCAGGCCAATCCCCACGTCAGTAAACACGGCATAAGGGCGGCTCTCAATGCCACTGCATTTGTCTGTCTGATAGATAGTTGTTGTTGTCCTCTGAGGATAGGGGTAGGTGCACTGCTAAAGGAATACCTGTCAACAACAGCATGCAATACAGTTCAGGGATAGACAATGCATGCTGCGCCCTCTCTTCCCTGGCACGGTTGACGGTTCTTTTACACTATACAGCATGCCCTCTCTTCCTCTCTCTCTCTCTTTCTCCATTCAAGAAATTATTAAATAGTCCTCTCCATTTTGAGAATTGCATAACCACCATCCAACCCCATGTCTGACCCTTTATTCCTTCACTGTTCTACCACTCAAGGCCACAGTACCTTACAGGCTGTATTCCTTCTTTCAACGTTTCTGCCCTCTGACACATGCTTGTACATGTACAGTTTTTTTTGGCGGAACACAAACACTGTCCTGAAAGCATGCCACTGAGCTCTTGGCATAAGCTACCGTACAGTACATTAATACTGCTTTGACAAAGACAACAGTTTCCATGGCAACTGCCTCATTAGCTGTGGCCTGTTGCTGTATCCAGTAGAGTGTCAGATCATGGTGTAGTCTATTATCCCGGTGTCAAACGAGTACGACTCCTCACTGCTAACAAGTTTGAGGTTTCGCACCCAAAAAATACATGCGTACTACGTGCATGCACGCACCACGCACGCTAGTGTTGATTTTGACAGCAAGTTAGTTTTAGTCATAGTCTTTTGAATAAAATTCCATATTTTAGTCATCTGAAATGTTTTAGTTTTTGTCTAGTTTTAGTCGACTAAATATCATAAGATTATAGTCGACTAAATCTACAGTTGATTTAGTCGACTAAAATGTATTTTGGCGGTGCCTTGATGGCGTCGTAATGACTGATTTTACACTTGGTTGCATGCTGAAAATAGCCGATCTACAAGCTCACCATGCGTCGCAGCGCGTTGGGAGCTTGTAGATCTGCTATTTTCAGCAAGCACACCCTAGCGCAACCAATCATAAAATTACTTGTCTTAGTTCTACTGTATCTCTTCTCACTAGTCTCTCTCTAACATTTCAGTCTAGTTTTTATTTGTCGACGAAATTGTCAATATATTTAGTCTTAGTTTTAGTCATCATAGCTTAGTTTTTATTTAGTTATTATTTAGTTTCCGGCAGTGAAAAAAGGTAGTCGACGAACATTTTTCGTTATAGTTTTAGTCGACGAAATCAACACTGACGCACGCACACAAAAATTCACAAACATATTTGTGGGAGCTCTTTCAGAACAGTAAATTGTGAGGTTTATAGTGTTATCTGTGGCTGTGGGGAAAGGTCCCAGGTTCAATTCCAGGCCTCAGCTATGTGTCGAAGTGTCCCATGAGCAAGACACTTAAACCCCTTCTGCTCCCTGAGCGCTACAACCAACAGCTGCTCACTGATGGGTAAAATGCAGAGGCCAAATTTCACGCACAGTATATGTGACCAAAATAAAAACACCTCAATGTGTATGTTATAGGGCATTAACAGAATAATCGAATATTCGAATATTCGACTATCAAACCACTATTCGATTATTTGATAAAAATAAAAAAAAAGTTTTTTTTTTTTTTTTTTTTAGATTTTTTTTTTTTTTAGTGGCTTTTCTGCAGCAGACACGCAGCTGTGAGCTCTGGTGTGACGTCAACTCGCATTCCTTGAGTCCAGTCATCAATGTCATTGAAAAAAAAAAAAAAAAAAAAAAAACTTTTTATTTTTTTTATTTTTTATTTTTTAATTATTTTTTTTTTTATAATCAAATCAATTAATCGAATATTCGAATACTTATAGGTCGAATAATTCAAATACTAAAAATCACTATTCGTGAATGCCCTAGTATGTTATAGGATTTGTTTTTGTTTTTCAATTTTTATTGATTTTTCATACAGAGAAATAAACGTTTCAAATACAAAAGTCATCATCATAGAACTCAGTATCCCCACCCTTCTCCCTTTTCCCATTCTCCCTCCTCAATCCCTTCCCATCCCGCCCTCCCTCCACCACTCACTCCATCAATCACGCATCACACAACTCATCCACTGCATCACCGAGTCAGCAGGTCTTTCAGATCTGCTATCAGGTTTGTCCACAGTGACATTGATTGTGCTCTGTTGAGCATGGTTAATCCTTGCCGACGACAATGTCCAAGAAGCTCCTTAGCCAGTGTGTTCTGGACAAGTCATGTGGAGGTATCCAGTGTTGGACTATAATCTTTTTTGGCTGCCGTTAGTCCTGCCAGCCTGACTTTCCGTGACTTACCAGTAAGAGCCAGTTTAGAGTCATCATTCAAAAGATGTACGAACGGGTTCATTGGCAGTTGTACTCCGATTAAGTTTGTTAAAGTCCCTAAAGCATTTCCTCAAGGAATACAGTGTTTGATCAATAATCTAATAATACAATAAAAGGTATGAAACTGCAGTTCTAGAGCTTCAGACTGCTCCTGCGGTACCAAGTGAAGGATGATGTCTTTGGTAATGTCTGCCAGCTCTCCAGTATCTCCATCCCAGCAGCACAAACTGTTGTTGATAATTAGGCCTTGATGTTTTGACACTTTTAGACACTAGCGCTTCAATCACAACAAGCTTGTGCTTTTTGCTCAGTGCACATTACGGGATAAGACTCCGAACGTTTGTCATCATCTCACATGTGAGTGCCAGGATAATATCTGCTGTTTGAAACGAAATGTAGACAAATAAAGACACTGTGCCTGTGCGTCAGACGCCTACCCACCCACCGCCCACCATTTGAATTATTCATTTATTGCATTATTCAACAAAGCTTTATTTATCCTTTCCACAGGTTTTTAATCTTTGCCAGCGTTGACTTTGTTTCAATATTAATGAAACTTGCCCTTTAACAAAGACATCATCCCTGGCACGGGGATTGGGCACAGGGCTCAAACAACATCAGCAATGACTTTGTCATAAGTGTTCACTGCTGTATAGTTAACCAGCGGGGGGCTGATACACACAGCACACACACACAAATACACACAAATACACACACACACACACACACACACACACACACACACACACACACACACACACACACACACACACACAGGCACACAGGCACGCACACATGTACAGTATGCACGCTAGGGCTGGTGAATTAATATTCGAATATCGAATATTCCTCGAATATGGCGGAAATATGTATATTCGAATATGAAAATTAATATTTGAATATTAAAAAAAAACATTTTTTTGTATTTTTTATGTTTATAAAACAAAACAATGTATCAAGTTATAAAAACAAACAAAAAATATGTTTTATTGGATCCGAGCACTCGATACATTGTTTCTTGTATTGTTTCTGTCAAAAACTAAATTGGACATTATTATTATTATTTTTTAATTAATATATTTTTTTATAATAATAATAATAATATTCAAATATATTCGAATATCTGCCAATTTTTAAGACCAATATTCGAATATAATTTCTGAGGAAAGTTGACAGCCCTAATGCACGCACACAAAATAGTAGTTATACAAACTCACAACACATCACGTTGTGAGCTTGTAGATTGGGTTTATTTATTTATTTTTAATGAGGCTTAAGTGGTTAAATAGAATTGGGAAGGTAGTAGAACTCTTGACAGTGACCGGGGGAGGAGGATAAGTACTGTATAGGAATGGTGTAAAAAGCAATTCCGCTATGAATTGCAAGAGTTTTTCTTTTTTGGTCTGGCCATGACAATATGTCTTAGATCTCTCTAGATGTCTCGATTCATTTTGACCTTGATGTTTGAACTCAGTCTCCACTGCACGACTACTCTTACATCTTTCTGCAATGCAGGAAGAGTGAAAATGGATAAAGAAAAAGGTCTGCCAGTGAAACCTATCGGTTGAATCACACATTCTATATATTTATTTACCTCCAGCCACGGGGCCGGAATGTCTTTATGGATCGCTCTGACCCAGTTTAACCTGCGGGCACACACACACACACACACACACACACACACACACACACACACACACACACACACACACACACACACACACACACACACACACACACACACACTCACACTCACACTCACACTCACACTCACACTCACACTCACACTCACACTCACACACTCACACACACACACACAATAGAGTTTAACAACTATGTTTTTTACAGTATGTTACAGTAGGTGATATGGCAGAAGATTAACAATGTTATTATAGTATATTTACATATTGATATTATCTGCAATGTTAAAAATGCTGTGAAAGGAGGCCACTATTGTGCTTTATATAAATAAACAAGCCTTCCCTAACCAATACATGGTGTTCTGGCTGTTGAAAGCCTGAGATCACAGATAAAAAGTAATATGTTGGGCTCCTATGCCACACTTTTTAAGATATTCTATTTTATTTTCAGTGGAGTTATGTCAGGTCAGGTTATCTATCGGTGGGGTATCTCTGTCTGCCCTTGGCCAAAAACAATTTGTAAATGCAGTACATCTTACTGTTTGTTTTGTCCTGTTTGTCATTACAGGTTGGATTGCCATGTCTAGACGAACCAGAAATTGTCAGGTAAGCATCCAAGTAAAGTGAATAATAGTTTGGTTTCCTGTGAGTGTCAAAACTTTTTTGTTTTGCACTCCTCATCCTGTGTGCTCCACAAACCCCACCTCAGCAGCTCCTGAGTAAAACAAACACATGAATCACTCAAACGAAACATGCTCAATTATCCTCGTTTATTTCTCTGAAGCTTCTATATAGTAGAATAGTTCCCACTCCTTGGGGTTATTTTTGTGTCACTGTATATGTACAGTATATGTATATAGTATGCACATAGTGAAGTTATAGGATGGGTCATCTGCATTGACCCATCCTATAACAAGTAGGAGCAGTGAGCAGCCATTCTACAGCACTCGGGGAGTTATTAGGGGTTAGGAGTCTTGCAGAGTCTTAAGAGTCTTGCCCAGTTATGTGACATCAGGTACAGTACAGTATGTGACCCAGTGCAGCAAATAGACGGTTGTCCCATCCCGCTCTCGCACTTTACAGAAGAGCTCAAAAACGCCTAATCAGATTTCGGTCTACGTGAGATTTAGACTCTTCAAGTGCTTATCTATGATTAACTAAAGGTCAGAACCGAAGTTGGCAGGTAAATATGAAAATAATGTACACATATCTGGTGGTGGTAGAGGTCCTCCTCTGGAGACCTTCAATGCCTCTGTCTCAGTGCTGAGATGGATAGAAGTGGGACAGAGAGCCAGGAGAGCATATCTAAAATCCTGGCACCAAGATATTGCCTTTTTAAGACTACTTTTGACCATTTCATGTTTACATATGTTACAGTATGATTGGAAAACCAGTCAGATAAAAAAAGGAGTGCTCGTTTTCTTCTTGCTCCCCTGTGGCGGGGCGCTGGCACGGCGACTTGCTCGCCTAAGCTCGGTCGGCGGTGCTTCTCGTGGCTCAAGTCACCTTCAGACGCGCACCTCCGTCGGTGATATATATATATATATGTTCACTAGTAAGAGACCACACCTCTGCTTACGTTTAACGATTTATTGAAACGAAATGAGATGGACGTGGAACTGGATGAGGAACCCAAGGTGGGGTGACGCAGAGTGCAAAGTTGGGGAGTGTCTCGGGAGCTGACGGCCATCGTTGCTCTACTCGGGGAGCGGTCGGTCGTCTAGGCTCCGTCACTGTCCCCCCTGGATTCCTAGAGAAGTAGAGACAGAAGGGAGGAGAGCGAGAAGCGAGGGGGAAGGAGGAGGTTGGGGTGGAGGAGGACGAACTTGAAAGCGATGAAAGGCAGAAAGAGCCGATCTACAAGCGCAGTACTCTTGGTCTGTTGTGGAGCAGAACAAACAAGAGTTAAGAGATCGCAGGTGTATTTATACTGTGGTGATTGCAACAAGGATTGGCTGGGGTGAGTGGAGGCAGGCGTAGTGGATAGGGGTGATCTGTCCAATATTGGACAGATTATGCCTTGAAATAAAAAGCAATATTAATATTGCCTCTTACCATATTGAGACTGGCGTTTGTGTGTGTGATGGTTTTTGTGTTTCGGTGGGAGACGGGGAGGTGAATGCAGAGGTGTGGAGGTTTCGGCATGTTGATTCTAGGGGGCGTGTTATATTGGCATATTAATCAAGTCTGGAATACTAAATGAGAGCTTGATTGTGCAGGATGACATATTGGCATAATTCATAGGTCCTGGAATGAGAGCAAAAATAGTGCAAAGATTGATTACTATAAATATCCTTTTAGGACATTTTGGGAAAGAAAAAAACTTGTCTATGTACAGCATATTCATTGAACAGAGAATTTAAACCACACTCAGTGGTGGAAGAAGTACTCAGATTGTTTACTTAAATAAAAGTAGCAATACCACAATATAGAAATACTGCAGTACAGGTAAAAGGCCTCACACTCACACGCACAAGTGTGTGCGTGTGAGTGTGCGCGCGTGTGCGCATGCTCGCGCGCGTGTGTGTCAGGGGCATGCTGTTGCATTGATTTATTTTCTTTTTCAAATGAAACTCCAGCAAACAAAACCCCAAATGCCCACAATAACTTTTGATAACTATTATTATAACACGTAAAGTGTAATATGAAATTAAACTGATGACATAAAGCAATGCATTTGTGGCTACATGCATATTATAATAGTGTGTGTGACTGTGACAGACCTTCATTCCAGCCACAGTGACTATATATACAACAGCTGTAAAGGGCAGCTTACAATTCAGCATGGACATTGGGTCAGCTCAAACGTTGGTTGGTGCGTTACATTTTTCTCAGCTGAGTGAAGAAATGATTTACACTCCAGAAAGGATTGCCGTCGATCTCGGGTATAGCCTTTGAGAAATCCTGATATAGAAGCTTATTTTATGTCCTTTCCCGCGCACATCTCTGATTTCCCTAGTGAGGTTTCTCATGCTCTTTTTTTGCTGAAATCTCAGGAATACGTATGACAAACTTTCCTCAGGGGAGCTCTGGTCTGGAGCCAGTGACCTGTGAGCATGCTCCAAATCCAGGCCTCCTGGGAAGTCCTCCTGAAGGACCTCAGGGAGGGTTTTCTTCAGGTCTTTGACCCGAGGCTGCTCTGGGAAAACCATAAATGCGTAAATCCACCTGTCTATCCCTGTCCTTGTATTCAAACAGCTTGGCTTTCAGCTTTTCTATCCCCGTCCGAGGCTGGAGCCATTGGGCAGTCAGTCATGTTAAAGGATTATTTCACAGCCCATGCTTAGACATTTCTCCAAATACAAAAGTACATACATGTCCACACTAATCCACTGCAGCCGGCCATAGCTGAGTGGTTAGTGAACCCGCCTAGGGAGCCAGAGGCCCTGGTTGCCGCAGGTTCGATTCCCGGCCAGGACAACATATGTGTCGATGAAATGAAATTTGTCCCTGAGCAAGACTCTTAACCCCTAATTGCTCACAGGTTCTCATTGGAAACAAGACCGCAAGGACTTTCATGAACGACCTGTTAAAAGGAATTATCCTTATCCTTATCCTTAGCCAGCTGCTACAATCTGCATTGCCTCAGAGTATAGCATAATGCCATTTAAACAAATCCACTCCCTGTAATCACTATTTGACACCAATAATTACCGCAGCGTGCCTGTGACCACAGGAGAGGCCAGACCACACGCTGCCTCTCTTCCAGCAGCAGAGAGAGAGAACGGGGGTGTGGAGCCGTTGAGGTGGAGACGCGTTGAGGGGGGGTCCCAGCGTTGATAGATAGAGGCACTATTACAGGTCAATTAGGGCTGATTTGTGGCTTCCATAGCAGCAGCTGATCCGCCGCTGTCATTACACAGCCAATTGTGCAAGATGATGGCTGTAATATGAAATAACTGGCAGTCAAAGGAGATGAGGGCCCGGGTTTGTGTCACCCAGTGACCCAGCAAAATGGGAAGGAGCTAGCGAAAGAGAGAAAAATCATAAATCACTTATAAAATCATATTTAACAAATATGTTCCTCTGGTGGCACACATCTGTCACCTTTGTACTTTTATTTTATCCTGTGTTCATTCACGCATCTGTCATCTTTGTATATATTTTTTTATCCTGATAAACGAAGTGAATGGATGGATCGGCTGATCAAACGAGACTGATGGATGGATCGCTGAACGGATCAATGGATAGGTTTGATGGCCTGAGTAAATTGATTGATGGTCAGATGTCAACGTGTGAGAGGTGCCACATTTAACATCTATCGCACTTCCTTGCTCAACCACAGCCTGTAGTCTGCGGGGAGGCCCGTTTCCACACAGTGCTCCATTACATAACCTCTGCCCTTTAGCGTGGGAAAGTGGAGCTGTCTGGAGATGATGAGTGCCCGGAACAGAAGGAGTGGACACCTCTAACAAGCAGGCAGCATCAGAGCCATGCCCAGGCACAACAGGTTGATGGTGGATGAGAGTCTGATTGCTTCTGTGTGCATCGCAGCCAGGTTTAGTCTCACACATAGCCAGACAACTATTCCACAATGTCTGAATCTTGAACTACGCCCCATGAATGCCGATTCCGGAAGCTATCACCTTCATTCATTATTTCCGTTAACGAAAATATATTTTAAAATATATTTAAAATATATGTTTATAATTTGTTTTTCCGCTTAGCAGAAAGATATATAGGCTTCAACTAATTTGATTTACATTTGGACAAATTTGCGCGACTGCTAAGATGAAACGGAAGTGAGGAATGGGGGGGGGGGGGGCATCCGCTTTACCCCCGAATCATTTTCGGACACTTCCGTTGCACAGACTGTATGACGAGAGCATTTGAAAATTGGTCAACAATCTAGCTCGAGAGAATAAGCCAGGTTCAAATGTGTGTCCACTTCACACTCACATTTTAATGACATGTACAATAATACCGTACAAGAAAATGTTGTGCCAGCCCTCCTCTCCAGCTTCCCCATCAATTCCCATCATATCAAAATCACTATCGACAGACTGTTTCATTTTTGTTATCATGTCAAGAGGTACAGTAGGCAGTTAACATTTTATCTAACAATTAAGCTGGTTTATTATTTTTGCACTGATCCAGACCAACCAAAGGGCAGTTAGCCAACCACAAACAACAGCTCAAGTGCTCTGTTTTAGGTTTCATTGATAAGGAGAAGATTTACGTTGACGATTTATGTTTTCATAACTCCATTGGACAAAGCATTGTTAAGTTCACTAGCTCTGGAAACTCCAATTAATATTTAATATGCATATAACCTACATTATGAGTGATCTAATTCATGTTGTGAATGTAAAACGCAGCCAAGATGTGAAGCATGGTGGGAGAACTGGGTCACCCTCTTCCATTACTCACTAGTCAATGGGTCGAGACCATACAGGAGGTTATATGTGGTTATTTGCTCAACTACTCGATTTACCTACAAGCATAATACAGAATCTTTAGAAAAAGAAACAACGTAAACTAGAAAAAGTGTTCCTTGGAGCACAGGTCTCCGCCAGGCCAGGTAGGTTATTGAGGGCCAGCAATGTTCCAAATTCAGTCATTGCAGAGGTGAGTGGAATCTGTAGAAGTTGAGGATTCATGTTGATGAAGTTATTGCACAGACACAATGGGCCCGATTCACTAAGCTGTTTACACCCATATTTTAAACGTAAAGGAATTTACGCAACTTCCCACGTTTAGTAGTCTGATTCACTCATTTGTTTCTCTCGATTTGTCCGCTCGTTCTCACGTCTGCTCCGAGGCTGACTTGCATGGATCCAAAGCCTGAGTATGTCTTCAGAATGCTTTATTCTTCATGCAAAATCAATTACGACCTCAAATAAAATATGTATGTGCCCAACATTTGTCAACACATATATATAAAAAAAAGAAAAAAATATGTCAAACGATGTATTGCTTGTAGCCTATGCATATTATAGACATAATGCAAAGTCCACTCATTTGTATTTATTTCAAGGCTATCAGTTGCATTTAGAGCTGAATTATTAGGTCCCTCAGCCTGATTGCCAGTGTCGGCCGACCGACTCAGCCAAAGTATCACGTAATGATGAAAATAAAAATTGATCACATGATCGCCACACACAATAGCCCAATAAGTCGTATCATCTGATTCTACAGTACATGAAGTTTTCCAAAAGCTATCCAAGGACCAAACACATTTTGTGGATATTCAGAGGGAACTGTCAGAAACACGGAAGGAACAGCCTGAAACATGGAGAGCTGCTTTTGCTGTTGAAGAGAAATTAGCCAATGTTCTTACAGGTACCCAATGCATGCTCGATGACGTCCAGAATGCGCCATTTTGAATGCGACATGGAGTTAGAAATGGGGGTCATTTTATGGCAGGTAGAAAGTACATCTGGGCGGACAGGACGCTCTGCACGAGAAACAGAATTTGCTCTTGTCAGGGAAACAGGACTCAAGTGTCTTAACCCATTAAGACCTGGAACTTTGTCATTTTTAGATTTGAGCTAAAAAGCATTATTTTCCACTTTGGGCTATTCAAAAATAGCAGATATACAAGCTCATAGCGCGGCACCGAGTGCCGCGCTATGAGCTTGTAGATCTGCTATTTTTGAAAAATCGTGAAAATGTGTGCAAATCTTTGAATATATATATATTTTTAAGCGAACATTTGTAACTCAAATCTTTGCTTCTGGTGGTCCCTGGAACACAATATTTTGATGGGGGTCTGCGGCCAAATACTTATAATTTTGGGGGTCCTTGACATGAAAAAGATTGAGCACCACTGATATAGAAACATACGTTTTTCAGAATACTGTTGAGATTTAGGAGACATGTAGAATCGGCTTCAGGTCTTAATGGGTTAAAACAATTTGAGAGGCGGAATGAGGAGAATACGTTGTGTCTTGATTTAAAAAAAGATTGGCTGTGTATTTCTGGCATTTTTGTGAAGTGTTCAACAGCAGTCAGTGCCTTCCTCATCCTCCTGTCCCTCGCGTGCCCTTTCGCTTTCAATTATTATTTTTTTCTTTAATAATATTGCGGTGACCAGTAAAGAGGGAAGAGGTGATGTGACCTGATATACAGTATCAAATCAGCCAGGACAGAGGACAACTTATTCATAGATTTCCTTTTTATTAGACCCAGCGGTCCGTGTCGTGGAACAGAAGAGCATCAGAGGGCCAGGGGAAGCATAGCGCTGATAACAGGCAATCAGCGGGTGCCAGAGGTCAGCCTTTGTTGGAGTAATGGCAACGTGGATGCTATGCTTTGATATGAAGTGTTGTCGTGGTAATGAGGGCACATACAAACATGCCTTTGTGCCTCTCTGCTTTTCGCTCTCTCTATCTCTCTGTCGCACACACACACACACACACACGCACACGCACACGCACACGCACACACACGCACGTACGTACAGGTCTCCGCCAGGTCAGGTAGGTTGTTGTGGGCCAGCAATGTTTGGAATTCGCCAATCAGGATGGAATATGAAAAATCGGACGGATCCTTCTTGATCACTTGACTATAGAGATAATGTTTATCGATTTGCGTGATGTTTTGACAACATTTGTAAGAGTAATGTAAAACAAATTGTGTTGCAAAAATCGGCCTCCTGGTGGCGCTATAATAGGGCAATGTTAAAAGGGGGGGCATTTGTTCCTCAACGTAGTGCGAATGTGCGTGCAGAGTTTCACCTCAATCGGCTGCTGCGTTCATGATTTGCGTCATTTTGTTCAAAACGGGCCACTCCTGCAAACTTTAGATGTCAGTCTTAGCCAATCTATGAAAAATCTAACGCAAAAAATCTCGTCAGATCTCGCCATTGGCAAGCGGCGCTTAGCAAAATGTGACGAGCAATCTCGTCATTGGCAGTCAAAGAGTTAATCATTTTGAACGGTTTTCCTTCATTTGGAACAATTTCTGAATGCAGCATGGAAGCAATTTCTGTTGTGCTTTGAAGACTAATAAAACAGTTTTCTGCGCTACTATATCAGAGAATGTTAAAGTATTATTATATTTAATAAAGAGTTTATTAGTCGGTTCATAATATTCTGATCTATTTATTATTCTTAGGGCTGTCTTCTGTAATATAGAAATAGGAGTTAATAAAGCAGCAAGGTAACAGCCACGTGTCGCCTACGTGTACTGTATGCACACATGATGGCATTAACACGTTAAGGCCTGAGGTTCCGATTCTACAAAATGTCTTCTAAATCCCAACAGTTTTCTGAAAAAACTTAAGCTACTATGTCAGTGATTCTTAAACCTTTTCATGTCAGGGACCCCAAAATGTATATGTATTTGGCCACGGACCCCCATCTCAAAATGTTTTGTTCCAGGGACCCCCAGAAGAAAAGATCTGAGTTAAAAATGTTCGCTTTAAAATAATATATTCAAAGATTTGCTGACATTTTCAGGATTAAAAAAAAATAGCAGATCTACAAGCTCGTATCGCGGCTTTTTTTTTTTACCTCAAACCAAAAAATGACACATATGCGTTGCAGGTCTCAATGAGTTAATGATCCATGCAGCATTGTTGTGCAGAAGCAGTAATGATGTGGTAATGGAGCGGTAATATTGTACCAGAAGTGGATAATGTACAAAAAGCGTTAATGTGTTTTCTCATGACGCCATGTTGCTGCTTGTCTTACACAATCCTCTACTGGGCCTCAGTGTTGTAATGCAACATGTTATTCCTCCTCACGAGCAGCTCAGTACTTTGGAGGCTACGTTTATATTTCGTGGCTCGACAAGAATGATATATTTGCAACAGAAAACGATGGCATTTTTTGCCAAGCGGCACAGCCGGGGTGCGGCGACATTTAAATTAAGCCTGACTGGGAACGTCTCCATCGTGTCTTTCAGGGGATTGGCCCTGCTGTTGTTGCACTAAAAGAGGCTTGTAGGTTGTAAGCTCAGGGATTTATGAAATATCATACCACCTCTCTCCCCCTCCACAGTGGGCAATCAGGATGTTGTTGACAACAAAAAGATAATGAGACACTAGCCTGTACCAAAAGTGTGAAATGCATTTTCCATTTTCAAATAGATAGATGCTTTCCTAGAGACCCACGAGAATGCAAATGCCCCCCAAGAGTATTGAAATCCATGCCATCCAGATCTGGCGTTGAAATGCTAAACCGTAAATCCTTTGATAAGGAGGATTAATATTTAAAACAAATCAACTTATCACCCTATGTGAGAGTGGAAAGGATTACTAATCATAGCCCTCTCCCCAGATGACCCGATGCGGATGATTATGATGATGTTTATGTCAAATGAAGGAGGGGATGAGAGGGTAGAGAGAGAGATACATTGAGAGAGAGAGAGAGAGAGAGAGTGAGAGTGTACATCCATGGATGTTTACGTGCATAATTAATATTTATACTGGGTGTTATTCATTAGTGGTATTCTGTCAGTGGACGGTCAGCTGGACCTTTGGCATGCACACAGAGACATCTGGAGACATGGAGAGCTGTGTGGGCGTGAGGGACCGATCACGATAGCATTTTCAGATGATTCATTTACTGTAAAAGTGGATTGATTAACAAGAGCTACAAATGGGACTCAGACCCACACAATGGGGTAAAGCAGAAGTAGGAGTATAATTTCTGTAGGTATAGTAGGTACAGTACTATGCCGTATGGACCACATCAGTGGTCTAGCATGTTTAAACCTACAACTCACAGTCATATTACGAGGACTTTCGAGGAAGCCGTGTATTTAGTTTATTTCAGTACAATGAAGATCAACTTTCAGAGACCTGAAACTTTATTTTATTTTATTTAGAGTAGCCAATTATTTGCACCCCTTTTCTCCCCATTTTTTGTCGTTATGCCAATTAATTCCTCCCAACACACTACTGTGTGCTGTCACTGCCAGTGCAGGAGCCCCCATCGAGAAGAGGTAGAGCCTACGTCCTAATCCTCCCGCCCAACACTCCCTGCTGACAGGTGCCGCCCCAGCCTGTACCCCCCCCCCCCGAACAAGGGCTAATTGTGTTTGTATAGAAGCTCGACAAAGCAGGATGCACCGCAGTGGATTGGAACCCCTGCTGGGCAGGTACTTTACCACTGTGCCCAGTGCTGCCAGATTCTGTGAGAGAAACAAGCAACCAGGTCTAGGAAAACCAGCCCAAAAGAAGCGACTATGGGCCACATGAGCACTTTAAACATATACATCAGCTATTTGAAAATAGCAGATCTACAAGCTCACAAGGCGTCGCGATGCGACGCGTTGTGAGCTTGTAGATCGGCTATTTTCAAATAAAATCTTGCGGGGAAATTATTATAAGCAGATCTGGCAACCCTGACTGTGCCACCCAGCTCCTAGAGACCTGAAACTTGCTAGAAATACGGCATCCAGTCAACGTTTGTGGTGCCTATTTTAAGTTTAAATCATGCTATTGTTGCGTTTTAATGTGCTTTAAAGCCCGGATTAATTTGAAAATGTACAAATATTTCCTGCAGAAAAGATTGAGGACCTTACACATTGTGTATAAGGTCCTTTAGGCTTACAAATAAAGCCCTTAACAGTAAAATAGTTTACGATTATGCACAATATATGGTCAAACGTGTGAAGAGCCAGTGACATGTATTGACAATGGTGTGCGGTAATCTAACACTGTACATATGCAAATCATACGGACAGCAGGAGCCCACACATATGCCTTCCTTTTTTACAGTCAATCGGTTCAAACCAATGTGTGCATTTACACTGCAGTCGACTGTGTTAAAACCTTCCTGTTCCATTTTCTAATTGTAATAATCCTTTGATATTATTCAGGTCTTTCCCCCTCTCTCTCCACTCAGATGATTTGGTGGTTTCCGGATGGGCTATTTAAGTACATCTCTCCACTCTGGTCCGTCAGAATGGATGCCTGTTCCTCCCTGATAACAGACATGCCAATTTCAAACGTCTGGTTCACGGCTTACACCCATTTAAGTCATTTGTAATACAATGTACATCCTCCTCTGATTTAAAAGCAGTGGTTGTAAGGGGAAGAGGGGCTGACCCTCCGTTGATAAAAAAAAAGAGGAAATATTCATGCAGTGTAAACAAGTTTTTCTGTTTGCTGGCTTTAATCGTTCTGTGAAAGATATACAGTATAGCTATGTTGAGTTCAGGGCGTTTTGCTCTTAGCTGAGTTGAGAGACCCCAAAAAAGAAGAGACAGTGTGCTCTTTTATGTCTCTTTTATGCCCCAAGTCAAACCGACAGGCCAGGTGTCGTCCTGACCTGTAATTAATCTAGATTCTAGAAAACGGCACACATTAAAATCAGATCCCTTGTGTCGGCTGGGAAAGTATGATTAGGTAAGATTGTTGGTGTGTTCTTTTTTTTTTTCCTCTTAAAAATGTTTATCCCGCGATTTTGTAACACTTATTTTTCACCCGGTGCCAATTTTCGAAGTTATCCTGGGCGCTACACTCCCCTCACCAGCCTAGGTGTGTTCTTTTTACATGTAAATATACAAGCAACATGAACAGATTTTATTTATGAGGTCCACTGACAGAGAGGGTTTCGCTGAGACCCTGGTTCCTATACAGTCATAATATATGCCAGGACAAACATTTACGGGGTGTGTGATGAAATGCTGCTCTTATACGAAACAAAAACTCCTGAGATTTATGGGTGTCGTTTCCTTTCACCGAGTGTGTCTGTATACAGTAACTTCCTTTATGCTTCTCAAGCAAGACGCCGCAAACGCAACAAATTGTCTCAGGCTCCACGATACAACCTTCCTGAAAAATAAAGATAGCTATTTCTGCGGAGAGGGCGGGGTCGGGGTTAATGCGGCTGCGAGGTGGTAACATTAGTTATCTGGCAACGCGCAGGCATTCACTATGGAAGTTCTCACAAACTTGTACGCCATGAAAATGTCAGCAGTGTCGCAAGCAGCTGGGAATCAGAGATACAGTTAGAGGACGCACACATCAACATTCCCCCCGATCCTTCCACTGTGATTTATCCACTAGCGCTCTAATGGCAAGCTGGTATGCTCCATTCGTCCAGACAGCTCCCATCCAGTATTATGTGTGTCTTGTGCATGTCACTGTAACTCAGTGGCTAGCGGGGGGGAGGGGGGTGGTTGTAGTGGCGGCGGCGGCGGCAGGGGGGGGGCCTCGGAATGGAATGAAGACAGATTATTCAGGCATCAGTGGCCTCCGCCTAGCAGAGAGGGTGGTACAGGAGGGAGAACGGCGCATTCAGCAATAACCTTGCTCCGTTCCGCACACAACACAAGCCGTAATGAAGGCTACGCGGAGGGGGACCGCCGGAGAGGTGTGTGTGTGTGTGTGTGTGTGCGCACACACGTGTCTGTGCGCGGGTGGATTTTTTGTGTGTCAAGAGATGGAGCTGACAAATGAGAGAACAGAGAGAGAGACAAAAAGATGGAGAAAGAGACACAGAGAGACCATCATGTCCCTGGCCTTTTTCACACGGCATAAAGCATTCCAGATGTTTCTCCTCCAGCATAAAAAACACACATCCTTCATCGCCGCTCTCGTGCCTCCCGTTTCTCTCTCTCCAACCCCAAGCACTCTCCTCCATGCTCCCATGCGCTCCAAAATGTAGATAAATTAGGTCAAGGATATTCTGGAACTCTTATTTGTTCTGCTATAATGAGTTGCAACACATCGGCATCATCACCCATGCAACCGAACAACTATGCACACATGCAGTGGATGCTATATCCTCCGCATAGCTCCCCCCGGGGACCTCAATCAGGAATAATCGCCTCTTTGGTTATCAGAGGTCTGAGATTAGTGGGAAGGCGAAAGGAAACCTTTTCTGGGTTTGGCAGCTGAACACGGTAAAATGCTCAGTGTTCATTTAACTTGGAGTATAAAATGGACCCATAAGAGGCCATTTCTAGAATGCAAATGCACACATTCATAAAGGTGTTCAACCAAGTTTGTAAGTATACGAACGCGGATGCACACTCTCAGAGACACTAAAGGATCGTGTGGCTTTTGTGGCCACTAAACCAGTGCAACGGGTGAAATGCACCGCTAACTGCACTGCCAATCAAATAGCTTCTCGATGCAACGCTGCTTTTTGCGCATATTTAAATTAGGTAATATTCATGCATTTGGTCAGAAATGTGGCCCTAAAGGTCATTACACACCGGCGACCGCGAAACTGATGTGGAAGCTTGCATTGACTTTATAAGGTTTTAAAAAGAAACATATTATTCGCATGAAAAAAACGCCCCCGGTGTGTAAGGACCTTTACTATGAAAATGAGCCTACAGTAATTGCTAAAACAAAAATCCAATTCACAAACACAAGTGCTAATAGCCATTCGTAGTTAGAGTGAAAGTTATTAGTGTCTTCAGAGAGCTGATGGTAAATGAACTGCATTTAAAATGGGTGCCACGGCAACAGTGAATGTAGCCAGGTGAAGGCATCGTCGTGTCAGGCATGCTCGTGAGCGGAGATTTCGACTCACTGAATGGGAATCGGTTTATCTTTAAATGCTAAAGGCTGTTGGTCTATTAACGTAGTCTGCTGTAACTTTTGTTTCTGGGTTGGCACTTGGTACAGTATTGATTTTGCACAATGAATGAGACAAAACTAAGCCAGCATACCTTCACGTTTCCAAACGCATGTACATTTTAAGACATTTTAATCGTACCAAACGACAAATTCAGACGATAAAATAGATAATGAATGCCACTATGCTCGAAGTAGCCTTGACGTTTTTTTTCCCTTTTCTTTAAGTAGCCTTTAAGATTAAATCTTATCGTAATACTCACTTGAATGTGAGGGCATTGCTCTGTTCATCAAAACTCTCCACTTATTCTGCTTTTTTTGCCTTATATGTACTGTAGCGGTTAGTCGCTGTATCCAACCTTGAAACTCGGCTGACAGTTTGGTCAAATAAAATCCAGAAATGTTGCGGGTTTTCCTCCTTCAAGATGGCCAATGGGTTGCCTTGGGAAAGTGTAAGGCCATGCACAATTACACAACAAGGTTGTCCATGAATCTTGCAATAGCCCCACAGCCTAATTGAAAGAAACATTTCACAGGCACTCTGCCACAACCAGTGGACTTCAGTGTGCCGCGTAGGCCGTGTAAAATATTATTTTCAGACAAAAGGGTGTCAAATTGCTGATGGCTGGGGATCACTGGCTCTAATAAAATGTACCGTTTTGATTGCTAAACTGGCATTGGCCATTTTCAGGCTTTTGCTATAGGCTTACATAATGCCTCAGCACCAGCTCCACCACAAACTCCTCGGTGACAGTTAACCCATTAAGACAGAAAAAAATATATATTCAAAGATTTGCACAAATTTTCACGATTTCCCAAAAATAGCAGATCTACAAGCTCGTAGCGTGGCACTCTGTGCCGTGCTATGAGCTTGTAGATCTGCTATTTTTGAATATCCAAAGTGTAAAATAATGCTTTTTTTTTTAGCTCAAATCAAAAAATGACACAGATACTTCTCCCGGTCTTAATGGGTTAAAGTCAAAGAAGCATGAAAACACGAATAAATAGTGATGCGCAAAGGCACCATTTAAAATTTGCCACATGGATAACTGCAATCAGCTTGCAAAACAAGGGAAAATTGCACTTAGCTGCAAAACTTCATGGGCGTATTTACGCTGGCATATCATTTGCACAGTATGTTTTGTGACCCAGACCTTTAAGACAGGGCAAATAGTGAGCACAACTGATGCGTAATTCATGGCGCTATTAAGTGAGCGCATTCCATTCTGTGTGAATTTGCAAGTCACTGCCTATTGCAGTCAGAGATGCCGATGAAAAGGCCAACGTTTACAGATGCAAAACAGGACACATATCCCCACAATAACATGGTGTACAACACACACAAATAGTCTGCCCTGGAGGGAGCTGCTGAATGAGATTGATTGCTGTCATTTTAGCTATTTTAGATAAAGGAGCGCATAGGAAGTAATAGGCCAAGGTCTTTTCTTTTTTTTCTTTGCAGGCCTAGATACATGACGGTTGGACGAGACAAACCAGCCCCTAGTGGCCATACTCAACTAATGCTTACTGAAGCCACATTTAACCCATTAAGACCGGGGACGCATCTGCGTCTCATTTTAAGATTTCTTTGGGCTATTAAAAAATAGCAGATCTACAAGCTCATAGCGCGGCACCGAGTGCCGCGCTATGAGCTTGTAGATCTGCTATTTTTGAAAAAATCTTTTCCAGATTTTTTTCAAAAAACTGTTGAGATTCCGATTTTTTTAAAGAATCGTCTCAGGTCTTAATGGGTTAACAGAGATTGTGCAATATTGGCGTGACGACGAGCCACCATTAACGCCGACGTTGCATTATTTCCACACAGAACCAAACAGAGCTCCAGTAAAGCCTCCCCATGTGTCTGCTTATACTGCTGGCTTTGCGTGTCATGCACGTGACGCGACAGCATCAGCGCTTGACCGCAGTTGTACATACATTTACAAATATAGCCTAATAATGTATTTCACATACACAGACACGAAATGGACTGACGACATTGCAGTCATAGAAGCTCCAGCTTCTGTTTCCTCTATCTCCTGTTCCTCACTCTCTCTTCGTTGCTGCAAAGCAACACATGCACACAATGAGATGACAGTATCTGTACAGTAGACTACATGTTCAAGTGGAACATTATAATGGCAGAATCGTATGAGCAACGTGTTTTCGTAATCAGAAAGGTGCGCAGACCTTAGACTTTACACCCCTGGCACATCATACCATCTCTGTGCTCTAGACCAGTGGTTTTCAACCATTTTCATATCAAGGTCCATTATTTATTTGGTATTTGAGCCAAGGACCACCATTTGATGAGATTTTGACTCTCAGACCCAAGACTTAAAATGTTTTGTTATCGTTGGATAAGATTGTGTCCACAATTCCATGCTGTATTGATGTAGGAACCATAGGAGAGACAACAGGCAAACATTGATTAAAATAACAATTATCTAATTAAGTAATGCAGATGTTTAACAATAATTTAACTCTTGAGAGCGTAAAATGAAACCAAATGGACCCTAAGGGTCCATTTGGTTTCATTTTACGCTCTCAAGAGTTAAAGATCTAATAAGGGTCCATTTGGCTACCAACTCGATCATTTAGCTGGGGACCACCTGGAACCCCCTCAAGGACCACTGGTGGTCCCCGGACCACTGGTTGAGAACCACTGCTCTACACAGACAGCCGGCAAACTTTTATTCAGCAATTTGACCTGGCCAGCTCGAAGGCGGGACGAAAATGACTCCCCATCCCCGTCTCCGCACCTTATACAACAGAACAGCGAGTTGACAGGATGGGGCAGCATTCCTGAGACGTGAATGGGCAGCATTCAATGAGCTTATGAATGGGTGATTGATTGGATAAGCATGAATGTTCCACTGCAGAAAGTCAAATTTGTATCCGTCATCTCAACAGTATTACCGTTAACTTTTCAATAGAATCTGTGCTCACTGCCGTATCATTCCACTATGTTTTGTACTGTTGAAAGCTTTATTGAATATTCAGTTCTGCTGCAGGAAATGAATCATGTGTCACAGCTCCAGGGGATGGTGCTCGCAGCTTTTGAAATAGGCATCAGTGTGGCCAACAAGACTTTCAGAGCCAAGGAAGTCAACAGTGAACAATTACCAATCTATAATTATATTCTTTTGCATGAGGTAGAACAAAAGCTCCAAAACACCACAATTGGCAATTTCATGGAGCGGGAAGCTGGCAGGGGGAGTGTGTTAGCAACACCTATACAGGTTGGTGGGGGCGTATGTTCAGCAGGGAGTGGACCTGGGGAGGGATATTGTGTTCCTTTGCATGTGTTGTTGTGTGCCCTCCCGGTGAAACTCCTCACTGCTGGTCTGGATGAAAAGAAGCGGCTGGTGACTTAAAGGGGAATTTTGGACCACGGTTTTCTTACCTTTTTCTATGATGTTGTGATATCTTAGGATGAATGGTACAGTAGAAAAATGGCATAACTCCATCCCGGATCCGCCACAGCTTAAAACGTGCGGCAATAGGTATTGCGTTAGATCGCTTATTTCAATAGCTTTTTTTTTGTTTTGTTTTTTTGTGAGATCTGACGCTAATAGTGACAGAACACTATGCAACCAGGGAAAAAAAAACAAAAAGAAAAAACGGAAGTCTCGCTAGCGAGACTTGTTTATTTATTTTTTGTTTTTTCTTTTGGTCTATTGGCGCAGTTTTAAGCTGTGGCGGACCCGGGATGGAGTTATGACATTTTTCTACTGTACCATTCATTCTAAGATATCATAACATCATAGAAAAGGTAATAAAACCGTGGTCCAACATTTCCCTTTAATGTGTATGGGAGGAGACACATGGTTTTCTACACCCTCCTCAGTAGTAACAGTAGGGGATGGCACTGACAGGGACCAATACACAGGGGGGGGGGAATTGTCATAATGACTAAATTGGGGAGAAAACGAAAAAAAAACAAAAAAACATTATCTGTCAGCATGAAACAAGGTCTTGTTTAATTTTCTGTTATCTAACCCCATGTCGGTAATCGTCATGGGTGAAGAAGGGTTTAATGACCTGTAAATGACGGCTTCATCACAGCCTGTTTCACAGCGCTGAGTCCCAGTTTAAAAATTGGAACCCGTGTGACACAAGCAGTTAGGCGGCTTGTTATGTGTTTATTGCCGTTATTCGCTGGAGGGATTCACATGTATGTTTATAGCCAAGTGAATTCCTACAGGCAAGACAAGAGAGAGAAAAATCTCATGCCAAATATGTAAAGCTGGCAAAGAATGTATTGAATGAATTATATTTTCTAGTACTTAAATTAAATAGTCTTAGCCTTTAAAATCAAAATGTTATGTATGAGGACCACGATAATAAAATAAGTCTCTGATTTGATTGTGTTTTTAGCCTCGATTGTCTTTTAACCCTCATGTGTGATGGTTTCCAGCGATTAAATAAATCAAATCAAACATAAATTAAACAAACTAGTCCATACCCGGTGAAGTGCGCAGGCGAAAGTAGTTGCAAACGTGGGGTTATGCCGCGTCCCATCGCGGCCCCCTGCGTGTCCCGTCGCGTGTATGAATGGAGTTTCAATGGTACACTCTACCACTTATACTGGTACAGCGGCACAAGACTGCAGTAGGCCTACTTTGACTGACAGACAGACAGACAGACAGACAGACAGACAGACAGACAGACAGACGGTGGATTTTTCGGTTCTAAACAACTGCCAGTCCATCCAAATTCCCACTCCGCCCAACACATCCCCGGGTCATCAGCAACACGCATGCCAAGTTTGAAGTTAATCAGTCGGACGGTGCCTGAAATATGCCCGTGAATTAATAGATATAACAGAAATGTTTTTTTATCACAGAACCAATGCAAAGTGTGGTCCTTCATATTGGGACGGTATATCAGGATTGTTTTTAGGTGGAAGTATACTCATCAATCCACATAGCAGGAGATCATTCCGAGGGTGGGGTGGGATTCAGAGAGTGGGTAAAAAGATAAAATATTCATTTATGCTGACCTTCATAAAAACAACAACGTTCATCTTTAACGGTACAGATCCATGTATAAGCACAGCAATTCGCCTTCACTGCCAACTGTTGGTGGGCGTGTCGCTCCAGCCCTCTTGAGCAGGATGGTGGCTTGTCTGGAAGACTGGAAACGATTACATTTAGGTGAGAAATAAGCCATGAATCTTGATTTATTTCACATTTTTAAACGTTTGTTAAGAATATTCGTGAGTTTCTATAGAGGAAACTACATTGTTGCGACCCTGTCGCATTCAACAATGTCGCTTGAATAAAGTTGGGACGATCTCTACTCTGTGACCCTCTTCTCTCCGCTCTGCTGTCAATAATACCACAATCCTTTGTGTGGGATTGCTACCTGCTTCCACAGAAATCGGGAAACATTAATAAAATAGCCTAGCTCCTCTGCCTTCGTATATCTGCAACAGTAAGTATCTGCTACAGTATAGCTGCTATAGTATCTGCAGGGCTCTAATAATTTGTGTGGTTGCAACACAGGATTGTACTTGGGAGGACTTTTTAGTGTGGTTGCCCCAAGGGGCAACGCATTATAGTACCTGGGTGACTTTATTGTCTCTGCCACCCCAAAAGCTTTCGGCGCTACTCCTCCCACAGTTTTGGCGGCACACACAGGCTATTATGTCAAATCGACCGGCTATACCGAAATCGTGTGCTTGCATTATGCTAAGCGATAGGTTTATTTGATATTAATTTATTAGTGAATTAAAAAAATCCCATTGACATGAATGGGAATAGGGGACAGCTCACATTAAAGTATTTTCTCTCTGAAACTGTAAGGGCTACAGTTACCACACTTGGCCTTACAGGATTAACAGCCCACTTTTTGGCCTATAACTCTTGAACCGTATAGGTCATAGAATCAAAACTTTATTTTCCCCTGATTCCTTGGATCGTGACACAACTCCACATACAGTAAAGGCCACGCCCATTTGTGTCTAACTAGCTGTTTATTTTAATTGTCCTCTATGATCATCAGAAAAGCAACGGGAACAGTCAAACTTATAATGCAAGACTATATTTCAATGGGAAAAATACTCTTCCTTTGCCAGTACTGTTGTTGTTTATGATCACCGTTGTACTGAAGTTTAACTTAAAATGCATTCAGTTTTATACCTTTACCTGACTTACATGACGCTGCAGCACCCTATTATTTCCAAAAGAGTTACCATGTTGTGTCGAGTAGCTTGCATGTCATTGTAGGCATGCACGTTACGTAAGGCTACTGTATTTATCTAGGCCTAGCTCAAGGACAACCAACCTACAGTAGATATGTTCAATTTCCAGAATATCAAATTTAGCTGTCAGTCAGTACAGACTACTGTATTTCATGGCAAATATATATATATATTTTTAACGGGCGAGGGGAAAAACATGAAGCTCCATTCCGAAAGTGTTGTGGACTGGCTTGGGAACTCCGCTCTATCCCCCTGAAGCCTGTGCCAGCACTTGTGGCCACTGCTAGCACATAGGACTGACAAAACTGTGTTGAGAGATTTCCCAGAGTCTCCAGATCGGGGCCAGCATACGGCTGGCATCAAAGGGGGGTGGCGTCAGGCAGTGTTGCCAGATTCTGTGAGAGAAACAAGCAACCAGGTCTAGGAAAACCAGCCCGAAAGAAGCGACTATGGGCCACTTTAACATATACATCAGCTATTTGAAAATAGCAGATCTACAAGCTCACAACGCGTCGCGATGCGACGCGTTGTGAGCTTGTGGATCGGCTATTTTCATAAAATCTTGTGGGGAAATTATAATAAGCAGATCTGGCAACCCTGGCGTCAGGTCCAGTCAAGTCATTCTCATGGCTGTGTAAAGAGCTGGAACCAAACACCAGAGAAGGCCTTACTGCAAGAGCATTTACATCTCTGCTCTGACCCTTGGGGATACATTTTGTCACCCACAGGGAGGAAAGGACATCTCAGCTAATAGACTAGTCTGGACATGTTCCACACAGAGACGCCTGAGGATGTAAAGGCAGACATCTGTATCTCTTTGAAAGAGCACAACTCGACTCTTAAGAGTGTGTATTGCCATGTCAGCATTGGGCATGGGGTGGGAATACGAGTAAAATGTGGTGAGCCACCAAGGGACGCAGAGGCTTACATGAAGGCCTTGGCTGGAGCTGGCAGGGATGGTTCAAAAGCTCACTCAGTAATTCTGTACCATGCGACGCGTTGTGAGCTTGTAGATCGGCTATTTTCAAATAGCTGATGTATATGTTAAAGTGCACATGTGGCCCAGTATCGCTTCTTTTGGGCTGTTTTTCCTAGACCTGGTTGCTTGTTTCTCTCACATAATCTGGCAACACTGGCCGTAGGATGAAATGGCTGCATTCCTTTGATGGAGAGGAAAAGCTATTTTCCCAGGCATTCATTCATGATGTGACTTTGTGAATTCATTTGACTGCGATCAAAATGTGATGGAAAACACAGCCAGATGGAAAGGCTCGTAGGAGAGGAGCTAGATTACAGACAAAGAACTGTCAGTGAGGCAAAAGATACCACTGAATATGGAAGTTGAGGATATGGCAGATGACATGACACAACAAGGGGCTTTGGTGTGGGGTGTCTCTTTACAGCAGACAACACAGACTCTTAAGGTCCTTGAGAAAAGTGATTGCCTGCTCACATTGGAGGGCATTTTTAGCCATATGTTCCAGTCAGAACCATACAGCAGGCACAACGTCTTTTAAATGTTTATGAAGTCTGTCAGAAAATAGTTGAGGATGGGGAACCGTTTGACCTCAGCCGTGTATACATACTGTATGAAGCCTTTATCATAAAAAGAATGGAGAATAACTTTGCACCCATTAGTCCAGCTTTCCAATTGACACTTGTCTAGTGTATTTATTTTCCTAAATCACTGTTTTTGTCTAACAAATCACTCAGATCAGAGACGTATCTGTGACTTCCAAGGTGGGGGGGACCACCTTTGCATCGGAAATTTCTTTTTTACACATTCATACCAAAAACAGATAATACTTAATTCAACCTTACCTGATTGAGGCAAGTGACCAAGTGTGCGCTAGAAACCCAATCGTTTTTGATGATCGCCTTGCCTTGGCTCTTCAAATGCAATATTGTAATGATTCCATAAAGTTGAAACCGGAGGCAGAGACATTTATTTTCTATTTTCCAACTGATTGATCTGAAACTTATTGATAACAACTGACTCTGCGCCTTGGAGGGCACGGCAACTTCGGCAAGCAGCCTGTGTGTCTGCCCTAACCCTAACCCAAACAACTTCTTCTGCCCGAAGAACGGTCATTTTATTGATGAACGACGAGTTACAGTACAGTACATCCAACACAGGCTTCATGAACAGGGTGTCTATAGTTAGTTTTAGCCGTACTGTTACTATTTTTCTTCTCTCTTTCACTTCTCTCTGTCACACTGCTGCTGTGTTGACTTCCATTGCCCAACGTCATCTTCCAGAGGAAGTACATTCTTTTCCAGTCTTTATCTCCTTGTGAGATGGAGATAAAACCGGGAACGAGGTTAGTTTTAAGCAATTATTAGATCGATTGATTTACTTATCACCGAAAGTTAGGATCTAACTCCTCTTGGCTTGTGAGGTTAAATACATTGTGTTCAAGCCTCTATAAATCAATTCTCTGCATGTGCCCTGAATTCCACTTCCCATTAATTAAAAAAGGATTTGGGTTAATTAATTGGTGGGCCTTGTAAGCCAACTTATCAAATGTAAATTGCTTATTGAGGCAAAGTAATTAAAAAGAAACCCGCACCCTTGAAGATCCATCTGTTATGTTAAGGACCTCTACAGGTTAGGGGCAACATAGTCGTCAAGATTTTAAGATGATTTATACTCAATTATGGTCGGCCCACACATACTTAGTAGATTATGGGGGAAAATACCACATCACAGTTCATCTTACAGGTTGCCTCCCAGTACTTATAGAACCCCACAGCCACACAAATATGGCTTTTTTCGACTACGAAGTGTAACCCAGACCCTTTCATAACCTGGAACTTTCCACAACCCATGAAGTTTTCATTACAACCAGAGCCACCCCTGAAGGGGTAGGTGTGTCATAAAAAAAAAAAAAATCAGTTTGATTCAGCAGTTAACTGTTTTAAAATTGTTTTAAAATCTCACAATGCGCCACAATGTGATGTGTTTGTGAGCTTGTAGATCGGCTTTTATTTTTTTTTATTTTTGTGTCTGGTTCGTGTGTCGTCACCTAAGCTTGACCAATCCAGAGCAATAGAGCACTGTTTGCTCCATCCATGGGTTCCCTCAGATTTAGTACTACGTCCTCAGCCCCGAATGACCTTACGGTATTTTGAACCGAGCTGTAGCGTACAAACACACAACGCGTGAAATGTGTTACATGGCACAGCATGGAATTCGCTTATAGTTCTTGTAACAAAAAGAGACAAAAGATGCATCCACACACTTGTGCAACTTGTACACTCCGCACGCACACACCACACACACACACACACACACACACACACACACACACACACACACACACACACACACACACACACACACACACACACACACACACACACTATTGAGTTAATGAATCTATTGTTTCAGTTTTGTTGTTGAGTGATCAGCCCGAGTGATCTTTAAAACGAGTATAAACGTTAGCATTGTCAATATTACTTTTTCAAATATGATTATGAAGATGGGTTATGTTCACTTCCAAAGCTCCGGTGAAAAAGAAAAGTATTCCCCATCACCTGGAAAGGTGAAATGCATAGCGTGCATCAATATGCACTCTCAAACACGACCTGAAATCCAGTTAATGTAGAGTAAATGTTCATAGGTGTCGAGATAAGTCGTTGTCAGGCCACGACCGTTTCACGTGCATTCAAAATGGTAATTAAGGTTATGTATATGTAATATGCTGTGTCAGAGATGGGGGGGGGTTAGCTCTTGACACTTGTTAACACTTAGAGAACGAGTGCCTTTTACATATACCATTGTTATCGCATTACAATATTGCATCCATAATCAGTTATTTAATAGGCAAAAGTAGTCTCTATGAGCTTTACAGTAACTCCTCCTTGAGAGATGTGGAGCTCCTGGCTTGGACGTTATGTGCATAATTAACTCATTGAGACCGGGAACGCATCTGTGTCATTTTTAGATTTGAGCTAAAAAGCATTATTTTACACTTTGGCTGTTCAAAAATAGCAGATATACAAGCTCATAGCGCGGCACTCGGTGCCGCACTATGAGCTTGTATATCTGCTATTTTTGAAAAAACGTGAAAATGTGTGCAAATCTTTGAATATATATTGTTTAAAGCAACCATTTTTTACTCAAATCTTTGCTTCTGGGGGGTCCCTGGAACAAAATATTTTGAGATGGGGGTCCGCTGCCAAATACATATACATTTTGGGGTCCTTGACATGAAAAAGTTTGAGCACCACTGATATAGAAACATACGTTTTTTTCAGAATACTGTTGGGATTTAGAAGACATTTGTAGACTCGGAAACCTCAGGCCTTAACGGGTTAACTCCACCGAAGTGATTGCTCCTCTCTTTTATGATTCAAGATAATTAATAATGCATAGGCACTTCAGTGAGAGTGTGACTTTGAAAAGGGGGGGGGAACGGGAAGGTCAAAGAAATTTAGTGGAAAATATGAGCACGTCCGCACCAAGCAGAATTATTCAGATATTCAAATGAATGCCACTTGCCCCGCTCCATATTCCTTTGCTGTAACGGTCTTCATTCATCATGTTCTGATCCCAGGACTGTTACTGGGGGGGGGAGAACACCCCCCCCCCTTTGGGGGTGAGAGACAGGGTATAATTTCCTATCATAAAGGCTGCCAACCAGTCCAGTGTACATACTACACTGACGGTTTTGTGTCACCTTCTTTATCCCAGCACACATCATTAGGATGTGCTGCTGCTGAGGGAAGACATTTGACATCCCTCCCAGGCGATGCAAATCACCGTTTGTACGTCGTAATGGAGTCGCCTCTACAAAGGGAATAAAGACGGGGGAGAAAAAAAAACCTAGATTAATGATTGTTCAAATTAAAAGTAATTAAGTGAAGGCAGCGGCAGTGGAAGCAATTAACTCTCATGGCCAACATGTCCTGCCGACTATGCCATGAGCTATGCTGGAGCCCCAGAGACGTACCGACTCCAACTCAATGAGCCGAGCAGTCCAGAGGGAGCGCTAGAGCTACTAGTATGTGCCTGCTCACTGCGAGTTCCCAGTCACTCTCTCCCAGGCAGGAAGGGACCATTTGTCAGGCATGCTACAGGCAAACCCTGGACAGGTTCACTGGCCTGCTCCACTTTTGTGAAGGAGTAGTTTGGTGGTTTCCCCATTTTCATTTGTGGCCCCAAGACTGCTCTTTGGTTCTCCTTTTAACCCATTAAGACCAGAGGCAGATTCTACAAAATGTCTTCTAAATCCTAACAGTTTTTTTTTTAAACTCATGTTACTATATCAGTGTTTCTCAAACTTTTCCATGTCAAGGACCCCAAAATGTATGTATTTGGCCAAGGACCCCCATCTCAAAATATGTTGTTCCAGGGACCCCCCAGAAGCAAAGATTTGAGTTACAAATGTTCGATTGAAAAAATATATATTCAAAGATTTGCACACATTTTCACGATTTCTCAAAAATAGCAGATCTACAAGCTCGTTGCGCGGCACTCGGTGCCGCGCTATGAGCTTGTATATCTGCTATTTTTGAATAGCCAAAGTGTAAAATAATGCTTTTTAGCTCAAATAAAAAAATGACACAGATACTGCGTTCCAGGTCTTAATGGGTTAACTTCATGTAGATCAGCACTATATGTCAAGAGGAAGACGACAAACAATAAGGCCAAGTGTTTGTGCAGTACATAATGTTCGCGCGCATACCGTACCGTACGTGCCTCTGTGTCAGTTTACAAGCTTGTACCAAGGTAGTGTACATTCTTCTTCTCCAAGACAGACTGCTTTTTATTTCCAACGTTTGTTGGTGTGAGCAGCAGGACACAAACAATACAAAAGCAACGTGCACCGTAAACATGAACAACCATGTGTCATACCATGCCTCTTGTCTATTCTTCTGCTACAAGACCCTATATACAGCCCCCACAAGTGTGTGTCATACGATGCCTCTTGTCTCTTTTCCTGCTACGAGACCCTATGCATCCCCCCCCACACACAATGTATTGTTCATCCTCGGCTAGTGGTTGCTGATCGTCCTTGGCTCTGAAATCTGTCTGATCTGCCATCTAGAAAAGGAGGGGAAACTTCTTTCTGTTCCATCGCTCTGTGAAAAATGAGTCAATTACCGCATTTCGTTGAGAGGATTCCCATTTTTAGGTGAGCGTGTGGTCATTTATCATCAAAGGTTTTGAGGCAGAGTCTCTCGCTGACCCTGCAAGAAATCAAAAACCTAACTGATTTAACGCGTTAAGACCGGGAACGCAGCTGTGTGTCACTTTTAGATTCCGTTGGGCTATTCAGAAATAGCAGATATACAAGCTCATTTTTCATGATTTTTGAAAAATCATGAAAAGTTGTGCAAATATTTTTTTTCTTCTTATTTTTTTTGGCGGACATTTGTAACTCTACTCTTTGCTTCTGGAGGTTCCTGGAACTAAATATTTTCCAAATGTTCGCTTTAAAAAAAATATATATATATGACCCAAGATTCTGCCACGAATTTTCACGAATTTTCAAAAACATTTTTTTTGAATAGCCAAATAAATCTAAAAATGACACACAGATGCGTTCCCGGTCTTAATGGGTTAAAGTTTTGGCCCTTTCTCTCTCTCTGTGTGTGTGTGTGTGTGTGTGTGTGTGTGTGTGTGTGTGTGTGTGTGTGTGTGTGTGTGTGTGTGTGTGTGTGTGTGTGTGTGTGTGCGTGTGCGTGTTTGTGCGCGCGTGCGTGTGTGCGATTTCGTGCGTGTGTGTCTCCATATGAGCATGTGTGCGACATAGCTTCCAGGAGGGCTATAGTCCAAAGGCAATTTGCTATGAACTTATCGCCTCCTGCCATACGAGCATATGAAGATGTCCTGGTGATTTACCTGTTTCATCACTCAGACAGCTACTCCTATGTGCCCTGCCCCTGAAGCCTGCCTTTACATACAGTACAATATGTCATGTGTTCCATATGTTCACTGACCTCTCTGCACATACGCATTATAGTTTGGTTGTATGTATAATGTTGTAACAGATGGACTCAGCATGCGGCGGGGCATGAATCTGGTACTCAATATGTCACTTTACCCTGGAACGCATCTGTGTCACTTTTTGATTTGAGCAAAAAAAAAAGCATTATTTTACACTTTGGCTATTCAAAAATAGCAGATATACAAGCTCGTAGCGCGGCACCGAGTGCCGCGCTACGAGCTTGTAGATCTGCTATTTTTGAAAAATCGTGAAAATGTGTGCAAATCTTTGAATATATACTGTTTTAAAGCGGACATTTGTAACTCAAATCTTTGCTTCTGGGGGTCCCTGGAACAAAATACTTTGAGATGGGGGGTCGGAGGCCAAATACATATCATTTTGGGGGTCCTTGACATGAAGAAGTTTGAGCACCACTGATATAGAAACATACGTTTTTTTCAGAATACTGTTGGGATTTAGAAGACATTGTAGAATCGGCTTCAGGTCTTAATGGGTTAAAACAAAACTCTATAAACACTTTTAGGTTTATGCATGAGAGTCTTGTAATTTTCTTCATATTTTATCCCATTCCTAGGAAAGAAGTGGAGGTGTATGGTCTTGATAAACAATACTAGAAAGAAGCCCCATGAGAGTGAAAACATTAAGATGCTTTTATTGTTTTGCATTTTTAGGTCCGTGTACAGAGACAAGAAACCAAGGGTAGAGAGAGAGGAGAGACATCTGAGACAAGACGGGGAGTCTCTAGGAACCCTGAATTCTGCATTGTTAATTAAGACTTTTGCCATGTTACTGTTATGTGGAACATCATGAGGACAATAGAATCTACCCAAACTGCTAAAAAAAAATCACACCCTGTGTGAAGGTAGCGGCGCCTTTGATATATTTTGTCATCGATATGTGTTTATAATGTGTTTATAGCCATGTGTCACGTGAAGCTTGACCAATCACTTTGTTGACGGGTCTGACCAATCTGAACGTTGATGGGTCTGACCAATCAGACCGTTGACGGTGAACACGGACAAAGTCAGGTATAGAGCAGGATCCGCTCTATACCTAAAGGTATAGAGCGGCTAGCGCCGCTAAAAAACAATTAACTCAATCTTGAATTTCTGTTCAAGAATTTCAAGTCTTGAACAGAAAAGCTAATCACACTGGAATTATACCTCATTTAAGTAGATTTAATGATATTTTAACTTTGCAAGATGGCGGCGGTGGATATGGCAGCATGATATCACTGAGCTCCGTTTGAACATACAGTTCAAACGGAGCTCAGTGATATCATGCTGCCATACTTACAGTGGGTTGTATCTTGTATTATACAGGACTACTTGGAGCCATGCATGTCTTGAACGACGCAAGTCGCTCCATTTATATTGGCTATGCAGGACAAGCGTTACGAGAAGCTCGGCCAATCAGTTAATACAATCTCCTGAGCACACAGAGAATTTCCGCGTTATCCTCAGACCTGTGGTCAGACAGATGCAGATATTTGTGGTTTTTCAGGAACCGGTGGTCCATCCAAATTGCCATTCCGCACTACACACCTCGGCGTCATATAATGGGACACATACGCCAAACCAAGTGTGTGTGTATGTATATAGACTTATACACACACACACACACACACACACACACACACACACACACACACACACACACACACACACACACACACACACACACACACACACACACACACACACACACACACACACACATCTTTGTAGATGACCTGTGATACCTGGACTATGATGCCGATGTACTGTAGGACTACAGTACATCGGCTTTGGAGTTTTTCCAAAGCAGACAAAGAATTGCAGTGTTATGGTTGTCACTGAAACATGGCTCAACCTGTCAGCTCCCAACAACACCGTCATGCTAGAGGGACACTGCAATTCAATGGCAGGACTGGACCACAGAGTTCCGGATGTCTGTTTCATGGTCATCAACTTGGTTGGCTGCTTTTAGTGTGGCATTTATCAGCTGTCCTACATGAGGAGTAAACACACTGGCTCATGTTTACACACCGTTTAAGGAGGGGTATATATATATATATATATATATATATATATATACTGTATATCACCTCCTCACTGCCTTGGCACACTAGAGTCTAGACCAGGGGTGGGCAACTTTGATGAGGGAGAGGGCCACTATATTTCCACACTCACTCCAGAGGGCCACATTACTGTCTCGCCATAATTTAACTTTTTTCGCCATTCTATGTCACACAAAAGTAGCAAAAATAGAGCTTGTAGATCTGCTATTTTTTGCTATTTTTGAATTGGAATCCAATTTTTTTTTTAATTATTTTTTTGCTATTTTTCTCCTGAAATCCTGAAATCCTGAAAAGTTACATTTTTATTTAATTTCAAATGCATTTAGTTATACTTATGTTAACTTTATGTACTTGATACAAATACATTGGACATAGAAAAAGACAATAGAATTTTAATACTAGTCATTACGCTACTAATATAGACTGAAGTAATTAAAGCGGGTCATGTTTGTATGTTTGGAATTGTAACAGCTGAAATAAATAATCTATCAGTAATCCAATATTAACCTGCGGGACGCATTAAGTGAAGGTGGGGGTATGTAAATTAAATTTGCGTCGGGCGCCCTTTTGGGGTTCGAGGCTATTTTGAACATTGAGTCATGCTCACACCTGTATTGTTTCTTTGTAAATAACTGCACTATGGTTTTCCAAATTCTAGTCAGTAGTCACTTTCCTGCAATAGCCAATTTCATTTTATTCCGTTCTTTTTGCTAAATCACAACTATGATTAAATGGCAAAATAAAGGAATCAAAGTACTAAATACTGCCTATATATCACTGAATATTGGACCCAAGTCTTTCCAGTGGAAGAATGGTGTCATATTCCACCAACAGAGCGGAAGACAGCTGTTAGCTACTACGGCAGTTTATGGTGTGGCCCAATACAATATTACATGTTGAAGCCGTATGTTTTGTTTTCTTCCCATGTTTATTTTATTGAGGTTCTGACAATTCACATTTGTTTCAACGTACACTTTGTGTAGAACCACCCATTTTTTGGGCAGCTTAGCTACCTTAACACATTGACTGCCATCGGCTAATCTCAGAACGTCCATCGTAGTGCCAAGCAATTTCTTACCTTTTTTGTTTTTTTGATTCCGTCATAGGCCCCGCTAAATCCGTTTAAAATCCGCGTTCATTTGGTTCGACACAAACACGGGACCCGACCGAACAAAACGCTGAAAACCGTGCGGCGATCCGACACTGCATTCTGGAGAACGAGAGGAAAACGCTAAAATGGTGGATGCGGTGAGAAAAACAACAAGCCAGAGATAATGGCGTCCAAAGTTGACCGCTAGACAGGAAACGGAGGCGGGAGAAAAACCGGAAACAGTATTATTTCGTTTCCGGTCCGCCCACTTCGAGACCGGAAGTGCAAAAAAAATCCGGAATCTGCACCTGCACGATTTAACATGGGAAAACACCCGCCCCGTAGGACTACGGGAACGGCAGTTAACGGTTGGATTTAACGGCCCGTAGGACTACGGGCCTGGCAGTGGATGTGTTAACATACAGCTTAGCTACCTTAACATAAAACAAACAAAAACAAAATCGCAGGTGCCACAATATACAGACATTGCGTTTGATGAAGCACTATGTTGGAGTGCTGGCATGGTCTATGTCTTGACAGGCACTGTACCTGTGGTATCGAGCTGTGAACAGTTCACATGCTTAATTGGAAAGAAAACAAAAGCAGTGAAAGCCACAGACCTTCCTCTCATTCTTGTAACTTGATAGGAGCAGTTACTTGCAACTCTTGGGTCAATACCTGAAGTGAGAGTTACTTGTTATGAATCTAATTTGCATTAATGCCTTCCCCAAACCCTGATCCCTTCCATAATTGATTCACCTGTTTTCTCCATTCCTCATCCACACGTCTGTAAGAGATTAAGTGAATATTGGCACTAGAGAGGGTCTAAAAAGGCTAATTTATACTTAGTTGCGCGACCCATTTGACAAGTGTGGCTGTACAAAAATGCTGTATTTTCAAGTGAGGAATCTGTGGAATCAAGATGAGTTTTTCAGTTGTGTAATGTCATTGCTTTTGCACTAACTCATTCACTGCCAGACTTATTTCAAGCTTGTTGGTCCCAGTGCCAGGATTTTGCAATTATCTTACCCTTTCAAGTAGTCACAGAATATTTATCTCCAGTATGATTGATCCGCTGATGGTTGCTAATCACTGAGGGTTTTCAGGTGTGGTTTCACAAGTGTTACAAGAATCGGCTTCAGGTCTTAATGGGTTAATGTTTATTGCCGGTGGACATATGTTTTTATCCCTGCTTCTGGTCAGACTGAATTAAATACACCAATCTGTTACAAAGTCAGAAAGAAAGTTAAGAGTTTTCAAAATAGTTAATTATATAGTTATAACTACACAACTATATAATAGTTAAAATGTGTTACGCATTATGTAACCTTTCACCTCATGAACAGAAATATCATATAGTTTACTTTGTACCCAATTTACATAATGTGTTTCATGTTCTCCGTGTTTAATGTCGTCTTCATTATCCAGTAAAAGATGATAATAGCTTTGCAAATTACTTTTGAAAGCAAAGAGTAGCCACATCATCTGAATTCTAATATAAGATGCAGCTCCATGGTGCCTCGGAAATGAAAATATAGCGCTACATGAAAACAAACTGAAACGTGAAAAAAATCCCCCAAAACAATAAACAACAACATTTCAATTTAACATGCCTCAACCCCAATATTCACCTGAACACTTTAATAGAAAAGGCCAGCCAATAACCAATAATAATAATAATGTGAGTAAACACGTCTTGTTTCTGTGTGTTTGTTTGTCCTTCCTGGTAAATTATTTCCTGTAACCGCGGTGGGCCTTTCATCTAATCTAATGCCACAGTCCTATTTGGCCCGCCTCGTCCTGTTATGAAGTGTGAGTGTGCAGAATTTCCAGGAAATTGGAGCCAGGACTTCACAGAAAATCTGCTTTTTCTAGCTTTAAAATCATACCTAAAAGGGATTTTCAGTGAATCATTTCAAACATGGGTCTTCAGTGGCGTGCACAGACATTTTGAGGGGTAAGTGCTCATGTAAATTATACTTTTTTTTGTTTACTTGGTCTGCTCTTTTTTTCCTCTACACCTATACCTCTGCTGCGAGGCGTTGTGGGCTTGTAGATCGGCTATTTTTGGCTAAAGTTCTCCTCAGAAAAGGGATGCTAGCTTTCGAGTGGCTATGGTAAAAAGAAAAATCATATCACATAAAGATTTGGCGGATGCCCTGTAGTAACTCTGAGGACCCCCTAGGGGTCCCGGACCCCCTGTTGAAGACCCCTGCTGTAAAAAGGGCACTTCTGGTCAAGAGGGCAAAGGGCAGGTGCTCGAGCACCACCTAGAGTCTATCTGTGCACGTCCCTGTGGGTCTTATGTATAAATGTGTACTATGTACGTATGTACATGCATACGTCCGTCCGTACGTACGTTACGTACACACGTTTGTATGTATGTATGTAAGTATGTACGAACTACACAGAGAGAGGAATTATTTCTGACATATGTCTCTAAACCTAACTCTTGATGGTACATACTATAGCAGTCATAGCATGCAGCAATTGATGCCCTTCCTCACGGCCTTGTCCCAAATTATCTCTTATAGCTGAACTCTAATCGCCCCGTAAGATTCATCATCCAGAGTCTTCAGAATGGAAAAATCAATGTTTTCCCATGATACGATGAAACGTATCGATCCTACCCAGCCTTTAAGCCTGAGTTACTCCATGCAGCTCCTTGAGGAAATACAGTATACACACGCGTGCACACACACGCGCACGTGCACGATCAGACGTGTAAAACATTCTCCCCCTGCACACCCGAAGTATGTAGCAGAGAGTGCTCCACTAAGATTACAGCAACCCAATACGATATAGACAGGCTTTCACTGCAGATTGACACGGCCTGGGGAGACCTGTGTGGAATGAAATGTAACGTATGATTCAACACATGAGAGCAAGCGCGCGCGTGAGAAAGAGAAAGAGGGAGAATAAATGAAGAGAATTAGCAAACATGTGTTTGCTTGTTCTCGTAGACATCCATTTTATAGGGTATAGGGTTCATGTGGAACTTTTAGCGGAAAATGAACTGGTAATGTAAGCGTATAATAAGGGAAAAGTGTGTTTTGTCCTGTGCCGCTAAGGGTGACCAGTCATTTTCAGGAACAGACTGAGCATGGCATTACCTTAAAACACTATGATCATTATCTGCCTATTCGCAGAAAGCCCTTTCATTATCTAGCATTTTGGTTTGGTGCTGTACGCATCCACAGGCATTGCAATATAAAATGTAATTCAATCACAGAAAGAGTCGGTTTCCTTCCATCATCACCACCCAGTGAGGATCATTTTTTTGCTGAAATTGCATCAACCCGATCTAGCATTAAGGCCCTGCGCTGAGCAAATGAACCTTATATGCTCACCACCCCTGCCATTAACTCAACCCAGCCATTAACTCAACCCAGCCATTAACAGCAATGTTTATTTACTACTCATCACAGTCATTATCATCTTACCTGGCAATTAGCGTATTCTCCTCCATGTTTCTCATGGGCTGATAGTATAATGAATGTGAAATGAATTTGCTTCTCTCTTAATTTCTATATGTGTGTGAGTGTGTGTGTGAGTGTGTGTGTGCGTGTGTGTGTGTGTGTGTGTGTGTGTGTGTGTGTGTGTGTGTGTGTGTGTGTGTGTGCGAGTGCGCTCGCGTGTGTGTGAGTGCGTGCGTGTGTGCGTGCATGTGTGTGTGTGTGTGTGCACGGTTCATTCTTCTACAAATCCCATGGTGGTAATTGGTTTGACTCCAGGCCGAGGTCTTGTCCTCCGGCTGTCACTCAGAGGCCAAAGATATACAGACAGCAGAAAATTACCAGGAAGCCTTTCTGTCCATAAATCAGTTTTATTTCTTTATTTGTTTTTCTTTTTTTCCTTTTAGAACTTCTAGTGGAACATATGGTAGGATACCATGCAAGACTCCTGCACTTATGTACAGTATCCCTTCCTCACTCTGGTTCTGGACAAACCGCCTATCCGACAGACTCGACGCTGGGCACTGCACTCTCTCGGGTCGTCTGCGACGTGTGTGCCGAATTTCCTGCATTTATTGTAAGTTGTATACAGCAGTGGTTCTCAAACTTTTTCATGTCAAGGACCCCCAAAATGATATGTATGTTGCCGCGGAAATAGTATATGTATAGTATAGTATGAGTATTCATCTCAAATATTTTGTTCCAAAGACCCCCAGAAACAATGATTTGAGTTACAAATGTTTGCTTAAAGGTATTGTAGGGAACATTAAGCCTAAATTAAAAAAAAATATATATATATATATATTTTGCATTTTTTCCCCTCTATCAGCCACTATATAATGATGCTGGGGTGTTTTAATGCACTGAAACACAGTCCTCCTTCTGAAATCCGTATTTTCCCTAATGTTTATGTGTTCTATGTTTATGTCCGGTACGTAAATTAACGCACGCATGTGCGCGTCCGTGCGCGTCCGTGTCCGTATGAACGTTTTACTTTCGGTTTTAAAACGCTCTCAAACTTCGTTTTTGAGGCACCGAATTTACTTTTAAGATAGCGTGTGGATAGAATGTAGTTGTTTAACTTCATATATGTGGTCAATTTATCATGAAAGAGCCTATTTAAAAATAAAAATTCAGAGAACCAGCAGGGCAGGCATTTCCGCATATTGTATCCCAATAAAGCAACCTGTTTGGGGCACGGTTCCTTGAAATGTACCCTTGCTCTATGGAACTCGCTCCTGCGTCACCCCCTGGTGGTCGGGGAAAAGAACTGCTGGAGTGGCGGTGTTTGTTTAGTTCTGAACTTCCCTACTATGCCTTTAAAAAAATGTATATTCAAAGGTTGGCACAAATTTTCACGATTTAAAAAAAATAGCAGATCTACAATCTCATGTGCCACGCGATGAGCTTGTAGATCTGCTATTTTTGAATAGCCAAAGTATAAAAGGTCAAAGTGGTAAAAGTTATTGTTTAACTATATTAACACATTTTGCTGGGGACCCCTTGGAACCCCCCCACGGACCCCTGGGGGTCCCCGGACCCCACTTTGAGAACCAATGGTATACAGTATGAAGGCTGTGTGTTCAGCACAGGGTATTTAGTTCCACTTTAGTTCATACCTGGAATTTGACCTACTGTATGCATTTCACCAATCCTAACTACAGTATAAGAAGTAGTGGGCAGCAGTGCCTGAGGAGAAGTTAGGGGTTAAGTGTCTCGCTCAGGACGCTTTGCCACGAATGCCATACAGAGCCAGTGAATCTGACTGGGAGCCTTCCAATTCCAAGGCAACGGCTCTCTACCTCCTGAGCCACTGGCACCCCGGGCATCTCGCCCATGTATGCTCTTTCAAGACGAGACACGTTCTATCCCGGATATAGAGGCACCACAGTGGGGTCTTTTCAGACTTTGCCTTTAGGGATCCCACCCCGGACTCCTGGGGACACTAGTGTTTGATATGAGTATGGTGTTTTGGCTGACAGCCTGGCTGAGGTTTCCTGCTCACTCACCACAGTTCTCTTTCATGTTGTGCTGTGTGCCGAGATGAAATGCTTTCATCAAGAGCACATCCATCCAGCCAAAAGCCTCTCTTTGCTCCCCCCCCCCCCATTCTCTCACTCTCTCACTACTTACTCTGCCCGTTCTCTCTCTGTCTCTCTCCCTCACTCTACCTCTCTCTCTATCTCTCTCATGCCTGCATGCACGCACGCTAGCCTGGCACCAGACGAATTATGCCAGTGCAAAAAAAAAAAATGCCCTCTGCAATTTGGGTCCGTTGTGAATCCATTTCCTGCTCCCGAAGTCTGGGGTGACCAATCAGGGCCCAGCATTCAAATATGGAAGACTCTAATTGGTAGTTGGTTGTGGGTCTATAACCAATTGCGTCCAGAGCCATTCTTTTTATCCCGCCCTTTGGGGGGAAAAAAAACGTCCTCATAGAAGCACCAGACTCATTCATATCCACGCAGTGATATAGTCTGGCCACACGAGGCTACACGCACGCAGGCACGCACGTACGCACACTGAGCCCCCCCCTTCCTTCCTTCTCTCTTATTCTCTCTCCCCCTCCCTCTCTCCCGGCCGTCACCCAGGAGAACTGCCAGCTTCTCCTCTGGGGTTAACATCAGGACGTGTGCAATTTTCTTGGCTATTCCCCACGTAATGGAAGAGGAAGTGCATCTGTGTCTACCTCCCCTGTGGAGCATGCAGTGACCACATACAGTACATGCTGCTCATCGTCTGGGCAGCCATGTCTGTATCTTACTAGCCTTCGGGAACCCATGCGTGTCTTACTGCTTCTATGCTGCCTAGTTGGTGGTTCACATGCAACATGAGCCTGTGTTTGGTCAGGATCAGTGTTGGAAAAAGTACTCAAATTCGATCTGTACTTAAGTAAAAGTATCAATACTGCAATATAGAAATGCTCTGTTACAAGTAAAAGTCTAGAATTAAAAATGTACTTGAGTAAAAGTACAAAAGTATTGGCATCAAAAACTACTTAAAGTAACAAAAGTAAAAGTACAAAAATGTTTGAAAATAGCAGATCTACAAGCTCACAACGCGTCGCGATGCGACGCGTTGTGGGCTTGTAGATCGGCTATTTTCAAATAGCCTAGGTACCAAATAGGGCTGAAGGGGTTATTTTATGTTTCATAATATCATAATTTATATCTGAAAAGTAACTAGTAACTCAAGTTTTTTGAATAATTGTAGTGGAGTAAAAGTACAATGTGTGACTCTGAAATGAAGTGGAGTAAAAGTATTGGAAATGTGAAATACTCAAGTAAAGTACAAATACCTCAAAATTGTACTTGAGTACAGTAAATGTACTTATTTACTTGACACCACTGGTATGTGGTCAGGATCATTGTCTGCTTTGTGTCTCTGACTGGGTGGAGATACAGATACGCAGCCAATTTATATTCTCTGTTTTACGTCAAATAACAATGTAGTGTTTTTGTTTCATTTCTCTAATGATCATAATTAGTTTCATTCCGTTGTGTTGTTTTGAAGCAGTGCTGCTGAGGGGGCTGTCTTCAGGGTTCAACGCTTGGGTTTGGATGCTTTAATTGAAAGTGTGTCTTTTGGACTTGGGAGTTTTTGTATCCAAAATATTATTGCCTGTTTTTGTACAATAATGTCTCCATTGGACATAGAGATAAACAATCCCTATGTCACCTATATAGTCCAACAAAAACAGTTTCTGATAAAATTGTAGGCTGTTAGTCGTGATTAATTTCACATTACAACATTTCTCTCTCTCTCTCTCTCTCTCTCTCTCTCTCTCTCTCTCTCTCTCTCTCTCTCTCTCTCTCTCTCTCTCTCTCTCTTCACTAGTACTGCCCCTCTCTCTTTTTCTTTCTTGTTATGCATCTATTTATCTCTGTCTCTCTCACTCTGCCTCTATCTCTCACAATTTAACTCTCTCCCTCCATCTCTCTGCAGCAGCCTACTCATTCTGCTGTTGCTGTTCTTCTTCCCCTGCTTCCCTCTCTCTCTCTCTCTCTCTCTCTCTCTCTCTCTCTCTCCTCCCCCCTTCTCTCTCTCCCTAGTGTGCCACCGTAGAAGCATCTCCTGTGGGACGCCCTTAATGAGGTCATAAAAACGAGGGAGTGAGGGGAATAAAGGGGAACAACCTCATCATGTCATCCTGGTTTAGCGCCTCATAAGGCTGCATATGAAGGATCATTATTTTGGCAAACGAACAAAAGGAAAGGAGAAAAGAGAGGGAGAGAGAGAGAGAGATAATAATGTATATAAGCACGCACAATTAGTTTCGGGTATGCTTACAGTAGTCGCATGTACAGTATAGTGTCGCATGGTTAGTGACACGACAGCAAAAAGTATATGTATTATAAATATTATGTGTTCGAATTGAAAAGCTGTGTGTGTGTGTGTGTGTGTGTGTGTGTGTGTGTGTGTGTGTGTGTGTGTGTGTGTGTGTGTGTGTGTGTGTGTGTGTGTGTGTGTGTGTGTGTGTGTGTGTGTGACGAAAACTGTCAGCACCATTTATAATTTGCTAATTACTCTATCAAGACATCAAAGTGTGAATTCGCCTGCACTCTTCCTTGTGCGTGCGTGTGCGCGCGCGCGTGCGTTTTATACTTGAGGAAGCAGGAATGGAAGCTCTGGTGAAATAACTTTCCCAGCACATAATGCGTGCATGTACTATAAAACAGTGGTTCTCAAAGTGGGGTCCGGGGACCCCTTTAGGGGTCCTTGAGGTGGTTTTCCCCAGCAGAATTAGGTAATACTGTATATGGCATCAAAATCGGTTTAACCATTTTAACCCTATATATGGCCTAGTGTGAGCTATTTGAAGATTGCCGATCTACCAGCTCACAAGCGTCGTGAAGCTTTGTGAAAGACATTTGAATATTCTTTAAACATTTTAACAGCACACATCTTGTATGGAGGTCCTTGGCACCAAATATGTCGGGGGTCTGTTCTAGAGAAACAATGCTATATAAAGTGAGATCAAATTCAGAATTAAAGAGGTGGTGCCATGGTTTTGCACTTTTTCTGTCTTTCGTGTGTCTATGAGGTTGATAGAACTTCATTAAGTTGGTGTTTTTATGGTGTTTTATGTCTTCTCTGACTATTTTGAGTTTCTTCCTGGAGGCTGAAACCTTGAGGGTCAAACGTGCCAATAGAAAATTGCGCTTTAATGACGCAGTAGAAATATACCCTCCCCCTCATTATCATAACACAACAGGTGTGGGCATGAGGAGGAGGAGGGACTAGGACAGGAGACGGAGGGACTAGTTCAGGTGGGAGGTGCTAAGGTGAGAACCAGGTATACTTAATGAACTGGAGGCGTGTCCACATACAAACATAATTTTAACACTTTCTGTACACTTTTTTGAAAAAAATCTTCCTCTTAGTGTAACCATAATACCTCATGATTATGTTTTAGGGGGGGGGATCACTGAAAATCACGGCACCCCATCTTTAAGGTAAATTATTGTGGTTTCATTATGCATTGGTGACAGCTAGTCCAAGTGGTCTTTATTCATCCTTTATTTAACCAGATAAATCACTTTGAAATGTACACGTCATTTTCTCATTTACTGTCAGTCTGTCTTCAGGAAGGGTACATTTTGTTCCTCCAACCTGGTCCTGCTCATAGCACCCTAATTACCATGATGAAAATATTAATCTAATAATCTAAGAGTTAGTGAGTCTTGCAGCTTTTAGGGCTGTGATGAATCACTCCGTGTATTTTAATTGCCTATAAAAGCATAAATCATCATTAGAGAGTATCAACAAAGAAAGTGTTTGACGAAAACTGTCAGCACCATTTATAATTTGCTAATTACTCTATCAAGACATCAAAGTGTGAATTTCGCTTGCACTCTTCCTTCCTCATAATACTGTGTGTGTGTGTGTGTGTGTGTGTGTGTGTGTGTGTGTGTGTGTGTGTGTGTGTGTGTGTGTGTGTGTGTGTGTGTGTGTGTGTGTGTGTGTGTGTGTGTGTGTGTGTGTGTGTGTGTGTGTGTGTGCGTGCGTGCGTGCGTGCGTGCGTGCGTGCGTGCGTGCGTGCGTGCGTGCGTGCGTGCGTGCGTGCGTGTGTGTGTTTGTACTACTATACTTTTGAGGACCAAACGTCCCCACAAGTATAGTAGAATTTGAGAAATAGATGTTGTGAGGACCATTTTCCTGATCCTCACAAGAGAAAATTATATTTTATGGTTGAAAAAAGATTTTTAGATACGTTTGCAATTATAAAAAGATTCAGGTTTGGATTAGGTTTAGGATTAGACATTTAGAGGGTTTAGGGGTCGGGGTTGTAGATTTTTCGCTATTTCTTACTTAGTTGTGCGGCGATGTCAAACACCGGAAAATAGCCGATCTACAAGCCCACAATGTGTCGCAGCGCGACACGTTGTGGGCTTGTAGATCTGCTATTTTTCGGCTTTAGACTTGCAGTTAAAAATGCCCCAAAGAAATCATAAATCAATCATAAAATCGGCTTCCTAAAATGTTGATGTCCTCACTAGTTATGCAAACGTGTGTGTGTGTGTTCTTCAGAGTTCGTGCGCGCGTGCGTGTTTGTGCATGCGTGCGTGTGTGCGTGCATGGGAGAGAGATGTTTGTTTTTCATATTTGCTTGTATCCTCCATCCATCCGAAAAAAATATGTGATTTTTACTTCCGGAAACTCGCAGCAAAGCTCTATGCCTACATTCTATTCTTTCTGACCTTGTTTGCTGCCGGGGTAACATCTTCAGATTAAGTTTTGGCTCGATGATGTAATTGCCGCTGCCGGGGCTACTGACCTCGGTTGAGGACTCTACAGTGTTTCGTTGTTTCTTACAAAGACACATTCTGATATCCATCCTTATTCCTGAACTATTCCTGCGTTTTGGCTAAGCAAACGAGCAACTTGATGGAAAAGGACTGTTTACTATTTACCAACTAGCTTGAGGTTCAAAACTAATACAAGTGAATCGATTGACACGCAACAAACAGTGCTGTTCATAGTTCTGAAAAAACAGTTTCAGAACCATATTTCAATGCTGTTTGTGTAGCGGGGGAAAAAGACTGGATCAGATAACAAGCTTCAAATATTTTATGGGGAAAAACTTCAAAGAAGGTGTTTCATCAATGTTGTCTCTATGACACTTGTATCTCGGGCCAATATTTTTTGTTGTTTTTGCTATACTACTATAGGGTACATAAAACTTAAAGCAGCACTATGTCACTTTTTTTTTAATGAATAAAATTCAATAAAATTCAATTAATTTGTCCAATCTGTATGATAGAATAATGTAACTCATACAATAAGGGTGGTTGTTTTTTGTCTCCCTGCTCGTCTATTGAGACATTTATCGTGTCAAAGGTCATGTCTCACCTAGACACAGGATCTGACACGAATTTCGACCCGATGGTCAAGATTCAATTTATCTCCTGAGCAAGCAGGCAGGCTCTATTAGCTCAAAAAAATGCAGCACTTGTTCAGGAAACTGGTTTCAAATCCGGCGTAGAAGAGGAACGTTGTTCCTGCACATGTTTATGAGTGTGCAGCTTTAAACTGAGGGTGTGCAGAAAATACAAGTGAGCGGGCAACGTCCCCCCTTGACCCCTTGTGGCACTCTGCCTGAGTCTCTCCCTTTGAACTGATCCCTGCATTAACCCATTAAGGCCGGGATCTCTGTGTCTTTGGCTATTCAAAAATAGCAGATATACAAGCTCATAGCGCGGCACCGATGCCAGGAGGACGGCGACGAGGACAACATGGATGTACATACATACCAGCTTCAGTGGCGCACTTCGATAATCATTAGACTCCCCATCCACTACCAGTGGAAGTCTGGGTTTGACTGCCGCTTGGGACATTACTTTTTCAAACAACCGCAGACTACTTTTTTTCGCCGATCAAGTATAGTTTTGGACCATGACGGAGGCGCGCCGAATCAGCAGACCTTGAGGCTGAGGAAGTCGCGCCCGAGCGCCTCCAGGCGCGAGTGCCCGCGACGACCAGCCGATGGTCTGCTGATTCGAATCAGCGCCGTTCGAGTTATGTACCGATAGGGACAGAATCGTAAATGATGTTGTGGGGACTGCATTTGCCCCTCTATGGTTTGCCCCATTGAACTGCCACTCGCTGCACTAACATAGCCCGCCAGCCCGCCCCCGCCCCCTCCCCCTCAGGCTCGCCCCCTTGTGCGCGCGCGTGCGTGCGTGTGTGTGTGCGCGCGCATGCATGTGTGCGTGCTCGTTTGTGTTGTGCACGTGTGCGTGTGTGGTGTGGGACTGGCTTTTATTGCCCTCTAGCGTTGGTTCTACAGAAATGCCTGGTGGGCGGACGGGCGGTGAAAATAAGCACTTCTTTTCCATTCTACCTGGAATGCCAATCTACCTGTAACATATATATGTTTAAGCGAACATTTTGTAACTCAAATATTTGCTCCGGGGGATTCTACAAATGTCTTCTAAATCCAAACAGTATATAAAACTAAAACAAACTTATGTTGCTATAATTTCAGTGGTTCTCAAACTTTTCCATGTCAAGGACCACCCAAAATTATATGTATTTGGCCACGGACTCAAAATATGTTGTTCCAGGGACCCCCAGAAGCAAAAAATGTAGTTGCAATATATATCTGCTATTTTTGACATCTAAAAATGACAGAGATTCATTCCCGGATTGAATGGGTTAAGCGCGGGGGTCTGGTGATGTATTTAGGAAGTGTCCAGGAGCTGTTGATATTGAGGCCAAAGCATGTGATTGAAAAAAAAAAGAAGTCTGTGCTGGAGGGCCTAGCGCTACGGTGAAGGTCAAGAGATAGGACAGGCAGGGAAGGGAATATATCTGGCCTTTTATCTGATGGCTGACTGACGGGCCGGGTCACTGCAACTATGACTCCTCCAAGACTTCAGAGGATTCCATCGTTCATTGCAGAGCTAAGGATGGAAGGCTACTGTATTTGTATGCATTCAGGGCTCTCTCTCGCTCTCTCTACATATAGGTTGCTTTATAAATTCGTCCCGTGTGTGTGTGTGTGTGTGTGTGTGTGTGTGTGTGTGTGTGTGTGTGTGTGTGTGTGTGTGTGTGTGTGTGTGTGTGTGTGTGTGTGTGTGTGTGTGTGTGTCTGGAGATATACCCCCCCTTATCTTTTTTTGCTTCATAATAAAGTATATAATCATAGCTATGAAATGAAATATTGGTTATGCAGTTTGACCCACCAGTTTTGGAAATACGGGTTATACTGTAGGTATATCATGTGTTGTGGAAATACTAGTTCAGTAAAAAAAAAGGCTTCTGTCAAAGGGGGGGGGGAGCAGAGATTCACGCTTTGATACCTGTAGGGTAGTCGGCACCTTTTTAGAGTTGAGTTGTATTTATAGTTTATAGTTGAGTATATATATTTCAATGGAATAAGCTACATAAACCAGCCAATTTCCATGCCGGTTCCATGGTTTCGGGTCTTGACGGCTGTAACCCAAGACTTACAGGAGTAGGCCACCTAGCCTGGCGAAGATATGTGCTCTGCTACGCTATTTTAAAAAAAAAAGTGTTTCAAAGAGAGGATCATATTACAGCAGGCAGGGTGACCTCAATAAGAGGTTTATTGTGACTGACATGACCCGAGTTCTGGAGTTCTGGCAGAAAAACAAGGGCAGTGTCCAGATCATATGCTCAAGATATATTTCCTGTTCATTAAGGCTCCCCTCTACTTCTGTAATAGCACTTTTTGGCCTCGAGATGTTGTGGTTAATTACTGTATCCAACATTGAAAAGATGGAATTCATCAGTGCCATATTAATTTTCCTTGAATTTCCCAGACAAGTCGGCTGATACTTTCTTGCTAAGACCTTGGTTATGGAGTGTGGCAAGAAACCTTGCTTCACCACCGCTCATCTATGATATTGATTTCCCTCTTTAGAAAGAGCTAATGAAGTTCTACTGCACTTTATCTCTATATCTTATTGCATGGCATTTTCTCAAGAGTCTATCATTAACATTAAAGTATATGAAAGAGAAAGACCGGGGGAGCGATTAAGCAAGCACTGGATGCAACTTTTGTTTACTGGGACCTCCTCAGGTCTCATTAATTCTCTTGAATACACATTTGACCTTTACTCTTGCTATGACTTTCCTCTTCTGGCATAGAGTATATTATGGTACATCTTCAAAATGCACTGAATAATATGCACTGTATGAAGGTTTCATTGAGACATCATGCTGCCAAGACATGCAGTACCTGCACTGTATGCGAAAGCAGCAGCCATCCATTGTTGTTGCCTTCTTAAAGCAAAGCTGCTTATGGTGGATTTTACAGCGCTAGATGGCTTCTCCTGCAACTGAATATTGAACCAATGAAAAGTATTAAAAAGTTAAACCTGCTAAACCAGCTAAATCCACCAAAGGGGGGGGGGGGGGGGTGGAGTTAACTGGTTTTGCTGACTCCAGGCTCCAACCCCTTTTGACCTCCAACCTCATTGAAAGCTTGGAGGTCCATTTAGCTGTACTTATCAACGATGAACAAAACCTACTCATTTTGGAGTTAGCTGTTTTCTGCCGGACAGCAGAGATATGCTTGTGAGAATGAGCGTGAGTGCAAGTATTAATTAGAGCATGTACTGTAGATGTGTGTAAGATGCAATTTGCAAAACAGGTTACGATGCAAGGGAAGAATGTGTACGAGTGTGTGTGATATAGTACCTCAAAGCCTGGTTCCGAAGAGGGAAAACTCAATTTCTTCCGGAGATGAACTCTGACTTGCCCACTAAAAACATGAGATGGCGCTACCTTAAGATGCAATTTGCAAAACAGGTTGCAAGGGAAGAATGTGTACGAGTGTGTGTGTGATGTACCTCAAAGCCTGGTTCCTAAGAGGGAAAACTCCATTTCTTCCGGAGATGAACTCTGACTTGCCCACCAAAAACATGAGATGGCGCTACCTCAATTGTCAGAGGGAGGCTATTCCATAGTAACACACCTGTATTATTCTGTGCAGCAGAACTATTCACTCTAGTCTCTCCGTGGAAGCCCACTCGCATAGTGTTATGATCATGCTTACAATCCTAACTGTGCGGGGCCAAGTAAACTGTGGCAGTCCTGTTTATTCTCTCAAGATTAAGTGGTTCTTAGTGTTCTGAACAGCCCTTGTAGGTCATGTTGAGGTGCTTAGGTGTTTGCTCCAATTGCAGCTATTTACAGCCAAACAAAAGTCCATGTGGTCTGGTTAAATATGTGAAGTATCTGAAGTTGGATCTTGCAAGCCCATTGCTGCCGGTGGTCCCGATTTCTCAGGCCTGCCAGCCTCTGCACACCTGAAGTGTTTTTTCTTCCTGAATGATAAATATTGAAAGAGAGAAATGAGTCATCCGTCATCCACTGCAGTGAATGATAGCAGTGCTCTGTCCTCTGTGCTGTGTGTACTACGGCCTTCTCTGGGTCTTAAAGGACCACCCCGGCACCACTACATACTGTATGTCATCTGTCTTCCACACACACCACCCCACCTTTTTTTGACCCATGTTTACATTTTCTCTGAATGTTGGTCTCCTTCAGGACACAATTTGACTTTAAAATGGAGCACTTGAAAGGATCAAACTTTTCCTGCTGTATTAAAACATTGCTCCTCAGAAAATACAGTAATTTTTAGTGAAAATAAACAGCAAAGTGCATGGTTTTCAAAAGGCTGAATTACTAACCCATTCTCATCCCCTGCTCATCATATTGTGATGCTTTGTCAGGTACCTTTGGCATCCTAATTCCGAGGTTGAGCAGAGCTCGATAACTATTGATTATTTTCTTAGCGATTATCCTATTGATACGTTTTTTTTAGATTGCTCTTGGACGATTAACCTGAGGAATTGATCTTAAGAATGGCTGATAGATTCTGTCATGTTTATATGGATGCTGTTCATTTGTACAGTCGGCCCTTTCACTGAATCTCTGTCATATACCTTCTTAGGCATTCCTTGTATTCTCACATGAGATGGTTAAAAAAAAGTATAATAATGTCAACTCATCTTTGGAAATGGTTACTTCAGTTGACATCAGTTAAAAAATAATGATTCTGTATTATTTTATTTCTTATGCTTAATGTTGGAATGCACTTATTGTAAGTCGCTATGGATAAAAGCGTCTGCTAAATGACTGTAAATTCAATTTACAGTATGGTCAAGAATTTAAGTGACAAACCCAATGTTGAAAATAAGTATTTATCAAATGGATTTAAATGAGTGGTACTGTATGAGGGAAGTACATCTTCAAAGCTCTGCAGCTCAGCCCTACAGCTTGGTTCAGTACCGCCACTCTCAGCCCTGTCCTTCTTCCGACAGAGGAAATAATGAATTAGGCCACATTTCTATTCTCTCCAGAGCAGTACAATGCCGGGCTGTTTATTTCCCTGTGCAACAGTTACATAATGTGATTTAAAAGATATGATTAAAAACATAGTTATTTATATACCACATGCTGCGTCCCTCCCTGGGCCATTTGGAACAGCAGCCGTAAACCACATTTATTCCCAGAGAACCCTGGAGTCGTGTGTGGGCCAAACTGAAAATCTAAACAAAATCATTGGACAGCAGTTGATACAGACGTCTAGCATTATCTAGCCATTAGCCTACATGTACTGTATATAAAGTATTGATATTATTTAACCCATTAAGACCTGGAACTGTGTCATTTTTAGATTTGAGCTAAAAAGCATTATTTTGCACTTTGGGCTATTCAAAAATAGCAGATATACAAGCTCATAGCGCGGCACCGAGTGCCGCGCTACGAGCTTGTAGATCTGCTATTTTTGAAAAATCGTGAAAATGTGTGCAAATCTTCTGAATATATGTATTTTTAAAGCGAACATTTTTAACTCAAATCTTTGCTTCTGGGGTTCCCTGGAACAAAATATTTTGATGGGGGTCCTCGGCCAAATACATATCATTTTGGGGGTCCTTGACATGAAAAAGATTGAGCACCACTGATATAGAAACATAAGTTTTTGAGAATACTGTTGAGATTTAGGAGACATGTAGAATCGGCTTCAGGTCTCAATGGGTTAAGTGAGTCTATTCAGAGGCTTTTCACCTCAAAAAGAAAAAGAGTAAAACATCAATTGAACGTGGACAAAGAAATCCCTCCTTCCCGCCGACGCGGTCGGAAAAAAATGTCCGTCCTGGTCCCACCCAGTAGGGTGGGACCAGGCCCGGCTTCTTTCCCCCGAACACGGCCAATTGTGTTCGTATATAGACACACTAGGCCAAACAGCATGTATCACAGTGGTGGACAGGTACTTTTCCCCCGTACCAGCATTTTGGACAGAAACGATTAATCACACATCTTGGCACAACCCCAGTTTGTCTGCCTTTTAACTTGTGACGTACTGTACACCTTCTAAGTCAAAGACCTGCTGTATGTTATGTTGTGTTCCAGCTTTGTAGGACTTGACCCTGAATCACTCTCCATGTTATCCAGTTAAACCCTTTACACTTACAGTAGCTTTCTCCCTCTACCACGAATCACTTTGCCGAAAATAGCTGCTCTACAGGGCAGGCTCACAACTCGTCGTGTCGCGTGTGTGACCCATTGTGAGCTTGTAGATCTGTTATTTTCACAGAATTTTCAGGATAGGGACGCTAGGACTAGGGTTCATGTGGTGGAACCCTAAGAATCCTGAGACATAGGCAGGGCCGGTTCTGGGCTGATCAGCGCCCTAGGCGAGATTGCTCTGATGAGATCAGAGCGCAAGGTTTTGGGCGGATTTTGATACTTTTTTTCCCTGTTTTTGGCTACTTTATTTCAGTTTTAAGGTTAGGTTTAGGCTTTTATATATATTTTTTATCTCCCTCCATTTTGGCGCCCCCTCTAGATGGCGCTCTAGGCGGTCGCCTAGTTCGCCTATAGGCCCTGGACATAGGGTTACATACTTGCAGTTGATTCCTTGTTGTGGTTTTGTATAATGGGTGAGCACGGGCGGGCATGGGTCTTAGCCTTGTACAACATTTGATGGGAAGAACGGAGAAAACTAACCATGGCAAATCATCTCCACAGAGAACAGAGAGGGAGATGAGAACACAAATGAGCTGTGAAATATCACACACATGTTCTTACTGCGTGAGAAGAAGTCCCCTGCCTCACAACACTCAGAGAACCATGAATATGGTGTTTTTAGTCAGGGGAAGGAGAGTAGCTACAACCACATTCAGGTTATCTTTTAATATTGCAATACTTACTTCAAAGTGCTTTGAACTTATGAACTTATTCTGTGTCCCGAGAGTCCGATGATGTAAAATGTGTAAAACAATGTGTAAACTGTGTAAGTAAACTGCACTCAGAGATTTTTTTGTGGGACTACAACCTCCGGGAAAGCAATTCAAGAGGGAAGACATATCCAAATCAGACAACAACTGAGAAAGTGTCCGCCATCTTGTTTTTCACTAGCGGTTAAAAAACACTTGTTATTGTTTGCAGTCAGATAACAGAAATGGAATTACTGTGCTGGAATGAATTGCTGGAAATAGTGGCATTGGGTGGGAGCCGACACTCCATAACAAGTCCTTGCCACCTCAATTTCATATGTTAATATTATGATAAAATGAAATCAATTTTGCTGAACATTTGTGATATTTCTTTGAAGTTGAAGTAAATCACCCCATAATCACCAGTTTATATTTGACTGTGCATGCACCCATAGAGTTATATAATAACTATAGAGAACGGACGTCCCCGTCCCCACCTATTCATTTCAATGAAGTTGCTCAGCCAGCGCCTGAAGCAACGGAAGTACACTCTAAGTACACTTCCACATATTTGGTGCCCTATTTGGTACCCAAGAAAATGCGATAGACGATAGAAGCACGCAACGTTTTAATGCGGAAGTCTTGCAATACCAGATTTGACCACCAGGACACGGCAGCTTCAATAATCTTCGCGGTCCTGGGGGCTTGGTTGGTGCCACCCCCACAATGTTAAAAATGTAATTATGTGGATCTCGGTATCCACATGGGGACAGAGTGGCTCCATGTGAATCTCAGACTTCATGTGGCCTGCCTGTGACGTCCGTCCTCTATGTCATAATCCATAGTTATGGCAAAGTTTAGGCAAGGGCCCTTATATGCAGGGTTGCCAGATCTGCTTATCATAATTTCCCCGCAAGATTTTATTTGAAAATAGCTGATGTATATGTTAAAGTGCTCATGTGACCCATAGTCGTTTCTTTTGGGCTGGTTTTCCTAGACCTGGTTGCTTGTTTCTCTCACAGAATCTGGCAACACTGCTTATATGGCTAGCCTCCTGCAGAGTACGGCATAAACAAATTGTTGCGCCACAAGCCCCCGCAACCATGCTTTGAAGGTGCAGGTACTGTACAGATGCAATGTTTGGGAGAGCAGGCTGGGAAAGATCAAATATACAGTACAAAGCAGCAGCAAACATCATCACTTCAGTTTTGTAGTGTCACATGCATTTAAAAATAAAGCTGTGGCAACATTGCAGGCAATGAAATGTTTGTTCTTAGAGCCTCAACACTGACAATACAATTAAAATCAAATCATTGTGCGGACATAATGCTATTTTACTTGCTTTTATGATATCATTGTTATTTATTTGCTATTAGAGTAATATGTTACTGTATTTTTATTGTCACACTTTTGAGGATCTAAGACCAATCATTTCACTGCTTGCGATGTTGCCAACTTGACACAGCTTTATGTAGTGACATTAAATCCTGGAAAAGGCTTTCAATGAGTTGAGTTGTGTGAGGCACAGACAGTAGATCTTCCTCAAAACCACTCTTCTCTTTGATCACTCGCAGAAGACTTGCTTTTACTGGAATTTCCCTGAAATGGGCGGGGGGGTTGTTTAGATAGTCAGATTCCATAAAGTACATTTTCTAAGCTTATGAATGCTAGGCAGGTAATTCAATTACTGTTTGCTGGGGTGTAACGATTATGATATGATGGCAACTGGATGCAATCAGCCATATAAAGATATTTGTTATTTTGTCTCATTCTGAAAAGTGTGCACTGACTGACCCCAGCTCTTGACTTCAGCAGGAAAGCGAAGCTATACCCATCAACACTAATTAGTGAGACAATTACTGTGAGGACAGCAAGTGTAGAGGGTAGACACAGAATTAGGTCGTTCTTATCTGTAAGAAGCCATTATAATTGTGTAATATAAGTCATAAATCTACTCCAAAAAGACTTTCTCATTTTGCTGGCGGATGTTGGGTGAAAGCAGTTGAGGGGGTCATCATCTTTTGTTCCCAAATTGATTGGAATAATTAAGCATACGGGTAGAATTAAGCAGTGCATTTCAGATTACTTCACTGCCGTGGTATAAATTCTGTCATCGTGCACGTTCAAATGTTGTCAAGTTTGAACCGCATACTACTACACTGGTATTCTCTTGTCACATTTTAGTTTCTGTGCAGCTCTGATATTCTTAGCTAATGTCTTCCAAATCCCAACAGTTTTCTGAAAAACTTATGTTTCTATATCAGTGGTGCTCAAACTTTTTCATGTCAAGGACCCCCAAAATGATATGTATTTATATATCTCAAAATATTTTGTTTGTTGCAAAGAATAGAGTTAAAAATATTCGCTTTAAACAATATATATTCAAAGATTTGCACACATTTTCACAATTTTTCAAAGATAGCAGATCTACAAGCTCGTAGCGCGGCACTCGGTGCCGCGCTATGAGCTTGTTATCTGCTATTTTTCAATAGCCAAAGTGTAAAATAATGCTTTTTAGCTCAAATGAAAAAGTGACACAGATGCGTTCCAGGTATTGATGCGCGGGTTGACCCGTAACCTGCGGGACCCGCGGGTCAACCCGCGGCGCGGGTGGGTCAAGTCAGAATTTCGGAGGCAATTATGCGGGCTGCGGGAGAGCGGGTCAGCCGCTCTTACACGCAAAAAAAATTAAAAAAATCACATGCTCTTGTTTTGTCTTTATTCCTAATAAGAATAAGTATAATAACAATAAAACAGTTTGAATATACTTGGGGATTATTTTCTAACCATGATTTTACAGAATAAAAAAAAAATCGAGGGTCGCGGGGCGGGTTGAGCCATAGATTTATATATGGGTTCGCGGGGCGGGTTGAGGCGGGTTGAGGCGGGTTGGGTTCCGTCGCGGGGCGGGGCGGGTCATGAAAAAACCCGACCCGCGCATCACTAGTTCCAGGTTTTAATGGGTTAATGTGCAGCTCTGATAGACATTTTGTATGTACACTATGTATACATAACTGGAAACAATTCACTCCAGCTTCTGTGCTACTCTTGTTGTCTGACACAGGGGGACGCCACGATAAGTCACGTCACTATTGTTAAATAAATATAAAACAAGCTGCCTATTGCTTACTGCTTCGCTATGAGCTGTTTGTACAGTATACATTGTGTGCTGCATCTCTTGTAACCATAGCGCCGGCTAAGGCACGCTTCGGAAGGCAAGGGTACCACTGCTTGTCTGCATGATTATGTTTCCAGTTATATGACACCAAATACAAATATTACAACTCTTTTACACTAGCTAATTACAGCAGTTAAATGTCCCTTTACAAAATACTGTAAATACCAATAAAAGAGCAGGATCCCGCAGGAAACTATGGGTCAGAACATTAAGCTGAAGAAAAGGTCAAGTACATGTCAATAAACAAACAACACAAAACAATAAAGACACTTCACCACTGATGTGGCAAAAACATTCTCAAAAGTAGGACACTGAGCGTTGTAGTGTATGGAAAGAACTCTATGCGCACAGGAAGTGGCTGTTTGCAGAATTCATGATGTCACTCGTTAGAAAATCCAGCACAGAGGGGTTTTGGCCTATAAACAAATCTGGATTCAAGTGTGAGAGCTCAACTTGGGAGGCAGCTCTTGGAAATTGAAATTGGGAAGAGAAGGCATGCTCGGTCAATTCCATGGCCTGCACCCAGTTCCCTTCATTAAAGTGCTTCCAAGTAGGCCATTCACCCAAAGCAGAGGCTTCCATAAAATAAACTTTGTGCATAGAGTTGGTACCCATCTTTCTTTTTGCTTTGACTTTTGTCTAATGATCACAGTTTCTTTCTAATTAATGATTTATGTCAGGCGGTGCCCCCGCAGGCTGCCGTCCAAACTAATACATTTGTTTGCTGTTTGTTTCTGTTGAATTAAACGAGCGTCGTCATTGTCACGTTTGTTTTGGGGGCCAGGGGGGGATGTTGTTATTTGTAGGTGTCGGGGAACATTAATTAGCGTCATACTAACTATTCATGAGGTGACGATCTCAGCGGAGGTATTGTACAGTGGTACAGTGGTGTGTTAATGAAGCCGTAGAATGAAGGACTTGCCTTCCCTGGCGAAAATGGCAGATCTACAAGCTCACAACAAGGTGCTTGTAGATCTAGGTTATTTCTGGTGTCTGGCACCATCGTATGACAAAGTATAAGTTAGGAAGGAAGTATGAATTAGAGTTTTAAAGTGACAGCGCGTCTGCTATAACTTGTTTAATGATAGATAGGACATAATATGTTTAACATTTGCCAACATTTGCCAAATTTGCCAACAACTAACAATAATAGAAAATGATTAATAGTGGGATCATTAAGGAACCTGATTGATAAGGGGATCAATGGATAAAATCTGGTGTCATTGAGTACTTTTATTGATAAATTGGGCTTGAATTTCATTTAAAGTGGCATTTAAAAAGTGAAGTTCTTAAATCTCACTTCCTTAAACCTGGTTAGGGCCCCCAACTGGAAAGGGCCGGCACTGGCCCGGGGATAGCTGTTTAAGGACTGACAGACTTGGAAACATCAGTTTGGGACTCCAAAGCACTCGAGCACAAGAGGCTAGCAATCTGATCACTGAGTCGGTATCATGCTGTCCAATCTGATGGTGATTGGAGAAGCCATTACAGGTGTCTTGGCAGGACATGGGTGATAAAAATCAAGAGAGGGAGTGCCGAGACCAACAAAGGCACAGTTTTAAAGACCGATGTCGCTGGGTGTTGTCGCACGTCGGAAACATCGACGCGCCATGAGCTTGTAGGTCGGCTATTTCCGACACACGCGACACCGTCGTGCAAGTATGAATGGGGCTTAATGGCAGTGTTGCCAGATTCTGTGAGAGAAACAAGCAACCGGGTCTAGGAAAACCAGCCCAAAAGAAGCGACTATGCGCCACATGAGCACATTAACATATACGATCAGCTATTTGAAAATAGCAGATCTACAAGCTCACAACGCGTCGCGAAGCGACGCGTTGTGAGCTTGTAGATCGGCTATTTTCAAATAAAATCTTGCGGGGCAAATTATAATAAGCAGATCTGGCAACCCTGATCAATGGTGCCCTCTGTGGTTGCCTCCTGTCTCGTTTCCACGGTGACAAGGTTGCCTCTGGCTTCCTGGTGAAGCTCCTCATCAGTTGCTCTCAGAGCTCTAATGAAGAGAGTGATGCAGCAGCGCAGTCTGGGTGGTAGCTGTGTTTTTGATTCTAATGAGTAGTAAGTGTTCTTCGCCGAGCATATGTGGGTGTGTTGATATCTTCCCCCCCCCCCCCCCTTCTCTTTCTTCCCTTTTCAGTCTCCTTTTGAAGCCGCCTGAGAACCTTTACAGTACAGCCTCAACTGCCAAGCAAGCAGATGCTTCCAAACCACTCTCTCTATATATATATCGTTTTGCTGCACACATGCTCAGATATAAAGCTACTATATCCATGTCCCAAACCCCAGCTTAACCCATTAAGACCGGGAACGCATCCGTGTCACTTTAGATTTCTTTGGCTATTCAAAAATAGCAGATATACAAGCTCATAGCGCGGCACCGAGTGCCGCGCTACGAGCTTGTAGATCTGCTATTTTTGAAAAATCGTGAAAATGTGTGCAAATCTTTGAATATATATATTTTTTAAAGCGAACATTTGTAACTCAAATCTTTGCTTTTGGGGATTCTACAAAATGTCTTCTAAATCCTAACATTTTTAAAAAAAATGTATCTGACCGTGGACCCCCCATCTCAAGATATTTTGTTCCAGGGACCCCCAGAAGTTGTAACAGAGTTAAAAATGTTCGCTTTTAAAATACATATTAAAAAATGTACACACATTTTCCACTTTTTTTCGAAATAATTCAGATCTACAAGCTCATAGCGCGGCACTCGGTGCCGCGCTATGAGCTTGTAGATCTGCTATTTTTGAATAGCCAAAGAAATCTAAAAATGACACAGATGCGTTCCCGGTCTTAATGGGTTAATGTACAGCAATGGCACTAAGTGTTCAAGCCCAGGGGGTGGGGTGTGTGTTTTTGTGAGATACAGTGTCTGACATGAATACATGATGATACCAAAGAAGGAGGCGAGCGCAGACAAATCACGTTGAATGGTCTGAAACTCTCCAGACATAGCAGCACAGTTGTAGCCTGTTTTGAGAGAGAGAGAGAGAGAGGGGGGGCGGAGAGAGAGAGAGAGAGATGGAAGAGGGAATTCGGATGAACCTCAGGACAGTTTCAAGTAAATTGCATCCTAACAAAGCACAGGAGGAGGAGTGGTGCTGAGTAGTGGGAAAAACCTTGAATAGCTAGAGAAAGGCTGTAACTTGGGTAATCATTGTATGGGGAAGACATTCAGCAGCATGAAAAAAGAGTTGGAAGTCGCCCCCTCTGAGGTATAAAGTGCGGCTGGAGGACAGGAGGGGGGAAATGGGGGGGCTCAGGCTAATAACACCATTGAGCAGGGAGACATAAGAGGATCAATAGGTGTTATTCAGGGGAGATGGAAAAGAAACGTGCCCATCGGAGTGCAGGTGCCAGCTGCCTGTAATCTTTGATTCGTTATAATGAGAAGCTCGCTGAGATATGCTTGCAGGTGGGATTAACCCGTTAATGCCTGAGGCGATTCTTAAAAATGTTTCTAAATCCTAACTTTTGAAAAAAAATAAAAAATGTTTTGAAGATTTTTCAAAAATAGCAGATCTACAAGCTCATAGCGCGGCACTCGGTGCCGCGCTATGAGCTTGTAGATCTGTTATTTTTGAATAGCCGAAGAAATCTAAAGTGACACAGATGCGTTCCGGGTCTTAATGGGTTAAGGATTCTCAAGTTTATGACTTACTGTAGATTCACTCAGTCCCGGATCACGGTTTGAATTTTAAAGGCGTCTTCCTTGGAAAGAGGAGGTTGGTAATCTTATTCAAATACAGTGCATTCCGCTCTACGCACTCTGTCCTTCTCTCTCAGATCACATGCACAAATGCGCGCACGCACACACGCACACCTTCTGTTATCAGAGCAGACACCTCACTGGCAGCCCATAAGCCGTAGTTCTACAGGATTAGTGTTACCTGGGGGACGTCCAGCAATTTGTCAGGCTCCCCCCCCCCCGAGGTCATCAGCTATGGTCCTCCAAATGGAAATGAGTTCTGTGACGTCTCTAATTAAAATAAACAAACGGAATGTCCTCTCTTGACATCAAAGGCCTCGACTGCACTGGTCTAGCATGAATCCATATATTAGTGATATGGTTCTTGGCATTCCATGTTTTAAGCTTAACGATGCCCCCCTATCTCTCTCTCAGCCAGCATTTGCCAAACGGAAAGCTACTGTGCAAGATGGGAGGAATGATACTTTGTACGGGTCAAGACGATGATTTGTTTTGCAGTACAGTTTGAGTGCCTTCTTAAAGGGATATTTCACTTTAAGAAAAACCTTTGCTGATTTTATCATCTACTCAAGCCTTTGTGAGCCCCCCCCCAGACAGTTTTTAAGTTGCTCGATTCAGTATTTAGATATTTGATATTCATTTTATCAGACACGCCCCCTTCCTATACAAACCCATTGTAACTTCAAACTCCATTTTAACCATGCACAGAAGACAGACTCACGTAAGCTGTTCTTTGATCTCCACAAACTTACAGAAAAACAATTGAAGATACATATAAATATGGTCTTCTTGTCTGATTACTGGAGGAAAGGAATGATCCCTCAAGGGCTAAGGATAGACAAATTTCCTTCATTTGGCCACGACATTGATGAATTCAAGGAAAAATGGGAAGCAATTCTAAATAAATGCTCCCAAGATTTGATGCTCTTACTAATTGAGGAAGCCAAGAAACAAAAATTGGCCCTAAACACACAGATTGAAGAATTGAAAGCTAAGCTTCTCGAGACAGAATCAGAGGAACACAGATTGCCTTTTGAGAAAAAACTAAAGGAAGACATGGACAAACTGGCCTTAAAACTGAAACAGGGCAAAATTCAGAAATATAAGCGTGATCTAAATGTCTACAGTACCGGTGTTGTATATGAATGGAGGAAGAAGCGCAACCACAGACACAGGAAAGTGTCTTTTAATCTCCCCAGCACTGATGATGATGATGATGATGATGATGTTGATGTTGTTGTCGGGGACACTGACAACATGAATGACTATTCTCAAACATCAGAGACCAATCATTCTGATGATTTTTTGGATTCTCGTCTCAGGCCACACAGTCAACCGTACAGGAAAGGAAGAGGAAGACGCGGAGGGGCAGGAGGGGACGGGCGTCAGTATCAACGTCCAAACACGAGGAGCCAATCCAGACCTCGGAAGTGATCAATATCTCAGACCTCACCCTCTCAGATGACTGCATTTCTGTACTCTCTAAGGGCCTGTCCTTCTCCCCCACTAGTTCAGGTAAAGACTTTGACACTAAAGTGGACCTTTTTCGGTTCTACAGGAGTTTACACCTAAAAGCCTGGTACCATCAAAATACTCATAATACAGTGGCCTACACTGCCACAACAACTGATGAGCTGCATAAAACTGGCTCACCATTTCGGCCTAAGTCCACCTTCCTACCAGGCACCACCAACCCTACACTCACTACTTTCACTAATAAGGTGACCTATGAGGTGGAAAAGGTTTTTGAGGGGCAGAAGAAGATCAGGCAGCAAAATCTAACAAAAAGAGAATCAGAAGCACTCAAATGGCTTTCAGACAGAGATGACATCATCATTAAAAGTGCTGACAAGGGAGGGGCAGTGGTTGTATGGGGCAAAGAGCAATACATAACAGAAGCTCTGCGCCAACTAGAGAATAACCAATACTACTCTGTTCCCCCAGCAAACCCACTGAACAATATGAAAAGAGAACTGGAAGAGCTACTGAACACTGCAATGGACCAGAAATGGATATCCAAGAAGGAACATGACTACCTACTATGCCAACATCCACGCTTCTCTTCTTTCTACATGCTCCCCAAGATCCACAAAAACTTGGAAAACCCACCCGGTAGACCAATAATCAGTGGGAATGAATCCATCACAGAACCCGCCTCTAAATTTGTTGACTTTTTTATAAAACCTTTTGTCACAAAATTGCCATCCTATATTCAGGACAGCACACAGGTTCTGAAAAAAGTTGCAGAAATACACAATATAAGTACCTGCATTATGGCAACTATGGATGTTGAGTCTTTGTACAGTAACATTGTCCATGATGAAGGCCTGGAGGCCTTGAGATACTTTTTGAGGTCTAGACCTGATGACCTTATGCCTCCTAGTGACTTTATTGTGCAACTCACTGAGTGGACACTCAAAAACAATGTTTTCCTTTTCCAGGATAAACTGTACAAGCAAGAAAAGGGTACAGCGATGGGTGCATGTTTTGCACCTAATTATGCTAACCTGTTTTTGGGACGATGGGAAGAACAACATATCTTTTCAAACCTCAATCCATATAAGGACAAAATTGTGTGGTGGGGGAGATATATTGATGACATTCTTTTGTTCTTCTCAGGCTCAGAACAAGAGCTCTCAGACTTCCATGCTTATGTGAATAGTGTCAATGAAAACCTAAAGTTGACCTTGGAATATGACCACCAAGTTATTAACTTCTTGGACTTGCGGATTTCAAAGGATGATCAAGGAGACCTACACACCTCCATTTTCAGAAAACCAACTGACCGAAACACTATCCTACATGCAGACAGTTTTCACCCCCCTTGGCTCATTAAAAACATCCCTTATGGTCAGATACAAAGACTGAGGCGCATATGTGATTCAGATCAGGATTTCCAGACTCAGTCTATGGGCATGCAGCAGCGGTTCAGACAGAGAGGGTATCAGCAGCAGACTCTCAATCAGGCTCATGACCGAGCCATGTCACTCGACAGAAGAAATCTGCTCACTCCTAAACCAAAACAGGAGCTCTCACAGAAACCTTACTTTGTCACTCGCTACAGTAAAGAAGCTCTCCAGATCAAACACATCATTAACAAAAACTGGGACATTGTTGAAAGTGACAGCTCTCTACGGGAGGTTTTCAGAGAACCTCCAGGTATCAGTTTTAGGAGGGCCCCAACCATCAAGGACAAGTTGGTCAGGAGTCACCTTCCTGCTTCCAAACCTAACACATGGCTTCGCCGACAAAAGGGCAATTTTTGTTGTGGTCACTGCAACTATTGTACAAATATGGTTAAAACTGATATTTTCAAAGATGTGTTCAGCAACAAGACCTATACTATCACAAGCTTTTTGAACTGCAACACTACCCATGTTGTATATCGACTTGAATGTACTTGTGGTTGTTTCTATATAGGTCTTACGAAAAGGAGACTGCGTGACAGGGTAGCTGAACATAGGTATGCTATTCGCTCTGCTAATATGAAGTACCCCATGGCCAAACATTTCATTGAAGCTCAACATGGGAGTGATGCAACCCTAAGAGTGTCTGGTATTGAAGCCATAAGTTCTGATACAAGGGGTGGGGATAAAATCAAGCGCCTCAAACAAAGAGAGGCATTTTGGATTTATACTCTCAAGGCCACTTATTACCCGGGTCTAAATGAGGACTTTGACCTCTCATCATTCTTATAATCACCCTTTTCTTCTCTGAACCATTACATTACACAAGTTTTTTTTTTTTCCTTGTTTTTTTCCTACTGGGTACATATATGGTGTACAGTACCTGTGACCTATGACTTACTTAAGTTGTTATTTGATCTGTTGTATTGCACATCAGTCGTAATGTTGTTCTCTAAACCTTTACAACCATTGTGGATTTTAAACTTTTTAATCTTCTTTCATTCATGTGTGGATAACATGTGCATGATGCCACCAGGGGGCCTGCAGGCTGCAGACTGCAGGTCCTCACTGTGGACACACCTGGTAGGCCTATAATTAAGCCTACTTCCTGTCTTTGTTCAGCAACACCCTGAAGAAGGCGTTTGCCGAAACGCGTTGGTGTTTTTTAATGTTCTTGTAAGCCCGTTGCCCAATAAAGGCTTTTTATTTTCAAATCCACCTGAGTGCCTGGACCTGGATTTTTGTGCCTTTTTGGCACATTCTTTCCTTTTTTGCTCATTCCATTTTAACCATGTCAGATTCATCAAAAACACCTGTCCTTGGTTCTGATGACTCACCCTGCCCTCGTAATGCGTGAGGGGCCTTGTTTTTCCGAGAATCATTTTCATTTTTTATTTTTTTTTATTTTTTCATTTTCCTAAAAAAAATATTCAAAATAAATGAAAAAAGTAATTGAAAAAACACGTGTATTAGGGGGGCGGTATGAGTCACCAGAACCAAGGACGGGTGTTTTTGATTTGACTTTTTCGTGTCAAGGACCCCAAATTGATATGTATTCGGACCCCCATCTGAAAAATGTTTTGTCCCCGGGATCCCCAGAAGATAAGATTTTTGTCAAAATGTGTCAAAATTATTCAACATTTTCTAGATATTTTCCAAATGTGTTCAAAAATAGCAGATTTACAAGCTTGTGGATAAAATGATTGTGATGCTATACTAAAGGCTAGTAAAAATGCTCAAAAACGCTGGCAGTGGCTGCAGTCAGACTCAGACTATTCTGAAAAGCTCTGGCAGTGAATGAGTTAAAGTACATATTCAGAAGACTTTAAAATGGCAAAACACATGGGCAACAAGAGTTTAAGGGCAGCAGAGTTAGTAGTATCTCGCATTCTTTCCACTCCGAAGTGCAAATATTTGACTGGGCTAATTAGAGGGTTCATCACCGTCTATTGATCAATAGATTAGTGCATGAGAGCACAGATCAGCAGCAGTGATGCAACGAGCAGCAACAAAAATGTAAACCTCATCCACAATATCACAGGCTAGCTTCTTCCTGAAAGTAACAAAAAATTATATTGATTAAAATATTCATGTCGATTATAATCGATCTGTGTGGCAGCCGCTCTCGCTCTGTCTGTCATGCTGGCAACGCTGCCTTTTGGGTGTACACACTGAAAACAATGGAGGCACCCGTGACCTAGGTAACTGGCCTCTGTGTGTATAAGCACCTACCATGAGGGCACCACTTATACGTCATCTCACCACTGCACATGATGGTAGGTAGGTGTGGCGTTTCACCTCAGCAATCCATCTTCCAGGGATCTAGCGCATTGTAACAGGGATAGATACCGACAATAAGCCCCTCCGCGACCTACTTACTTACACCAGCGCTGCACTGTAGGCTGTGAGGGAGGGAAAATCAGGGACCTAGGAGACTTTTTACAGTCAACTAAAAGACAAATTGAAGGCATTTATTGCCATCTCTATAAGCACCGACATGACTCATGAAGCTCATTGGGAATGTATATTTGTTTTCTGATGCGTCCTTGACTGTCACTGAATAGTGTTAAAAACCACTAAAGCTTGATGGCTTGATTTGGAGTTGAGAAGCTATGTAAAAGACCAACTGGGGAAAGAAAGTTGCTATCGCATCTGGTAGCTCAGCTGATTGGCAGGCTTACTGTATACTGAAAAAGAAACAGTGTCACAAAAACATTAAAAAAAAATGTAATTGGAAAAGTACGCTCCTCAGAGCGCAGGGCTCCGCTAGGCCCGGGTTGCCTACAGGGTTGCCAGATCTGCTTATTATAATTTCCCCGCAATATTTTATTTGAAAATAGCCGATCTACAAGCACACAACGCGTCGCATCGCGACGCGTTGTGAGCTTGTAGATCTGCTATTTTCAAATAGCTGATGTATATGTTAAAGTGCTCATGTGGGCCCATAGTCGCTTCTTTTGGGCTGGTTTTCCTAGACCTGGTTGCTTGTTTCTCTCACAGAATCTGGCAACACTGGTTGCCTAGGGCCTGCACATTTTGGAAGGCAGTCATAGCCAATTGGAATGATATCTGACACATCTGACTGTTACATCTTGATCACATGAGAGATGATGTCTACCAATTTGTGTGAGTTTTCCGTAGGAATAGTATAGCAAAAAGTGTGTTAGGAAAAAAATGCTGAAAAATCGAGTCTGACACATATGGCCATGGCCTATATGGGGAGTTGCGGAATGATCCCATGGATTGATTGTACAACCTACGTTTCAAGATTGTATCGATTTTTAGGCCAAAATGTGATGTGGGCTGTTATTGCGCCACCGTGAGGCCAAGTTGAAAAAGGAAATTAAGAATGTTTGGTGAATGAGGCCCATTGTTTCCCCACATGAATTGGGGAAATTGAGTAGCTTATTCTCACTAGTTTAAAGATCAAATTCATTGTCTATTTGATCATCTGAATTAGTTCTTTGGTATGATTTAAATGTGTTTGTGTGGGAAGATACTAAGCTACCATACCTTCTACTTTGTCCCCAGGAGATTGTGCGGCTGTCTTGGAATCCTAAGGATCCAGGTCCGATTCCAGGTTCCAGGTCCCGGCTCCTCCTGGTTATGCGTCGAAGTGTCCTTGAGCAAGACACTGGACCCATAACTGCTCCCGGTGAACAGGTTGGTGCCTTGCATGGTTTCCTCCACCATGTGTGTGTGTGTGAATGTGTGAAGGTGAAGTACATTGTAAAGCGCTTTGGAGAGAAGTGCTATATAAATGCAGTCCATCTACCATCAAGGTAGTGGTACCTCATATCAAAAGTTTCACTGCAGTTATAGACATCAGGATTCTGATTATAACCATAATAGTGCCATGCTTACACTTGCTCTGTCCTTGAGCACATGGTGCACATCATTCGGTTTTTAAGTCTGACATCATTTTGTAGTAGTACGACATCGGATGTCGGAACCCGTAAATCTTTTTACAATAACCTCCTTTTTCAGAAAAGAACCATTGAGGGTTATTAATTTAAGTGAGTTATTAATATAAGTGTTCTCCCAGGGGGTATAATTTAGTCACTTTCGTGGCTAAATGAGACTAAATGATCATACTTTAGTGTCTAAATTATACTTTTAGTGACTAGATTATACTCAGATCTGTTAAAACAGCGAGGGACACAGCACTGTGGCGTATTGGCAAAACACACTATGGACCCGGAAGTTGTTCTGACGGGGCTGTGCACATACGTCACGGCTTAACAACAGAATAGGCTCGCTGAAAGGCTGTTGAATGCTTGGATACTGCAGGTGGATCAGCTCATGTATACGCATAATAGAGAATGAATGGCAAATAATAAAATATATAATATACACATTCCTGTTTAGTTCCGAGACTTGAATATTATCCATCAGGTTTTAGTGTGATTTGACCGAACACTATAAACCAGGGGTCTTCAACAGGGGGTCCGGGACCCCTAGGGGGTCCTCAGAGCTACTATAGGGGGTCCGCCAAATCTTTGTGTGATAGGATTTAGTTTTTTTTACATTAACCACTTCAAGTGGTCCACTTGAACCCTAGAATTCCTTTTCTGAGGAAAACAGTAGCCTAAAATAGCAGATCTACAAGCTCAACGCCTTGCGCTGCAAGGCGTTGAGAGCTTGTAGATCTGCTATTTTTGGCAAAGAGCCAAGGTGTAGAGGGAAAAAAAGAGTAGACATAAGTAAAAAAAACCTTTCATCTGAAACATATTTTTATACAATATAAAGTAGGGGGTCCCTGCTTCATCTCTCTCTCAGCTAGGGGGTCCTTGGCCTGAAAACGTTGAAGACCCCTGCTATAAACAGCATTCATGCGTTCAACATTGGGAGTATGCGTTCAGGCAACGCACAGACAGAAAGTAATTTGGCCCGCACAAAGTTGCATTTTGACCAATCCGGCCCACCACGACGTAAAATGAGTTTGACACCCCCGGCTTAATGAGTCCCATTAATGCATTTTGCTCTGAACAAATTGACTTGGACCGCTGTAGCGGTGGATGTAGATTACTTCAGATTCCATTTACTGTTCTGTAACTCTCCATTTAAATCATTGATATATTGGGTAAATGTAAGATTGGATTTGCCCTCGGTAAAGGTGAATATACACCTATATGAATATCCCAAACCGTTAATTGGCAAATGAGCTCACCCATTTTGCAGAATGATCGACAAATCGAGGCGTAATTGCTGCAGTGGTTTACTAACCTTGCACAAAGTGGAAAGACAAAAGTTAAAGGAGAGGAAGTAAACTAGGAGAGTAGATAGGTGGCAACTAAGGGTGAGTGTGTCAACTAAGGTGAGATCTCAGAAATGATTGTCTGTCCTGAACCTGTCATATGTCACTTAAATGATGACTCTCCACAGTTTTCCAGTAATGAAACAGGTAGTGTGCTCAGATCTTTGCCAGGCCTGGTTGGCTGTTATTTATGTCATGTTTTTATGGTGTGTTATGGCTCTGCGTTTAAAATAGTGGTTCTCAACCTTCTTAGCTGCCTTGTGACCCCTGAAAAAGATTTGGCCAAGTCTTGTGACCCCCCTCCTTCATGACTTCACAATCGAACAACATACACACACTGAATTCATGCATACATTACAGACTATACTAGGCTATATTAATAGCCTAAATTAAATAGCAAAACCATTAAAGGAGCACTTTACTGATTTTGCACCCAAATCCTGTTTTAATGAAGTTGAGGACATGCTAAACAGTGTTTTGTGTTTTTTATTCAGTGTTTTTTTTTCTTTGCTCTTTTTCTTATCTATAGATAGATAGATAGATTTCTTTATAGCTGTAGAATTCAAAATAAAAATATAGCTGCAAGCAGCAATGAGCGGTTTTGAGAATAATGGCAGACTGGCAGACTGTGACAGAGTGGCAGACTGGCAGACTGGCAGACTGTGACAGAGTGGCAGACTGTGACAGAGTGGCAGACTGGCAGACTGGCAGACTGTGACAGACTGTGGCAGACTGGCAGACTGGCAGACAGACAGACTGTGGCAGACTGGCAGACTGGCAGACAGACAGACAGTGACAGAGTGGCAGACTGGCAGACTGTGACAGAGTGGCAGACTGGCAGACTGTGACAGAGTGGCAGAGTGGCAGACTGGCAGACTGTGACAGAGTGGCAGACTGGCAGACAGACAAACTGTGACAGAGTGGCAGACTGGCAGACTGGCAGACAGACAGACAGACAGTGACAGAGTGGCAGACTGGCAGACAGACAGACAGACAGTGACAGAGTGGCAGACTGGCAGACAGACAGACAGTGACAGAGTCACTGAGAAAGAGAGAGAGAGAGAGAGAGAGAGAGAGAGAGAGAGAGAGAGAGAGAGAGAGAGAGAGAGAGAGAGAGAGAGAGAGAGAGAGAGAGAGAGAGAGAGAGAGAGAGAGAGAGAGAGAGAGAGAGAGAGAGAGAGAGAGGCAGTGAGAAAGAGAGGCAGTGAGAAAGAGAGAGAGCGAGAGAGAAGAAGTGAACATGCATTAATTAACAAAGTCATGATTTTTGTTCAGTAAACTATATTTGGACCGGTTAAATTGGGGTTTGAACCAGGGACCTATAGACTTGTGGGTAGACAGTGTAAAGGATAAGGATAATTCCAGGTCCGTTCATGAAAGTCCTTGCGGTCTTGTTTCCAATGAGGGCCTGTGAGCAATTAGGGGTTAAGAGTCTTGCTCAGGGACAAATTTCATTTCATCGACACATTTGCTGGCCTGGCCTGGAATCGTACCTGGGGCAACCAGGGCCTCTGGCTCCCTAGGTGGGCTCACTAACCACTCAGCTATGGCCACAGTACAGACTGAGCCATTGGATAGACAGAATTGGATTTCATATGTGGTAAGTTATCATACAGCATGGGTTGCTTATTATATACATACAAGCTCATAACGCGTCACATTGTAGATCGGCTGTATGTGGTTACTGTAGGTGTTGTATTAATAATTACATCTGCAAAGTAACAAGTAACTAAAGCTGTCATCTGCTGTAATTGTAGTAGAGTAGAGTAGTAAAGTAAAAGTACCTAAAAATTGTACTGTGCATGTGGCAGGTGTGATTGGTGATGAGTGAGAGCAGGTGAGAGGGGTGGATCCAATCCATGGGAATAGGGGGAATTCCAAATGATGATCACCTCAACGCATTGTTGGGGACAGGGATCGAACCAGCGACCTATGGATTCACAGGCTGCCTCTCTTCTCATTGAGCTAAAGATATGGCCTCCCTGATGGTGTCTGTTGATATCTATAGGTTTTTCCGTCCTATAGGTTCTTCCGGTGTGAAATTTTAGATCAGCTATTTTCACAAGAAAGTATGTCATACATAAAAAACAACTACTCTCAAAAGCATTTCATGTTATTGTTTAAAAATTGCACATGTCTGAATTAACAGGGTCATGTTTTGTACAATGCAATTTAAATGTAAACTGTGACGAGTGGGGTTTGAACCATAGACCTCTGGCACATGAGACTAACAGTGTATTGATCAAGCTATTCAATGCGCAGCCTTAGTCAGTGAAAAAGGAGAATCCAACAAAACAAAACAAAAGAGGGAATGAAGTACGTCATACATTGAAAATAACTACTCTCAATAAGCATTTCATTTATCAATTGCATGTTTATTCATTGATACAATCATGTTGTGTGCAATGCAATTGAGTTGAAGTCTGCATGACGTGGGATTTGAACCGGCAACTCTGCGGTATCAAGGCAGATGATTAAGCCATTGGGCCAACAGACCTGTACTAGTGAAAAGGGAGTTCACACAGATGACACACGTTCAAGCAAATTGCTCAGAAATCCTTGGTTTAAATGTTTTTCAAACTGCTCAATATATTTCGGAATGGAAACTAGTGGAAAATAGTCGATCTACAAGCTCACAACGCGTTGCTATCTAAAAAGGTGTGAGATTGTAGATCGGCTATTTTCACAAGAAAGTATGTCATACATAAAAAACAACTACTCTCAAAAGCATTTTGTGTTATTGTCTAAACATTGCACATGTCTGAATTAACAGGGTCATGTTTTGTACAATGCAATTTAAATGTGAACTGTAATAAGTGGGATTTGAACCAGGGACCTTCGGCACATGACACTCACACTCTACTGGTGGAGCTATCCAATACACAGCATTAGACAGTGAAAAGGGAGAATCCAACAAAACAAAACAAAAGCGCGAATGAAGTAGGTTATACATTGAAAATAACTACTTTCAAGTATGCATTTCTCATCATCTTTAACAATTGCACATGTATTCATTGATATAGTCATGTTGTGTGCAATGCAATTATAATGAAGTCTACCTGAGGTGGGATTCGAACCGGCTACCCTATGGTTTCAAGGCAGATGATTAAGCGATCAAGCTATTGAACCAACACACCTGAACCTGTGAAAAAGGGCCTCAAACATGTACTTGACACAGTTTCATGCAAATTGCTCAGAAATCCTGGATTTAAATGTTTTTCAAACTGCTCAAAATTACAGGCAATCTAAGGGCAGAGCTTACTGGTCAAAGTGATACATGTGTTCCTCATGAGTCAAGGCACATGTGTAAGCAGGTTTAACGGCTGTCGGCCAAACGAGGCATGACTTTTGCCTGTTTAAAGTTTGCATTTTCAAAAAATTGCTATAGCGCCCCCCTTTGACCAATTGGAGTAAGATTGGTTTCAGTGATACTTGGAATGACCTTCTACAATATTGCAAAGTGTCAAACAAATGCGAGTCTGCATGTATGTTTTAGGGGCAGATGAATAATTGTCATAAAACTGCAATTTTCATTGGCTTATAAAAGCTTAACGTTTTCACTTATGGAAAATCCGCTTGCTCACGTCTGTCGGCATTTGTCCAAAGTTCATGTGTATACAGTTTCGTACAGATTGCTCAATCTGTACGAAGGAAGAGTCTTTTTTACTGCTTTTCATATAATTCGAAATGGTGGGAGATCTAAAGGTCAGAGGTCAAAAGTCAGACAGAGAAAGTTGTTCGGCATGAGGAGACGCATGTGTGTATTGAAGTTTCATGGCTGTGGGTCAAACAGGGCATGAGTTGTACCTGTTCAAAGTCAATTGAGTGAAATAGCGCCACCCTTTGGCCGATAGTTGTGAGTTTCGTTTCTTAGCCGTTTGGCATAGCCCTCTACCATATTGCCGAATTTCATAAAAAGTGACCACGCGGTTAGGCCAGAACTGGCAAATACGGCGGAAGAATAATAATGAAAGCCTAGTATCCCAAGAAAGGCTTTGAGCCTGATGGCCTCAAAACCTTAATAAAAACTCAAGCCTTACATATGAAATCTGCTAAAAATAAAATACCGTTCCTAAAAAATTATTCAAGTCTTTCATAATCATCTAACCAAAAAAACTAATAGATTTCATTTGACAAAACAATAAATGTCTTAATTCATCATATAATGAACCGTAAAACAAAAAAGGAATTTCATTTTCAATTTCTTCCAACTTCCAATTTCTTCCATAATCAGCAAATTCGATCCTCTTCAGGAGTACCAATGAATCTGCCTGTTTCTATAGCTAATGGTCCCAGAATGTAATCGTGCACAAAATGATCTTTGACTTTTCTTTTTCTTTTTACATCTGTGACATCACAGACTTGAATCTCAGTTCTTCATGGATTACAATGGCCCACGTACAGCCTGTGTTTCTTGTAGTTCCTGTCAGACCGGCCCCTCCAGCTGTTGTCAATGTTTTACGTTTGTTGTGTAAAATCCATGAATGTGCACTCGGAGCACAAGCAGACAGGCACGGATCGTTACTCGTCGAAGAATGCGCGACGAAACACTTGTTTTTAGGGAATCCCGTACCGCTCCGATAGCCTTGCAGACAGATATTATATCCCATAGCCTGGAGGGTAGGTCTGAGATTATGCATTCACAAAAAAATAACATAGTTGTTGTTGACCGAATTGGGAAGAAAAAAAATCGGGAATTGAGTTCCTTGGCATCCTGGCAGCATGCACAAGAAATATGATGTGCTGTAGTCACAGATTAGTTGCACACACACACACACACACACACACACACACACACACACACACACACACACACACACACACACACACACACACACACACACACACACACACACACACACACACACACACACACACACACACACACACAGAGGGGTGGAAACATAACTTCTCATGCTCTGCCTTTGGACCTGGTGGAGATAATAACATGCCACACAGCCATAATCCATGGAAACCCTCGAACCGCAGACTCTCTACCGTCACGATCCATGGAAGTCTGTCAGGCATGAAAGCAACTTCTATATGTCATATAAGCTGGTCATAAGCCCAAGAAAATGACCCAACGGAGCTTTTCCCTTCACTTGTTTCAACCCATGTAACTAGGCCTGTCACAATTGTTTGAGATAATCGCAGTTCATTTGCATAATCGTTATAATCGTCATAATAATGTTACATCTTGAAACATGTTTTAAAAACAACGATCACAACGATGAGTTGTGAGCTTGTAGATCGGCTCTTCCTACTATTTAAAAAAAGTTAAAGTATAAATAATTATTTTGTTTACGAAGGGCAAAAAGGATTTTTTTTAATGTCCATTGCCACAAACACAATGAAATCGTTAATCGCAATTATTTGTGTGACAATGAATTGCCAAGTGAAATGTAATGATGGTGACAGCCCTCAGTGTGTAACCCAGGGCAGGAGAAGGTAGTCATTTCAGCAGGAAATGCACCTGCACGTTGTGGCACCTTTGGTGCAGGGGGACCCTCAGAGGCACTCCTCCAGTAGCAGTAAGTAATGACTCACCCCTATTTAAAATGACAGTGGAAATTAACATTTTCAACGTGCTGTTATATGTCAGGAGTAAACCATGAAAAAACATTGCACATGGGTCCATCCTCCTGACCCAGTTCCACCCGATGATACAAGATCTTCTAGTTGAAGAAAATGAGCGGAAAGAGAATGCATGACACCTCTGTTCCTCTTTGGAAATGCTACCATGACACCTTCATTTTTCAATTGTGTATAGCCTATATCCTGCCTGTGATTCAGATGCCACGAGCTGTGTTTTTTTGCAACTTATCAGCAGAGCCGAGGTGGCTGGGTTGTGTAAGGAATATACAGTGCACATGTAATGTTGTACCTTATTGATCAAGAGGAAAAAACAGAATCATTTGTTGTTTGCTTTCTTCTGAAAGAATTAAGTACCAATACTATCAGTATTTAATTTTCTCTCCAAACAACATCACTATGTCTAGTACAACAAAGGGTGGTAGGAGAAACTTAACTCACCATACATGTACTGTACTGTATGTGACCTGGAGCCAGTGGTGTAAAGTAACTAAGTACATTTATTCAAGTACTGTACAATTTTGAGGTATTTTTTACTTTACTGGAGTATTTCCAATTTTCAGTACTTTTACTTCTACTCCACTACATCTCAGAGGCAAATATTGTACTTTTACTCCACTACAGTTATTTGAACACTTTAGTTACTAGTTACTTTGCAGATATAAATTATTATATCATAAAACATACATTAACCACTTTAGCCCTATTTTTTACCTAGGCTATTTTCAAAAAGTTTAGTACTTTTACTTTTGGTACTTTAAGTACATTTTGATACCAATACTTTTGTACTTTTACTCAAGTAAATTTAGAATTCCGGACTTTTACTTGTAACAGAGTACTTCTACATTGCAGTATTGATACTTTTACTCAAGTAAAACATTTGAGTACTTTTTCCACCACTGAATATTGTATGTCGCCACTATTATTGACAACGGTTTGTTATTTGGGATTTTCAATAACGTGCGCTGCATGTACTGAAAGTGCATGGGGTTCAGTATAGACTACAATGAAGACCTCAGTCAACTCGCATTTAACCTGTTACCATGGCGACCATCAATTCTGCGGCCGTTTCATGGTTTTCATTTAATAATTCAGCGGACCAAAGGATCAATGACCTTGCCTCGCACTAACAACTTACAATTTTTGGCACCGGTCAGCAGCACTGTGGATGGAGTGTACTGATGACAATGCCCCAATGGGAGGGAGTCAGGGAGGGGGGGTGGGTAGAGATAGAGACAAAGAGACAGAGAGACAGACTTGGTACCAGGGTTGCCAGATCTGCTTAATATAATTTCCCTGCAAGACTTTATTTGAAAATAGCAGATCTACAAGCTCAGACGCGTTGTGAGCTTGTAGATCTGCTATTTTCAAATGGCTGATGTACATGTTAAAGTACTCATGTGGCCCATATAGTTGCTTCTTTTAGGCTGTTTTTTTTAGACCCGGTTGCTTGTTTCTCTCACAGAATCTGGCAACACTGCTTGGTACATCCATTTGTACAGACTGCTGCTATTAAACCTTGATTTTTTTTTATACCTCATACTTTACGGTACAGTCTTCTTATTATCTCCACCAGGCGCTCCGAGGAGGAGTGCCCTTTTTCTAGTTAAACATTCCGTGCACTTGTCAGAAACATAGATATTCTAGTGTCTCACTACACACTGGCTGCCTTACTTTTGTGAAAAGAAAGAAATAAAAGTAGGATTTGTCAGAAGGTCGTTGGAGTGAAAAACTTGACGGCACTGTTCTTGGCAGAAACCATGTATTTCCCTATTTCATCTTTATTTAATATTTGTCTTAACTTAGTGCCCTGTTGTATACTCGCCTCGCATAGCCAGACTATATCACTGCGTGGATATGAGTCTGGTGCCTCTATGAGGATGTTTTTTTCCAAGGGGGGCGAGATCAAAACAATGGCTATCTGGACGCAATTGGTTAGACCTACAACCAACTACCAATCACAGTCTCCCATATATGAATACTGGGCCCTGATTGGTCACCCTGGACTTTTGGAGCAGGAAATGATTTCACAATGGAGCGGTGCCAGACCCAAATCGCAGAGGGCATTTTTTTTTTTGCACTGGCAGATTCGTCTGGTCCCAGGCTAATTGTATACAGGTCCGGTTTGTGCAGAGTTAGTGAAAATAACTGATCTACAAGCTCACAGAGTATTGCAATGCAACGTGTTTTAGATCTGATTTGTTTAAAAAAATTTGATGACATGCCCAAAATATGAACTCCAGGTTGAAAGTGGTTAAGTCTGTCTGTGGGTTATTATTAACCATTGAAATACATAAGAACTTGTGATTCCATAATTAATTCATTGGATCCATTAGAACACCACTTCCATTTCCTGAAAAGTAATGGTTTAGGACATAACCATAAAGGTTTCTGCATGCCCAACAGCGAAGCTATAGCCCCCCCCCAGACAGTACGTCATCTTCTATTAAACATGAACTGCATTTGTCAGGAATATAGATATTCCCCTGTTTCACACTGTATGCTGGCTGCCTTACTTTTGTGAAAAGAAAGAAAAAAGTGAGGAATTGTCAAGAAGGTCATTGGAGTGAAAAACATGAGCAGAAAGTTCATTGATTGTTCGTGGTATGCCTCTCCAAAAACAAAACCAAACAAAAAGCAAAAAACATATAAATAAACATGAGATCCAGCATCAATGTTCTGCAACATTGTTGGATATGACCATAGCGCATTAAGACCTGAAGCCGATTCTACAAATGTCTTCTAAATCCCAACAGTATTATAAAAAGCGTTTCTATATCAGTGGTTCTCAAACTTTTTCATACAGTCATTGTCCAAAATTATATGTATTTGGCCGCGGACCCCCCACCTCAAAATATTTTGTTCCAGGGACCCCCAGAGGCAAAGATTTGAGTTAAAAATGTTCGCTCTAAAAGAATACATATTCAAAGATTTGCACACATTTTCACAATTAGAAAAAAATAGCAGATCTAGTGCCGCGCTATGAGCTTGTATATCTGCTATTTTTGAATAGCCAAAGTGTAAAATAATTATTTTTTTAGCTCAAATCTAAAAGTGACACAGATGCTTTCCTGGTCTTAATGGGATAAAGCACAGAGGCCCCCTCAACCCAATTTCCCCCAGGGAACACTCAGTGTGATGAATGACAACAAGACCATAATAGTCCTTATCCTCAGCCATCCCAGAGTTCAGCCCCTGCTGAAATGAGGCCAGTTCCACTTTTAATAACAAATTCTGTTGCTTTTCTTATCCTCCCTCCCTCCTCTCCCTGTGGACCAGGGGGGTAAAATTGGATTTTACTCTTGTTTTTAAAAAAAAGCTTGATATCTCTTATGGGGGGGTGGAAATCATGTTTTAATAATTAAAGAGATTTAGGAAATGACCAATTATGCTTCTTTTCAGCTGTAAAGTGAACGTCTTTTCTTTGGCTCTCGGCAATGTTGGAGGGAGTGTGCCTCCCCAGAGAGATTCTGTTTTAATCACTTAACCCTTTAAGTCCGGGAACCCATCTGCGTAACCACTTTAACCATTATTTTATACTTTGGCTATTCAAAAATAGCAAAAAATAGCATCTGCTATTTTTTTTTATTGTGTACATTTATGCAAATCTTTTAATACATATATATATATATATTTAAGTGAACTTTTTTAACTCAAATCTTTGCTTCTGGGGGACCCTGGAACAGAATATTTTGGCATGGGGGTCCATGGCCAAATACATATCATTTTGGGGGTCCTTGACATGAAAAGGTTTGGGAACCACTGATATTATAGCAACATTGTGGATTCCCCCAGAAGCAAAGATTTGAGTTGCAAATGTTTGCTTTAAAAACATATACATTCAATCTTTGAATGTATGCCGCGCTACGAGCTTTTAGATCTGCTATTTTTGAATAGCCCAAAGAAATCTAAAAATAACAGACCGTTCCCGGTCTTTAAGGGTTAAGGAAGTCTTCAGTCCCCCCCTCCCCCTTTCCTTCTTTCTTACGCGGTCCTCTCCTCCTTTCCTCTTAAATTACAAAGCTGTCCGTTTTTTCCAGAGATGAGAAGATTCTGTCCCCTTTTTATGGTGCAAGGTGGTGTCTTGCTGATAAAGCAAAACAGGATAGGATGGTTATCCTTCCCAGTGAGTTGTTAAATCACAATACATGGCATCTCATGTTTTAGGGAGACATTCATACAATACCCAAATATTTGCAAATGCACTGTTCTCAGTGAAAATGTTTCATTGCCGAGAAGACAATCAGTCACCTTACCTTGTGTGCCCAGCTGACATTCATAAACAATACCTTGCTTTATAAAGAATACTCTCTATAACGTCTCATCAGCAGCCCCTCGTACAGTCACAGAGCCGGCCTACTTCAATAGCACCGTCTCAGCTTCTATTTCATACTATGAAAGTATCATACAATGGCAGACACTTTAAAAGGTGATTGTCCAAGCCTAAACGCGGTTTCCTTGGCAACTGCAGTCATCTTCGGCACACATTCACGGCCACGAGCTCTTCTACCGTTGACCCCTTGACCTCTACTAGAGGCTCAATGTCCACAGGAGGGAGGCTGGGAGGTGACCTTTAATTGACTCTCTTTTTCTGGCCGGTTGGACCAAGGTTAAAAAAAAACAGACATGTTTTGAAGCAAAAGGCTCGCCACCAGGGAATGGTCGGGGGTCACGACTTGACCCCCAGCTCATACTATTGCAAGTCCAGTGCTGTTCAAACAGCACATTATTGAGTTAATAACCGACCTGTAATTGGTATCCACTTATATACTTCTTTGACCGGTTGTCCTGGAGGAGTCTATTTTCCCTGTCCCCTCCTTTTTACCCTCCTCACCATATCTGTTTTCTGAAAATAGCTGATCTACAAGCTCACAATGCGTCACATCCATAGACTGTATAAAAAGAATGGACAACGTGACGCCATTGGTTTCTACAGACCGTAAATGAAGCCGATTGTTCAGCAATTTCAAATCCGCCATCTTTCAATATTGCGTCATATCCTGCAGAATGACACCAGACCATTATTGGTGGGGTAGCTTGTCAATCAAGAGCGGGGGCGGGGAATGAATGCTATTGGTTGTGTAGCTTGTCAATCAAATCCTCCCGCCTCTCATAGAGCATAACCTACTTTATCGTCAAATTTAGAATAAATGGGACAATAATTTACCAAAACGCATATCATGATGATTGAAAGGAGACTTTAAACTAGCGACTGGAAGCATATAGTATTTATGACAATTTTTATTAAGGTAAGAAAATATAGTCTAAAGTTTGTCAAAAACCCATCCGCTTGCGTTAAGAAGATAAATTCTTTCTGACACCAGCAGGGGTAAAACAGCAAAACTACAGGCCATTCATATGAACTGTCTCTTCCGTATTAGCCTCAATGTAAAACTTTCAAGCTGGGCCCTTGGTCACATCGCGATATATTGTGAGCTTGTAGATCCGTTATTTTTGCAGAATGTTCTTTTACATGCCCAGAATAGGGATTCTGCGGTTCATGAGGTTAGAATTCACAGTATAGTGTTTACTGGTGTGATGTCCTTGAGGACCGAGACAGATTAGCTAGGTGTAAGTCTCATGTTAATACATTACTTCTGACTGCTGGAGCTCTCTGGGGACTCTTGAGGCTCACTCACACAACATCTAACCCATCTGGTTGGAACAAGCTGTTGTAGAATGTCTGGGAAAAAACGTAGCAATGGAATGAAAAACAGAGGCAGCATGTATTTCTTATCAGTGGGCATGGGACCCCAGTGACTGTCATTTTGCACAAAATGACAACCCCAGGAACGCAGAACCAGTGGATAATGAGTCAAAGAATGGGCAGAAAGGTGTGTACTGTAGGGTAGATATCCAATACAGATTGAAGAAAAATTGCCTGGGGGGAAAAAAATATAATTTAATCTGACATGCCTCTGAAATTGGTCAGTTGATCTTCATCTCCTGGAAACATGCACAGTGCTGTGTACTAATTTAAGGCATATTGCAAAGGCATACTCTTATTTTCTGCACATCTAAAACGCCTTGCATGTTACTGACTACGTGCTACGCGCTACACATTAGATATTTGTGTCATATTTTCCTTATCTCTGGTTGCTAGGGGGCATATGGCAAAAAATGAAAAACATTGCATCTGTACATCACCATGCTTCCTAGTACAGTACCTCGGCTCTAACCTCTGGGCGCAGCATCAGTGCTTTTCATGTGCGGAGATGCAGTAGTATATGGTATGCATAACCCATTCAGACCGAGAACGAATCTGTGTAATTTTTGAGTGGTGCCAGCTACTCCTACACTTGACCATGTGTGTGTGTCTGTCCGTCCGTCCGTCCGTATGTTTTAGCACGGCCTCAACAGCTGCAGCTGATTGCAACACAAGGATGCAACAAGTTACACTAATTCAAAGGCACCACTCTCTTCACACTGGGTGTGATTTTTATTTATTTATTTGCCTATTAAAAAATAGCAGATATACATAGCTTGTAGATCTGCTATTTTTGAAAAATCGTGAACATTCGTGGCAAAATCTTGGATTATATATTTTTCTAAAGCAAACATTTGTAAAATATTTAGTTCCAGGAACCCCCAGAGGCAAAGATTTGAGTTACAAATGTCAGCCAAAAAAAAAGAAAAAAAATCGAAGATTTGCACAACTTTTCATGATTTTTCAAAAATAGCAGATCTACAAGCTCATAGCACGGCACTCAGTGCCGCGCTATGAGCTTGTATATTTGCTATTTTTGAATAGCCCTAAAAATGAACACACAGATGCGTTCCCGGTCTTAAAGAGATACTCACACACAGCAGTGCGCTGCTTTGAAGAACAATGGGAAAAAACTAATCGGCTTCAAAACATAATGCTGTCTACTGGTATTCCACGCAAATACACAAACTAGGGGCCCTGGGTAGAATGTGATCCCAGACATAACACATTTTGACAAACAATTATCCTTTCCAGCTCATTCATGGAATAGATAATATGAGTGTAGAATATCCCAAAGCCAAGTCTAATAGCTCTGCATAGTACACATCACACATCAAGTATAAGACCAGGCTGTCTTCACAGACTGAGAAGACATGTATCATTAAATCTATAAATTGCAGAAACCTCCGTATGTGTGTATGTGTGTATGTGTGTGTCTGTCATGGGCACAAGCCCGACCGAACTTGGTGTTTGTGTCGCAGATGACCCTGGGGTGTACAACAGTGTCCAGTGGGAATTCTTGTTTATCCAGAACTGAAAAACAACACAAATATCTGTGTCTGTATGTTTGTTTTTCGCATCGTCTCACCTGATTGGCCAACCCGACCCATTGGCTTCATGGATCATGGCCGAGCTTTGCGTCACGTTTTCTCCTGCGCCCAAATAGAACAGTCCCCACTCCTTTGGGTGTTTTTTGTGTCACTGTATGTCTGCACATATGTGACATGTGTCCCCTGCAGTTACCCATCCTAAAACTATTGGGAGCAGTGAGCGCCATTTTACGGCACTCAGGGAGCAATTATAGGGTTTAAGAGCCCTGCTCAGGGACACACATCGACACATTGCTGGCCTGGAATCGCACCTGGGACATCCAGGGCCTCTGGCTTCCCAGGCGGGCTCACTAACCACTCAGCTATGGCCCCCCCTATAGCTGTTGTGTAAGGTACTAAGTGGTAGCTTATGGAACTCGCGTATGCTCATGTACATCTTCAACACAACTTCAGCAGTTTTTGGTGCATCAGGGATCCTCTTACAGTATCTCCGTATTAATTTATCTTGATTGGTCGTACGTTAGTTAGTGGGGTGCCAAAACTGGGTACTCTGACAGGCACAATAAGTACAACGAGCACTGAAAAAAAATATTTAATCTAGAGACACTTAATTGTATAATATTCTGAAAACCTTTGTTACGATACCACAGTAGACTGTAGGTATAGTTGATAGAGTTTGATTGGCTACTGTGTATATGTATCATTCATTAAATTCTTATTTAACCCATTAAGACCTGGAACACATCTGTGTCATTTTAGATTTCTTTGGCTATTCAAAAATAGAAGATATACAAGCTTGTAGATCTGCTATTTTTTTTTAATCGTGAAATTTTGTGCAAATCTTTGAATATATATGCTTTTAAAGCGAACATTTGTAACTTAAATCTTTGCTACTGGGGGTCCCTGGAACAAACTATTTTGAGATGGGGTGTCCGTGTCCAAATACATATAATTTTGGGGGTCCTTGACATGAAAAAGATTGAGCACCACTGATATAGAAACATATGTTTTTTTCCCCAGAATACTGTTGGGATTTAGGAGACATGTAGAATCGGCTTCAGGTCTTCATGGGTTAAATATCAGTATTGTATTTGCGTATACGTATACTCTCAGACTTCTTAACGTTGGGTTGTCATCCAAGGTGACCTTTTGCTGTGTCAAAACTAATGAATCAAGACTGACTGAGATGTGTGTTAGCTTCCATGCATAACTTCCTTCCAACTGACAGTTCATGACCTGAAATCAATAGAAATAATCCTGGGTTGCGTCTCGCTCTTGAAAATATCATACCCAAATAATGTGATATGGTAACGTGTGTAGAATTACATCAATAACCACATTGGAAACCTATAAAAGAGGGCCTTTTCCCGTGGTTTAAATAGATTTGTCCCAAGTTTCAGCTGCTATAGCCATCGCATTCACGTCTGTCTGCCTGTCTGCCATCTGTAGTGTAGCCTTAAGAACATTCATAATTGTAGTTCTGTGCAGTACTCCTCCAAAGTTGATAGATGACTGAGACTTAGAGTACCAAATAATATTTCTTTACTCCTGACACCCCAAAGACAGCTGCAAGGGACTGTACTGTACATGTGATTTGTTGCATTAAGTCACACACAGTATCTCCCATGTGAACATTAATCACACTGCAGTGCTGCTAAAAAGTCCAAATTGGCTTTCTTTGTTTTATTGGGTATATGTTGAAGTACACATCCTGAGTTAGTGTTGTACAGTCATGCACCAAGTATTAACTTATTTATTGGGTATTGCAATTATTTTTATTACTTCAATTCAGCATTGTTATTAATATACAGTACATTATTTACACACATCAGTGCATGCTAATTAGGTGTTTACTTGGCAACAACAGAAAACCTTCTTCTTTGTACACACCACATACAGTACTAATTATATTAACCCATTAAGACCCGAGGCCGATTCTACAAATGCCTTCTATTCTAAATCAGTAGTTTAGATTTGAAATTATTGAAAAATGTGGTATAAAAGTATGAAAATAATACACAATTCCACATGCAGTGTCTGGAATATCAAAACTGCTGCAATATCAAGACATTTTGCTATCATTTTATGTGTGAGTCTTATCAACAATAAAAGATAAGTCTGCATGTTTGTGAGTCTTAGAAAAAATGCCACACCATTAAAAGAGGTTCCAGGGGCACCCTGGTGGCTCGCAGAGTAAGAGCGCATGTCATATAAATAAGGCAATAGTCCTTCCAGCTGCTGACCCCAGTTTGAATCTGTCCCGAGGCACTTTGTGCATGTCGTCCTCCCTCTTTCTCTTGCCTTTCCTGTCTCTCTATTCACTGTACTGTACCTACTGTATCTGAAATAAAGCATACACAATGTATGTAAAACAACCCATACATTTTGTATGTAGTAAATGCCACAGTAATAGGCTAGCGTTCATCTTTGAAGAGGATGGGCCAAAGTCAAATAATGTATCTTTAAATATTCCAAATTTACAGTTTGATTTCATTATGAAATGGAAGAGAAGTCTGCTGTCTGTGTGTGTCAGCTTGCATGAAAATATTAATGTGCTCAAAACGAGACAAACAAGGCAAGAGATTAAAAAGATTGCATTTTACACACCAGCACGCATGGACAACTTATCGATTCTCCCTGAACCAAAACATAAATCTGTCACTATAGTGTTTCTATCAGCAGCTTTGTATAACAGATGAGAAATGCAGAAACCTTGACACCGATCCAACAATCCAGATAGAGTTCCTGCCGAGGGGAGGATACAGATACAAATGTGTTTGACATTTTGGCAGATATCGATTGTGGATAGCGTGTGTGTAGGCAGGAAATGGAATCTTGGTGAGTGGTCTGCTAGTGGAGGTGGAGGTGAGACACCATTCCACTTGGGGAGCGTATGATGTCAGAGGCTGTCATCCGTTTGGGGCCGCCGTTACATCCAAGTGTCAGCTGCCAGCAAAACACAATATCACAGGTTCCTGCTCGTGTGGTCCTAGAGTAATTTTTTTTTTTCATTTTCGTGAGTGAAATAGTGACAAAAACAGAGATGAAGACAGAGTGTCATCTCTTTCATTAGCACAACCTGCAGTTGCTTAACCCATTAAGGCCGATTCTACAAAATGTCTTCTAAATCCTAAGTTTTTTTTTTAATGTTGCTACATCAGTGGTTCTCAAACCTTTTCATGTCAAGGACCCTCAAAATGATATGTATTTGGCCACGGACCCCCATCTCAAAATATTTTGTACCAGGGACCCCCAGAAGCAAAGATTTGAGGTACAAATGTTTGCTTTAAAAGTTTAAAAATATATATATATTCAAAGATTTGCACAAATTTTCACGATTTTCCAAAAATAGCAGATCTATCTACTAGCTCGTAGCGCGGCACACGGCTATGAGCTTGTATATCTGCTATTTTTGAATAGCCAAAGAAATCTAAAAATGACACAGATGCGTTCCCGGTCTTAATGGGTTAAGCAACAAGCAAACAATGTATATATGATCCATATGTGTTACAACCTGTGTTGTGTTTTTCTTTTTTTCTTTCAACACAACACAACAGAAAGAGCTTGGCCCACCGGAGCAAAAACAAGATAGAACACCCCAAAAAACACAGCATGCAACAATGCCCAAAACAATGATGGCTTACTCGTCTCGAAACAATTACTACTAGTAGTAGGCTTCTTCATCGTGGTGCCGTGAAACCCTGGAGCCAGCAGCCTTGTACAGGCTTATCAACACTGGCACAGTCTGCTTCTCCCATGCTGTATCTTAAAGCTCCTATTTGTTATTCTTATCTCAACCTTATTTGTAGGGGCATCTTTCTTAGGGTTGCACAGTCGACTAATTGAGTCTCTGAGCAACATGTGAGCGGTATTTACAGTTTATATCTTCTCTGCACCTGACAAGGTAATACAGGAGAAGCCCAGCAGGGATTAAAAAGCTACTCTTTCTGTTGCGCGAGGAGGGGGTATCCTTATTAACCAGAAAAGGCTTTAATTCACTGAAATCGCATTCCGTGTGCTTCGCGAACTGGCAGGATTTCTTTCAGATTAATTTACAGCTCAAGCTTAATGTGTTAAAGCACGGTGGGAGGGCAAATGTCAACAGTTCGAAATAGCCGTACTGCTTAGTTAGAAAGCAATGCATAGCAACCGCTCCAATACACAACAACAAAAAACTAAGTGCACCGTCACCATGGCTGCTGTAATGTTAAGATCAACCTATAATTGGTACTGCATGCTACATTTACTGTTTTAGGATTCCTTAAAACATATGGGTGGCTCATCTTATACCCCGTGGCTCCACTTACCCCTTTCTCCCGCTGTGAGCTTCTAGTCTCACCTGTTTTCACAGCTGAAAATCCCAAATCCCTACAATAAAGATTCCATGCTATTGATTTACTGTGAAAGAGCATGCAGTGACAAGGCTATGACTCAATTGTTTCCATGTATTTATATCCTGCCTCATCTATAAGTGAAGCCTAAGTAATGTAATGATTTGTCATCCAAGAAAACTTAATTTGTTTGAGTGCATTTGTTGTTAAACTCCTCATAAATAAAACAGAGACACAAAGCAACTTAGATCTTGTGTCGACAAATGCAGCTTAATGTTAATTTAATGTTCCTTTAATGACCATACCAACCCCAATACAAGCTGTTGTATAATCACAGCTTCGGCCATGTATCGTACATGAATATGCAAACATTTTCCGCTGATGGATTTACTTTAGATTTCGCATTTGTGAAATAGAATGATTAATAAATAGTGTTCCAAAAAAAAACTAAAATGCGTCCAGGTATTTTACTCATATGTTACCAAACCTAAACAATCAACGGTATCAATTTACCCAAAAAGCCTGAAAACACAAGCCTGCCTACAAATACACATCACAAATGATATAGAGCCACTTCCCTGACAGATTGCCTTTTTTTTTAAACCTACAGTTCTTATATGCTCCAAAGTGGATCTCAGACTTTTTGGCCAGCCTGCGATTTCAGTCGTCTATAACGTACAGTAGAGCACCTATGACTCAAAATGTGGACAAGGTTTCAGCCCGATCTGAACCCCATTGACTGAAATGTAAGTTAAATATTTCTAACCGTTCATAATGGTGCACAGTAACACCAATGAAACACACACACAATTAATGTTATCACCTTCACCTACAGTAGGTTTACCCATCACAATGTATGCTGCTGTGAAAAGTCTATTGACATACTAGCAAATTATAGTCCTTAACATTGTCAACCCAACCACCCAGAATCAGGTCACAATAAAGGACCAAGACTGTCAGATCAATTTAGCCTCGCGTAGCCAGACTATATCACTGAGGGCAATTTTTGTTTGCACTGGCAGATTCGTCTGGTCCCAGGCTAAGATCAATTAGCTCTTCCCAACTGACAGTCATCATACCTAATAATCACATTAAATCTATACCGGCCACAACTTGCTGTAACTGACAAATGTGTCATAGCATCCACCACCAGGCTACCATTAGCTTACATAGAGCTACTCCGTGATCTAACGCTGATTTTAATATGCCCTGACAATTTAGTATTTATGAGCCCAAGACTGGCCTCCTTTCACCCTACAAGCATCGACTATCCAGATGTGGATGGCCTCCCATCAACACAGTTGACAGATGGTTAGTTCTTCACATCTGTCTGCCTTTATTCCTATCATCAATGTGTCATCAATCATTACATGGGCCTGATATTTGGCCTGTATGTAAATGCAATATACAGCACACTGTGATCATTTCTACTTTTTTTTTTTTTAGATCTTGAGAGCGTTTGAAAAATAAATGAATGAATAATTTCGATTTTTTTTTTAACACAAATCTTCTCATCTGAGGGTCCCTGGACACAAAACATTTTCAGATGGGGGGTCCGCGGCCAAATATATATATCAATTTGGGGGGTACTTGGCACGAAAAAGTTTGAGAACTATGAAGAAATACTTCAACATAGCAGGCTACTTAAATGTGGCGTCAAGGTCCCAGCTTGTGTGCCATACTCTGTATGTCAGGACCTGGAGGAATTTTGTTCAATGGCGTGTCAACCCCCACTGCACCAAGAGGGAAACTTTTCTTTAACAAGCACACAAGCAACCAGTCTTAAACTTCACAGTTGTATTTTCACGTTTCAGAATCACAGACTTCTCTATCTTCTTATTGGATTGAATATTTCAGGTGCCGTCCTCTCCCTCTTGCCTATTAGGTTTCTCCTTCAGTGCGAGCTCCTACAGTATACGTCTCAGCATCTCAGCTGTCTCTAATGCACATCGCTCCGTCAGGCAACGGGCATAAAATCAATCCCTCCCTTTCTATTTGTGTGGTGCAGAACCACCTTGCCTTCCTCTCCGATCAATATGCATTTAGATGGCATGACAAAGCCAACAGGTGAGTTTTCGGTGCTTGGCTGTTATCCCATTAAGATAGCAGATATACAAGCAGATATACAAGCTCATAGCGTGGCACCGAGTGCCGCGCTATGAGCTTGTAGATCTGCTATGTTTTGAAAAATCATGAAAAGTTGTGCAAATATTTTTAAAACAATCTTTTTTTTTTTAAAGGACATTTGTAACTCAAATCTTTGCTTCTGGGGGTTCCTGGAACTATATATTTTACAAATGTTCCCTTTAAAAAATACATAATTCAAGATTTTGCCACGAATTTTCAAGATTTTTCAAAAATAGCAGATCTACCCAAAAATGACACACAGATGCGATCCCGGTCTTAATGGGTTATGCATGGAAAAGAGCTTTGTTTTCTTGCAACAAATAAAAGTGGTCTGTTGTGCCCTCTCATCCAGGTTGTCTGTGCATGTGCAAGCTAGAACTACCGATAGGATCTACATGTCTAAACAGCAGTAATGCACTGTAGTAACAACAGTAATGCACAGTTCTGCCAAGCTAGAACACACAGAACACACCCTATTTCACACAGGGCCACAAGTGAGAAATGTGTTCTCTCACCCCTGCATCAGGGCTCCTTAAACATATTGCTTGCACTTGTCATGTGGGGGAACGGACTGTAATAAACCTTTGGCCCATTTTGGCTCCTCCTGAGCAATAGTTTAAGAAACCAGCGGCCATAAAGAAACAAAATGTAATAAACTGCTGCTCAGTGGTGAATAGGAAACGAAACTTCATCGGCGTATTCGACTGGATATAGAATTTCCAGTAGGGTGGTCTTCTTAAATTGTCTACGAATATCAATGTTTTTTGCGGGTTCACTACTGTATTGGTTATTAATTATAACCACATGGACCCTGGCATCCCTATATTCTGGGCATGTGCTAATAGGAGAACATTTGGTGAAAATAGCACCAAAAATAACAGATCTGCAAGCTTGTGCATTTGCTATTTATCACAGCATATTTTTGGTGTAGAGGAAAAAGGGAGGGGGCCAAGTAGACCCGCCAGTCAATGAAGTATATAGGGTTTAAGTGGTTAAAGTATTATGCTATAGTGCAGTGTAGATGGTTTCCTCAAGGACAATTTCTACAAGTTATTTTGGGGGGCATTTTATGCTTTTATTTGATAATGATGGTGGAGAGAGACGGGATAGACGACATGCAGCAAGGAATCGAACCCGGGCCAGCTTGCGGGAACGATAGCCTTATTTAAGTGGTATGCATGCTTACCAGGTGAGCCACCGGGGTGGCCCCCTCCCTCAATGTCCATTTCAAACGGATATCTAAGATTATTGAAAAGTCGACAACGTCCTTAACCCATTAAGACCTGGAATGCATCTCTGTCATCTTTTAAGTTGAGCTAAAAAAAGCATTATTTTACACTTTGGCTATTCAAAAATAGCAGATATACAAGCTCATAGCGCGGCACCGAGTGCCGCGCTATGAGCTTGTAGATCTGCTATTTTTTGAAAAATCGTGAAAATGTGTGCAAGTCTTTGAATATATATTGCTTAAAGGTCCCTGGAACAACATATTTTGAGATGGGGGTCGGCGGCCAAATACATATCATTTTCGGGGTCCTTGACTTGAAAAAGTTTGAGCACCACTGACATAGAAACATACGTTTTTCAGAAAACTGTTTTAGAAGACATTTGTTGAATCGGCTTCTGGTCTAAATGGGTTAAAACACTTGTTGTTATTCAGTGTTTATACAGTATACGCCAACAGACTCCTCGCAGTGCTATCAGTGGGAAATAAAGACTTCCCTGAAATAAATCAGTGCCTAAAGGATTGTTAGAGTAGTGGAAGGATGAGATGAGCCTGCCAGAAACAGAGACCTGGATCAATGTAATCCCTTTGGCGTGTTCCTGCTTGCTGCTGATCTGGAGTCAGCAGAGAGGGAAACACACTGTTGCACATGGGATTCAAGCCTTATCTAAAGAAGCTTCAGTTCACTTTGTTCATTCATCTCTCTTGCACTTTCTCTCTCTCTCTCCCTTGCTCTCTCCTTTCTCTACCTCCCTCTGTAGTTAGAGTGATATCAAACATCTATATACTCTCTTCTTCATATACATGAGATGCAGTTCCTTAGAACAGTGAGGCTAGCATAGCCCTATACCCAATTACCCCAAGCCTCAGTGTCAGCAGGTGGTCCTCTCATTAGCAGGTAGATGAGTACGGTTCTAAATCAGGCTCTGTGCCCTGAGCCTACATAACGTATTCTAAAAGAACAACGCGATGTACCCTGCGTGATTCTCTCTGCCTTTGTCTATACCACTGTATTATTTAGCCTTTTCCCCACAACCTTGTAGCCAGCAAGCCATGATGGGCATACAATGGCAAATCCAGGACACTCGTCGTATAGGGCTGTCACGATTACAAATTTAAGTTGACAATTAATTGTCACTCAAATAATTGCGGTTAACGACGTAATTGTGTGTTTGGGCGTTGAACATTGGAACATTATGAATACAAAACATAATTTCTGTTTGCCTTTTAGGTTTCGTAATCACAAATTGCACAGGGCAGATATGACAAGTTAACTTAAACTAGTCCTTACCGGGTGAAGTGCGCAGGCAAAATAATTACTGGTCTACCTTAAGTCAGTCTACCTTAAGGCCAGGAGCTGATTTCATTTGCTTGTTTACTCTGTGACATCATGTCTAATGGTGGCGAGCCAATAGATTAGCGTTATTGTTATTATTATTACGGCGTCGCGCCCGTATTTAATAATTTTATACACGTAAAAATACCAGAAATAGCTGATCTACAAGCTAACAACGCGTCACTTTGTGACGCGTTGTAAGCTTGTAGATCAACTATTTCTGGTATTTTTAATATTTGAAAATGTATTATAACGACTATGCAAAAGTAACTGCGATCGCCTCAAACAATTGCGATTGGACGATTATGTAATAATTGTGGCAGGCCTACGCTCATGGATGTTTTTGAATGAAACGCCCATGGATGGATGAATGGCACAGGAGCGGGGGACGAAATGCAACGGCGCGTGCAAACACATGCACAGATGGCCACACACACTGCGCCGCGGGCTTCATCGTACTTGTTTATCAGTCCTGTGCCCCGCCTGAGGGCATTTATCTTCGATTCCCCACCAACAGCGCACGCTGGGCAGTTTTCAATATATTCTGAGCATATTTTATCACAGTTGAGGGGGGGGACACTTCAGCATACTCATAACAGAATCTTTATGCGCGCTGTAATTCAATAAAGTCCAAAGTCTGTAATGAAATCAAGAGCACTTTTCAACAGTAGATTTTTAACCCATTGAGACCTGAAGCCGATTCTACATGTCTCCTAAATCTCAACAGTTTTCTGAAAAACGTATGTTTCTATATCAGTGGTGCTCAAACTTTTTCATGTCAAGGACCCCCAAAATTTATATGTATTTGGCCGCGGACCCCCATCAAAATATTTTGTTCCAGGGACCCACAGAAGCAACGATTTGAGTTAAAAATGTTCGCTTTAAAAATATATATATTCAAAGATGTTCACACATTTTCACGATTTTTCAAAAATAGCAGATCTACAAGCTCGTAGCACAGCACTCGGTGCCGCGCTATGAGCTTGTAGATCTGCTATTTTTGAATAGCCCAAAGTGTAAAATAATGCTTTTTTTAGCTCAAATCTAAAAATGACACAGTTCCAGGTCTTAATGGGCTAATGAAGGTTTGTTCAGTGTTGCTGGGGTGCCATGGAAACGGAGACGTGTCATGTTTCTGTCCTCACTATAGTTCGGTTTGCCCCACATTTCATATCTCCTCAACGACGAGGACAGCTGCAACTAATTCCTGAGCACTTAATTAATTAAAGCTGCACTGTGTGAACATTTTGATAGTCACGCCGCCTGAAAATAAAATGTGTTCTGAAGGTTTCATTCAGATGTGACGCAAACCCGACCTATATGTGTGAGTGTGCTCATGCCAGCCAGCCACGTTATTTCTATTTAGGTTAAAAATTAAAATAATCCAACCCTAAGACCCCTCTTAAGACTTATAGACTACGCCTACAGTACACACACACACAGACGCACACACACACACACACACACACACACACACACACACACACACACACACACACACACACACACACCACTAGGGTCTGATTATGGCCCATGTAGGCATATAGAGCATGTGATTTAATTATTTAATGATTTAATTGAAATTGAATAAAATTGTATGCTGTCATTCTGAAATTGGTGGCAGCTGTGCTATTCTAGAAATAAGCCTAACATATTATTACAGCTACAATATTATATTGATGAATAAAACATTCATCTGAATGGTATGTTAATACAGTAACGGGCACATCTGCAGTGGTTTGAGGTCGTCTCCCTACTATTCCTTTGTGAAATCCAGACTCTGGGGTTGGTTAACCCATTGAGACCTGAAGCCGATTCTACATGTCTCCTAAATCCCAACAATATTCTGAAAAATGGATGTTTCTATATCAGTGGTGCTCAATCTTTTTCATGTCAAGGACCCCCAAAATTATATGTATTTGGCTGCGGACCCCCATCAAAATATTTTGTTACAGGGACCCTCAGAAGCAAAGATTTGAGTTAAAAATGTTCGCTTTCAAAATATATATATTCAAAAATGTGCACACATTTTCACGATTTCTCAAAAATAGCAGATCTACAAGCTCATAGCGCGGCACTCGGTGCCGCGCTATGAGCTTGTATATCTGCTATTTTTGAATAGCCCAAAGTATAAAATAATGCTTTTTAGCTCAAATCTAAAAATGACACAGTTCCAGGTCTTAATAGGTTAATCTACTGCTACTACTACAGGAGACAGCGCACCGGATTGGACAGTAGATGCGCTACCATCTTTATTGTAGTTCGGACATCATTGCAGTTACCTCTCTCCATCGGGAGAGAGCGACAAATGTTAAAATGTTGTTAAACTAGGCTACTGCAGTCAACAAGACCAGCTGGCTTTGTGAGAGTTGTATTCTCATTAGAAAATATTTCCCCTTTGGCTTTGAGATCTGTGGCGCCTGGTGGTCGAATGTGGGATCGCAAGACTTCCGCACTTAAACCGCACTTAAAACGCCTCTGGCTTGGCCTTTTGTATCAGTGTTAGCGACTCCTGCTGGTTGGTCAGGGTGGCTGGTCAATAAGGACGGGCTGTGGGGAAGATGGCATGAACTTGAACCTCCTGTTGAAACTCCTCGCTTTCAGTAGAACAGAAAGTGGCTGATGATACTAAATGTTTTAAAATAGTTTTATCAGAGTATGCTTGTAGGGTGGCTGGCACTTGGGGGGTAATTAGCAAAAAACTAAAATTGGGGAGAATGCGACAAAAACAAAAGATATTAATCCCGTTATGGCGCTTCCTTAATTAGATTTGTCTTGCATGTATTCAGAAATAATTGTCTATTATGTCTACTGCTCCACACGGGGATCCCCACTGGGCTGTCATCTTTTCTTCCATGAAGATGTCTCATTCTCTATAAGAGGTCCTCCAGATGGAGTGGGGGGAAAATACTTTGTAAAATATAAATATGAATTGAGGTGTTCTGCAGTGGTGGACAGTACTTTTGAGGGTCTGATTACTTACTGTATTTTGTTTTTTCTTTTCTTTTCTTTTTTTTTTTTTTTGTTAGCTTATGACTTTCACTCCACTACATTTCAAAGACATAATCTGTACTTTTGACTCTACATTTTTTAGGAAGGGAACCCTCCGGGTCTTATGAAAATACATTGTGAATGAACCTCTTAAGCCCTATTTAAAAATAATAATGAAAATAGGACATCTATAAGCTCACAAGCTTGTAGATCTGCTATTTATTTTTTTATGTCTACATTTCAATACAGCACTCCATTGATATTAAAAAAGAGTATTTCTATATTGTAGTATTGATACTTTTACTTAAATAATGTGAGTAGTGAGTACTTTTTCCACCACTGGGTGCAGCTGATTGAGCAAGTGACACCAGAGAATCAAGGTTAGCTACACAACACAACATACCAGTTGAGGTGCTAAAAATGCCAATGGCAAGAGAATACATTTGTGTGCAACTGGAGTGCTCAGAAGCCCCAGACAACGAGAGCCAAATCACTAACCAATGATAGTGGTTCTGAATTGACGTAACTCGTCTAAAATCTACAGTATATCCTACAATTTCTTCTCCATATGGACTTGCATTTATTTTATTTTGTGAGCATACCTACCATATTTATTGAATATGTTAGACACTTATTTTATTATGGTTATACAACAAAACATCAAATACCTTTGTGGGTTGTGAATTTAATTCATTTTTTGTGTTATTCTGTTATTGCTCCTGTCTGCTATCCAGCCCCCACCTTGTTTACTTTAGTTTAAAATAGGAGTTCTTGTACTCTTGCAATATGTATTACTTTCCCAGCTGAAAATTATTCTTCGGTTACCGCCAGCCACTCATATTGAGTAGTCCAATCCATCCTAAACTATTTCCTCAAAATTGCACTTTTACTTTCCTTTTGTTACACCTCAGACTCTCTCATCCATCGTAATCTATCCGTAAAGAGTTATTTTTATAGCACTTTGTACCTGCTGATATAGTTTTCTGCCGGTGACCGAGTGACTGGTGTCAATATTTGTTAAATAGCAATTGTTCATGATGAATACTGTTATGGGTAAAAATGGAGCCCACTGAGAAAGAAATTGTTTAACCTATTAAGACCTGAAACCGATTCTACAATGTCTTCTAAATCCCAACAGTATTCTGAAAAAAACGTATGTTTCTATATCAGTGGTGCTCAAACTTTTTCATGTCAAGGACCTCCAAAACGATATGTATCTGGCCGCCGACCCCCATCTCAAAATATTTTGTTCCAGGGACCCCCAGAAGCAATGATTTTAGTTTAAAATGTTCTCTTTAAAACAACATATATTCTAAGATTTGCACACATTTTCACGATTTCTCAAAAATAGCAGATCTACAAGCTCATAGCGCGGCACTCGGTGCCGCGCTATGAGCTTGTATATCTGCTATTTTTGAATAGCCAAAGTGTAAAATAATACTTTTTGGCTCAAATCCAAAAATGACACACAGATGCGTTCCCGGTCTTAATGGGTTAAGAGAGTTGGGTTCTAAGCGTCTGTATGCCACATATATATAGGCTATTGATTGCTGCACTGAAGCCTGGTGAATGCATTAACACGATTAATCACGATTTAGTTATTTTTACGGCCTCATTTCAAATTCCATTAATAAGTAAATAAGTAATGACTTTGAAAACCTCCAATCTATCCCCCTTGCCTCTCTATTCCCCCATCCTGTGGATAGAGAGAGAGCACAGACATTTGGATTTGAAATAGTAAGGGTTGATTTAAATTACAGAGCACTGCTTTCAGTTGATATGCATTTTCTGTCCTCTGCGTTGACTTGCGTAGTGTTTTATTGTTTAATGGAAATAAAGCGTCACATTTAAAATCATGTTTTAAAAGTATTTTCTTGCTTCTGTTTTAGCCCATTAAGACCGTGAACGCATCTGTGTGTCATTTTTTGATTTCTTTAGGCTATTCAAAATCTACAAGCTCTGCTCTGAGACGCTCTGCTCCGCTCCGCTCTGAGACGCTCTGCTCTGAGACGCTCTGCTCCGCTCTGCTCTGAGACGCTCTGAGACGCTCTGAGACGCTCTGCTCTGAGACGCTCTGCTCCGCTCCGCTCTGAGACGCTCCGCTCTGCTCCGCTCCGCTCTGAGACGCTCTGCTCTGAGACGCTCCGCTCTGAGATGCTCCGCTCTGCTCTGAGACGCTCTGCTCCGCTCCGCTCTGAGATGCTCCGCTCTTCTCTGCTCCGCTCCGCTCTGAGACGCTCTGAAATGCTCCGCTCTGCTCTGAGACGCTCTGCTCCGCTCCGCTCTGAGACGCTCCGCTCTGCTCCGCTCCGCTCTGAGACGCTCCGCTCTGAGACGCTCCGCTCTGAGACGCTCTGCTCCGCTCTGAGACGATCCGCTCTGAGACGCTCTGCTCCGCTCTGAGATGCTCCGCTCCGCTCTGAGACGCTCTGCTCTGAGACGCTCTGCTCTGAGACACTCCGCTCCGCTCTGAGATGCTCCGCTCCGCTCTGAGACGCTCTGCTCTGAGACGCTCTGAGACGCTCTGCTCTGAGACGCTCTGCTCCGCTGAGACTGAGACGCTCTGCTGAGACGCTCTGCTTCGCTCCGCTCTGAGACGCTCTGCTCCGCTCTGCTCCGCTCTGTTCCGCTCTGAGACGCTCCGCTCTGAGACGCTCTGCTCCGCTCCGCTCTGAGACGCTCCGCTCCGCTCCGCTCCGCTCCGCTCTGAGACGCTCCGCTCTGAGACGCTCCGCTCTGCTCCGCTCCGCTCTGAGATGCTCCGCTCTGCTCCGCTCCGCTCTGAGACGCTCTGAGACGCTCTGCTCCGCTCTGAGACGCTCTGCTCTGCTCCGCTCCGCTCTGAGACGCTCTGCTCTGCTAGCTAGGCAGATACCAGGCGAAAAACAGGCCAATCGTTCACTTCCGGATAAAAGCGCCAAAATTGGTACACATACTCCTTGGGTAGTACTGTTTTGATAAAACCCGTTAGCCACCTGAAAATTCAAGATGGCGGCCATTTTTCAAGATGGCCGCCATTGAATATACAGTAATATTACATTTCCCAACAAAATCACATAGATACAAGCGCCAAAATTGGCAAACATACTCCTTGGGTATTGCTCTTTTGATAAAAGCCAAAGATTTTAAGATGGTGGCCATTTTTCAAGATGGCCACCATTGAATATACAGTAATTCGCAGTAATTTCACAATAAAATGTCATAGATATGCACCAAAATTGGCACACACACTCTTTGGGTATTGCTCTTTTGATGAAACCTGTTACCCATGTAAAAATTCAAGATGGCAGCCATTTTTCAAGATGGCCACCATTGTACAGTAGGCTATATACAGTCAAATCACATTTAGAAGTAAAATAGCTTAGAAGCAAGCACCAAAATTGGCTCATATACCATTCTTTTAATAACATTTTAGCAGCCACCTAAAAATTCAAGATGGCGGCCATTTTGCAAGGTGGCCGCCATTGAGTATACACTAATAATGCATTTCTGAATAAAATCACCAAAATATGTCCTATTTGAGTAATCTTGGTGTCAAATCATACATTTTTCATGTGGAATTTGAATCTGGACCCATGGACTGACTCACTGGCTTCCTTGTACCATATATCAGCCCCGGAATCCTAATCTTCTGCTAAATTAGGGGATCATGCTATGTTATAAGTCTATTATGTGTAGCATTTTCTTGTACAAGACAAAGAGGAAGGGTAGTGTTTTCAGCCTGCGGTGAAAGATGGGCAGTGACTCTGCTGTCCTGACATCAGTGGGAAGTTCATTCCACCACTGTGGGGCCAGAACAGAAAAAGGTCGTGACCGATCGACCAGAAGGACCCTTGAGTGACGAGGCAATCAGTCGCCCGAGGTGGCAGACCGAAGTGGTCGGGCAGGGGTGTAGGCATCGACCATAGCCCGGAGGTAAGAAGGAGCTGTTCCTTTCACTGCCTATAGGCTAGCACCAGGGTTTTAAACTGGATCCGAGCTGCTACGGGGAGCCAGTGTAGAGAACGGAGAAGGATAGTTGTGTGGGAGAACTTGGGGCGGTTGAACACCAGACGAGCTGCAGCTTTCTGAACAAGCTCCAGAGGTCTGATGGCAGATGCCGGAGCACCAGCCAGGAGGGAGTTGCAGTAGTCCAGGCGGGAGATGTCAAGAGCCTGGATGAGCACCTGGGCTGCCTTCTCCGTGAGGAAGGGGCGAATCCTCCTGATGTTGTAGAGGAGGAATCTGCAGGATCGTGTCACTGATGCGATGTTTGCCGAGAACGACAGTTGATCGTCCAGGGTCACACCCAGATTCTTCGCAGTCCGAGTTAACGTCACCACAGCATTATCAATGGTGATGGCCATGTCTCGGTGCGGACAGCCCTTCCCCGGGAGGAACATCAGCTCGGTCTTGTCCAGGTTGAGCTTCAGGTGGTGCGTCGACATCCACTCCGAGATGTCAGCCAGACAAGCAGCAATGCGTGCCTCCACTTGTGTGTCAGAGGGGGGGAATGAGAGGATCAGCTGGGTGTCATCGGCATAGCAGTGGTAGGAAAAGCCATGGGAGTGGATGACAGCACCAAGAGATGTAGTGTAGAGAGAGAAAAGAAGAGGACCCAGAACCGAGCCTTGGGGAACCCCAGTAGTGAGTCTGTGTGGTTCTGATACAGACCCTCTCAGCATCACCTGGTAGGAGCGACCCGTCAGGTAGGATGCTCCACCCCTTAAGGGTGGAGAGGAGGATCTGATGGTTCACTGTGTCGAACGCTGCAGACAGGTCCAGGAGTATCAGGACGGAGGAGAGAGAGTTCGCTCATGATGTATGACAGATCAAGCGCAGCTGAAGGTGTTGATGATGCAAGGTTGGACATGTTTGCTCGGAAGCAGAGACCATATGAAGCCATTCCTCCAACCCGATCAGCGCTGAAGGAGCATGTAAAGCGTGCTGCCTACCAGGCGGGCTGTATCTGGAGTCAGTCAACAATAAGTCAACCAGAAACAGAGGATCCTGCCAACTGGGGCTGGAAGAAGAATGGAGATCTGTGGCAGATATTTTGGACAGAGCTCCCACCCATTGCAGAGAGTTGCAAGCAGCTGACCAAGTGTGGATGCAAGTCGGAGTGCTGCGGTCGATGCAAATGCTACAGATTTGGTCTGACCTGCACGGCACAGTGCAGCTGCAGATGCGAGGTTTAGAAGTGTCTTCCTCATCCAGGCAGCAAGACAATAAGCGAACAAACAGACAATTTGGTCAAGCGAATAAGTATAGGCCTACTGTCTATAAAAAAAAAATAAAAAAAAATATTAAATAAAAAAAAGACAAGGAGTCTTGTACTCCTGGCAGGGTTACCCAAGCCAAACAGGTCGAAGGGTAGAGACTAGACGAAGGGTGATCCCAGGGTGCTATTACTACTTGTAATCTACACTTGCAAGATCCGCTAGTCTCTCAGCGCTAATCTATGTGATTTTATTGCAAAATGTAGCAATACTGTATATCAAATGGCAGCCATCTTGAAAAAGGGCCACCATCTTGAATTTTTAGGTGGCTGCTAATATGTTATTAAAAGAATGGTATATGAGCCAATTTTGGTGCTTGCTTCTAAGCTATTTTACTTCTAAATGTGATTTGACTGTATATAGCCTACTGTACAATGGTGGCCATCTTGAAAAATGGCTGCCATCTTTAATTTTTACATGGTTAACAGGTTTCATCAAAAGAGCAATACCCAAAGAGTGTGTGTGCCAATTTTGGTGCATATCTATGACATTTTATTGTGAAATTACTGTGAATTACTGTATATTCAATGGTGGCCATCTTGAAAAATGGCCACCATCTTAAAATCTTTGTTTTTTATCAAAAGAGCAATACCCAAGGAGTATGTTTGCCAATTTTGGCGCTTGTATCTATGTGATTTTGTTGGGAAATGTAATATTACTGTATATTCAATGGCGGCCATCTTGAAAAATGGCCGCCATCTTGAATTTTCAGGTGGCTAACGGGTTTTATCAAAACAGTACTACCCAAGGAGTATGTGTACCAATTTTGGCGCTTTTATCCGGAAGTGAACGATTATTCCCGGTATCTGCCTAGCTATGCTCCGCTCCGCTCTGAGATGCTCCGCTCTGCTCCGCTCCGCTCTGAGACGCTCTGAGACGCTCTGCTCTGAGATGCTCCGCTCTGCTCTGACACGCTCTGCTCCGCTCCGCTCCGCTCTGAGATGCTCCGCTCCGCTCTGAGATGCTCCGCTCTGCTCTGAGACACTCTGCTCTGAGACGCTCTGCTCCGCTCCGCTCTGAGACGCTCTGCTCCGCTCCGCTCTGAGACGCTCTGCTCCGCTCTGTTCCGCTCTGAGACGCTCCGCTCTGAGACGCTCTGCTCTGAGACGCTCCGCTCTGAGACGCTCCGCTCCGCTCTGCTCTGAGACGCTCTGCTCCGCTCCGCTCCGCTCTGAGACGCTCTGAGATGCTCCGCTCTGCTCCGCTCTGAGACGCTCTGAGACGCTCTGAGACGCTCTGCTCCGCTCCGCTCTGAGACGCTCTGCTCTGAGACGCTCTGAGACGCTCTGAGATGCTCCGCTCTGCTCTGAGACGCTCTGCTCCGCTCCGCTCTGAGACGCTCTGCTCTGAGACGCTCTGCTCCGCTCCGCTCTGAGACGCTGCTCCGCTCCGCTCTGAGACGCTGCTCCGCTCCGCTCTGAGACGCTCTGAGACGCTCTGTTCTGAGACGCTCCGCTCCGCTCCGCTCTGAGACGCTCTGCTCTGAGACGCTCCGCTCTGAGACGCTCCGCTCTGCTCCGCTCCGCTCTGAGACGCTCCGCTCTGAGACGCTCCGCTCCGCTCTGAGATGCTCCGCTCTGCTCTGAGACGCTCTGAGACGCTCTGAGATGCTCCGCTCTGCTCCGCTCCGCTCTGAGACGCTCTGCTCCGCTCTGCTCCGCTCTGCTCCGCTCTGCTCCGCTCCGCTCTGAGACGCTCTGCTCTGAGACGTTCCGCTCCGCTCTGCTCTGAGACACTCCGCTTCGCTCTGAGATGCTCCGCTCTGCTCTGAGACGCTCTGCTCCGCTCCGCTCTGAGACGCTCTGCTCTGAGACGCTCTGCTCCGCTCCGCTCTGAGACGCTCTGCTCCGCTCCGCTCCGCTCTGAGACGCTCTGAGATGCTCCGCTCTGCTCCGCTCCGCTCCGCTCTGAGACGCTCTGCTCCGCTCCGCTCTGAGACGCTCTGAGATGCTCCGCTCCGCTCTGAGACGCTCTGCTCCGCTCCGCTCCGCTCTGAGACGCTCTGCTCCGCTCCGCTCTGAGACGCTCTGCTCCGCTCTGAGACGCTCCGCTCTGAGACGCTCTGCTCCGCTCTGCTCCGCTCTGCTCTGAGACGCTCTGCTCCGCTCTGCTCTGAGACGCTCCGCTCTGCTCCGCTCCGCTCTGAGACGCTCCGCTCTGAGACGCTCCGCTCTGAGACGCTCTGCTCCGCTCCGCTCTGAGACGATCCGCTCTGAGACGCTCTGCTCCGCTCCGCTCTGCTCTGAGACGCTCTGCTCTGAGACACTCCGCTCCGCTCTGAGATGCTCCGCTCCGCTCTGAGACGCTCTGCTCTGAGACGCTCTGAGACGCTCTGCTCTGAGACGCTCTGCTCCGCTGAGACTGAGACGCTCTGCTGAGACGCTCTGCTTCGCTCCGCTCTGAGACGCTCTGTTCCGCTCTGAGACGCTCCGCTCTGAGACGCTCTGCTCCGCTCCGCTCTGAGACGCTCCGCTCCGCTCTGCTCTGAGACGCTCCGCTCTGAGACGCTCCGCTCTGCTCCGCTCCGCTCTGAGATGCTCCGCTCTGCTCCGCTCCGCTCTGAGACGCTCTGAGACGCTCTGCTCCGCTCTGAGACGCTCTGCTCTGCTCCGCTCCGCTCTGAGACGCTCTGCTCTGCTCCGCTCCGCTCTGAGATGCTCCGCTCTGCTCCGCTCCGCTCTGAGACGCTCTGAGACGCTCTGCTCTGAGATGCTCCGCTCTGCTCTGACACGCTCTGCTCCGCTCCGCTCCGCTCTGAGATGCTCCGCTCCGCTCTGAGACGCTCTGCTCCGCTCCGCTCCGCTCTGAGATGCTCCGCTCTGCTCTGAGACGCTCTGCTCCGCTCTGCTCTGAGACGCTCTGCTCTGAGACGCTCTGCTCCGCTCCGCTCTGAGACGCTCTGCTCCGCTCCGCTCTGAGACGCTCTGCTCCGCTCTGTTCCGCTCTGAGACGCTCCGCTCTGAGACGCTCTGCTCTGAGACGCTCCGCTCTGAGACGCTCCGCTCCGCTCTGCTCTGAGACGCTCTGCTCCGCTCCGCTCCGCTCTGAGACGCTCTGAGATGCTCCGCTCTGCTCCGCTCTGAGACGCTCTGAGATGCTCCGCTCTGCTCCGCTCCGCTCTGAGACGCTCTGCTCCGCTCCGCTCTGAGACGCTCTGCTCTGAGACGCTCCGCTCCGCTCTGCTCTGAGACGCTCTGCTCCGCTCCGCTCTGAGACGCTCTGCTCTGAGACGCTCTGAGATGCTCCGCTCTGCTCTGAGACGCTCTGCTCCGCTCCGCTCTGAGACGCTCTGCTCTGAGACGCTCTGCTCCGCTCCGCTCTGAGACGCTGCTCCGCTCCGCTCCGCTCTGAGACGCTGCTCCGCTCCGCTCTGAGACGCTCTGAGACGCTCTGTTCTGAGACGCTCCGCTCCGCTCCGCTCTGAGACGCTCTGCTCTGAGACGCTCCGCTCTGAGACGCTCCGCTCTGCTCCGCTCCGCTCTGAGACGCTCCGCTCTGAGACGCTCCGCTCCGCTCTGAGATGCTCCGCTCTGCTCTGAGACGCTCTGAGACGCTCTGAGATGCTCCGCTCTGCTCCGCTCCGCTCTGAGACGCTCTGCTCCGCTCTGCTCCGCTCCGCTCTGAGACGCTCTGCTCTGAGACGTTCCGCTCCGCTCTGCTCTGAGACACTCCGCTTCGCTCTGAGATGCTCCGCTCTGCTCTGAGACGCTCTGCTCCGCTCCGCTCTGAGACGCTCTGCTCTGAGACGCTCTGCTCCGCTCCGCTCTGAGACGCTCTGCTCCGCTCCGCTCCGCTCTGAGACGCTCTGAGATGCTCCGCTCTGCTCCGCTCCGCTCCGCTCTGAGACGCTCTGCTCCGCTCCGCTCTGAGACGCTCTGAGATGCTCCGCTCCGCTCTGAGACGCTCTGCTCCGCTCCGCTCCGCTCTGAGACGCTCTGCTCCGCTCCGCTCTGAGACGCTCTGCTCCGCTCTGAGACGCTCCGCTCTGAGACGCTCTGCTCCGCTCTGCTCTGAGACGCTCTGCTCCGCTCCGCTCTGAGACGCTCCGCTCTGCTCCGCTCCGCTCTGAGACGCTCCGCTCTGAGACGCTCCGCTCTGAGACGCTCTGCTCCGCTCCGCTCTGAGACGATCCGCTCTGAGACGCTCTGCTCCGCTCCGCTCTGCTCTGAGACGCTCTGCTCTGAGACACTCCGCTCCGCTCTGAGATGCTCCGCTCCGAGACGCTCTGCTCTGAGACGCTCTGCTCTGAGACGCTCTGCTCTGAGACGCTCTGCTCCGCTGAGACTGAGACGCTCTGCTGAGACGCTCTGCTTCGCTCCGCTCTGAGACGCTCTGTTCCGCTCTGAGACGCTCCGCTCTGAGACGCTCTGCTCCGCTCCGCTCTGAGACGCTCCGCTCCGCTCTGCTCTGAGACGCTCCGCTCTGAGACGCTCCGCTCTGCTCCGCTCCGCTCTGAGATGCTCCGCTCTGCTCCGCTCCGCTCTGAGACGCTCTGAGACGCTCTGCTCCGCTCTGAGACGCTCTGCTCTGCTCCGCTCCGCTCTGAGACGCTCTGCTCTGCTCCGCTCCGCTCTGAGATGCTCCGCTCTGCTCCGCTCCGCTCTGAGACGCTCTGAGACGCTCTGCTCTGAGATGCTCCGCTCTGCTCTGACACGCTCTGCTCCGCTCCGCTCCGCTCTGAGATGCTCCGCTCCGCTCTGAGACGCTCTGCTCCGCTCCGCTCCGCTCTGAGATGCTCCGCTCTGCTCTGAGACGCTCTGCTCCGCTCTGCTCTGAGACGCTCTGCTCTGAGACGCTCTGCTCCGCTCCGCTCTGAGACGCTCTGCTCCGCTCCGCTCTGAGACGCTCTGCTCCGCTCTGTTCCGCTCTGAGACGCTCCGCTCTGAGACGCTCTGCTCTGAGACGCTCCGCTCTGAGACGCTCCGCTCCGCTCTGCTCTGAGACGCTCTGCTCCGCTCCGCTCCGCTCTGAGACGCTCTGAGATGCTCCGCTCTGCTCCGCTCTGAGACGCTCTGAGATGCTCCGCTCTGCTCCGCTCCGCTCTGAGACGCTCTGCTCCGCTCCGCTCTGAGACGCTCTGCTCTGAGACGCTCCGCTCCGCTCTGCTCTGAGACGCTCTGCTCCGCTCTGAGACGCTCTGCTCTGAGACGCTCTGAGACGCTCTGAGATGCTCCGCTCTGCTCTGAGACGCTCTGCTCCGCTCCGCTCTGAGACGCTGCTCCGCTCCGCTCCGAGACGCTGCTCCGCTCCGCTCTGAGACGCTCTGAGACGCTATGTTCTGAGACGCTCCGCTCCGCTCCGCTCCGCTCCGCTCTGAGACGCTCTGCTCTGAGACGCTCCGCTCTGAGACGCTCCGCTCTGCTCCGCTCCGCTCTGAGACGCTCCGCTCTGAGACGCTCCGCTCCGCTCTGAGATGCTCTGAGACGCTCTGAGATGCTCCGCTCTGCTCCGCTCCGCTCTGAGACGCTCTGCTCCGCTCTGCTCCGCTCCGCTCTGAGACGCTCTGCTCTGAGACGTTCCGCTCCGCTCTGCTCTGAGACACTCCGCTTCGCTCTGAGATGCTCCGCTCTGCTCTGAGACGCTCTGCTCCGCTCCGCTCTGAGACGCTCTGCTCTGAGACGCTCTGCTCCGCTCCGCTCTGAGACGCTCTGCTCCGCTCCGCTCCGCTCTGAGACGCTCTGAGATGCTCCGCTCTGCTCCGCTCCGCTCCGCTCTGAGACGCTCTGCTCCGCTCCGCTCTGAGACGCTCTGAGATGCTCCGCTCCGCTCTGAGACGCTCTGCTCCGCTCCGCTCCGCTCCGCTCCGCTCCGCTCCGCTCTGAGACGCTCTGCTCCGCTCCGCTCTGAGACGCTCTGCTCCGCTCTGAGACGCTCCGCTCTGAGACGCTCTGCTCCGCTCTGCTCTGAGACGCTCTGCTCCGCTCCGCTCTGAGACGCTCTGAGATGCTCCGCTCCGCTCTGAGACGCTCTGCTCCGCTCCGCTCCGCTCTGAGACGCTCTGCTCCGCTCCGCTCTGAGACGCTCTGCTCCGCTCTGAGACGCTCCGCTCTGAGACGCTCTGCTCCGCTCTGCTCTGAGACGCTCTGCTCCGCTCCGCTCTGAGACGCTCCGCTCTGCTCCGCTCCGCTCTGAGACGCTCCGCTCTGAGACGCTCCGCTCTGAGACGCTCTGCTCCGCTCCGCTCTGAGACGATCCGCTCTGAGACGCTCTGCTCCGCTCCGCTCTGCTCTGAGACGCTCTGCTCTGAGACACTCCGCTCCGCTCTGAGATGCTCCGCTCCGCTCTGAGACGCTCTGCTCTGAGACGCTCTGCTCTGAGACGCTCTGAGACGCTCTGCTCCGCTGAGACTGAGACGCTCTGCTGAGACGCTCTGCTTCGCTCCGCTCTGAGACGCTCTGCTCCGCTCTGTTCCGCTCTGAGACGCTCCGCTCTGAGACGCTCTGCTCCGCTCCGCTCTGAGACGCTCCACTCTGAGACGCTCCGCTCCGCTCCGCTCTGCTCTGAGACGCTCCGCTCTGAGACGCTCCGCTCTGCTCCGCTCCGCTCTGAGATGCTCCGCTCTGCTCCGCTCCGCTCTGAGATGCTCTGAGACGCTCTGCTCCGCTCTGAGACGCTCTGCTCTGCTCCGCTCCGCTCTGAGACGCTCTGCTCTGCTCCGCTCCGCTCTGAGATGCTCCGCTCTGCTCCGCTCCGCTCTGAGACGCTCTGAGACGCTCTGCTCTGAGATGCTCCGCTCTGCTCTGACACGCTCTGCTCCGCTCCGCTCCGCTCTGAGATGCTCCGCTCCGCTCTGAGACGCTCTGCTCCGCTCCGCTCCGCTCTGAGATGCTCCGCTCTGCTCTGAGACGCTCTGCTCCGCTCTGCTCTGAGACGCTCTGCTCTGAGACGCTCTGCTCCGCTCCGCTCTGAGACGCTCTGCTCCGCTCCGCTCTGAGACGCTCTGCTCCGCTCTGTTCCGCTCTGAGACGCTCCGCTCTGAGACGCTCTGCTCTGAGACGCTCCGCTCTGAGACGCTCCGCTCCGCTCTGCTCTGAGACGCTCTGCTCCGCTCCGCTCCGCTCTGAGACGCTCTGAGATGCTCCGCTCTGCTCCGCTCTGAGACGCTCTGAGATGCTCCGCTCTGCTCCGCTCCGCTCTGAGACGCTCTGCTCCGCTCCGCTCTGAGACGCTCTGCTCTGAGACGCTCCGCTCCGCTCTGCTCTGAGACGCTCTGCTCCGCTCTGAGACGCTCTGCTCTGAGACGCTCTGAGACGCTCTGAGATGCTCCGCTCTGCTCTGAGACGCTCTGCTCCGCTCCGCTCTGAGACGCTCTGCTCTGAGACGCTCTGCTCCGCTCCGCTCTGAGACGCTGCTCCGCTCCGCTCCGCTCTGAGACGCTGCTCCGCTCCGCTCTGAGACGCTCTGAGACGCTCTGTTCTGAGACGCTCCGCTCCGCTCTGAGACGCTCTGCTCTGAGACGCTCCGCTCTGAGACGCTCCGCTCTGCTCCGCTCCGCTCTGAGACGCTCCGCTCTGAGACGCTCCGCTCCGCTCTGAGATGCTCCGCTCTGCTCTGAGACGCTCTGAGACGCTCTGAGATGCTCCGCTCTGCTCCGCTCCGCTCTGAGACGCTCTGCTCCGCTCTGCTCCGCTCCGCTCTGAGACGCTCTGCTCTGAGACGTTCCGCTCCGCTCTGCTCTGAGACACTCCGCTTCGCTCTGAGATGCTCCGCTCTGCTCTGAGACGCTCTGCTCCGCTCCGCTCTGAGACGCTCTGCTCTGAGACGCTCTGCTCCGCTCCGCTCTGAGACGCTCTGCTCCGCTCCGCTCCGCTCTGAGACGCTCTGAGATGCTCCGCTCTGCTCCGCTCCGCTCCGCTCTGAGACGCTCTGCTCCGCTCCGCTCTGAGACGCTCTGAGATGCTCCGCTCCGCTCTGAGACGCTCTGCTCCGCTCCGCTCCGCTCTGAGACGCTCTGCTCCGCTCTGCTCCGCTCCGCTCTGAGACGCTCTGCTCCGCTCTGAGACGCTCCGCTCTGAGACGCTCTGCTCCGCTCCGCTCTGAGACGCTCTGCTCCGCTCCGCTCTGAGATGCTCCGCTCCGCTCTGAGTCGCTCTGCTCCGCTCCGCTCTGAGACGCTCCGCTCTGAGACGCTCCGCTCTGCTCCGCTCTGAGACGCTCTGCTCCGCTCCGCTCTGAGACGCTCCGCTCTGCTCCGCTCTGCTCCGCTCTGAGACGCTCTGAGATGCTCCGCTCCGCTCTGAGACGCTCCGCTCCGCTCCGCTCTGAGACGCTCTGCTCTGAGATGCTCCGCTCCGCTCTGCTCTGAGACGCTCTGCTCTGGGACGCTCTGCTCCGCTCCGCTCTGAGACGCTGCTCCGCTCCGCTCCGCTCTGAGACGCTGCTCCGCTCTGCTCTGAGACGCTCTGCTCTGAGACACTCCGCTCCGCTCTGAGATGCTCCGCTCTGCTCTGAGACGCTCTGCTCCGCTCCGCTCTGAGACGCTCTGCTCTGAGACGCTCTGCTCCGCTCCGCTCTGAGACGCTCTGCTCCGCTCCGCTCCGCTCTGAGACGCTCTGAGATGCTCCGCTCTGCTCCGCTCCGCTCTGAGACGCTCTGCTCCGCTCCGCTCTGAGACGCTCTGAGATGCTCCGCTCTGCTCCGCTCCGCTCTGAGACGCTCTGCTCCGCTCTGCTCCGCTCTGCTCCGCTCTGAGATGCTCCGCTCTGAGACGCTCTGCTCCGCTCTGCTCCGCTCTGCTCCGCTCTGAGATGCTCCGCTCTGAGACGCTCCGCTCTGAGACGCTCTGCTCCGCTCCGCTCTGAGACGCTCTGAGATGCTCCGCTCTGCTCCGCTCCGCTCTGAGTCGCTCCGCTCTGCTCCGCTCTGAGACGCTCTGAGATGCTCCGCTCTGCTCCGCTCCGCTCTGAGACGCTCTGCTCTGAGACGCTCCGCTCTGAGGCGCTCTGCTCCGCTCCGCTCTGAGACGCTCCGCTCTGAGACGCTCTGAGACGCTCTGAGACGCTCTGCTCTGAGACGCTCTGCTCCGCTCCGCTCCGCTCTGAGACGCTCTGCTCTGCTCCGCTCTGAGACGCTCTGCTCCGCTCCGCTCTGAGACGCTCTGAAATGCTCCGCTCTGCTCTGAGACGCTCTGCTCCGCTCCGCTCTGAGACGCTCCGCTCCGCTCTGAGACGCTCCGCTCTGAGACGCTCCGCTCTGAGACGCTCTGCTCCGCTCCGCTCTGAGACGATCCGCTCTGAGACGCTCTGCTCCGCTCCGCTCTGCTCTGAGACGCTCTGCTCTGAGACACTCCGCTCCGCTCTGAGATGCTCCGCTCCGCTCTGAGACGCTCTGCTCTGAGACGCTCTGCTCTGAGACGCTCTGAGACGCTCTGCTCTGAGACGCTCTGCTCCGCTGAGACTGAGACGCTCTGCTGAGACGCTCTGCTTCGCTCCGCTCTGAGACGCTCTGCTCCGCTCTGTTCCGCTCTGAGACGCTCCGCTCTGAGACGCTCTGCTCCGCTCCGCTCTGAGACGCTCCGCTCTGAGACGCTCCGCTCTGCTCCGCTCCGCTCTGAGATGCTCCGCTCTGCTCCGCTCCGCTCTGAGACGCTCTGAGACGCTCTGCTCCGCTCCGCTCTGAGACGCTCTGCTCTGCTCCGCTCCGCTCTGAGACGCTCCGCTCTGAGACGCTCTGCTCCGCTCCGCTCTGAGACGCTCCGCTCTGAGACGCTCCGCTCTGCTCCGCTCCGCTCTGAGATGCTCCGCTCTGCTCCGCTCCGCTCTGAGACGCTCTGAGACGCTCTGCTCCGCTCTGAGACGCTCTGCTCTGCTCCGCTCCGCTCTGAGACGCTCTGCTCTGCTCCGCTCCGCTCTGAGATGCTCCTCTCTGCTCCGCTCCGCTCTGAGACGCTCTGAGACGCTCTGCTCTGAGATGCTCCGCTCCGCTCTGAGACGCTCTGCTCCGCTCCGCTCCGCTCTGAGATGCTCCGCTCTGCTCTGAGACGCTCTGCTCCGCTCTGCTCTGAGACGCTCTGCTCTGAGACGCTCTGCTCCGCTCTGCTCCGCTCCGCTCTGAGACGCTCTGCTCCGCTCCGCTCTGAGACGCTCTGCTCCGCTCTGTTCCGCTCCGAGACGCTCCGCTCTGAGACGCTCTGCTCCGCTCCGCTCTGAGACGCTCTGAGACGCTCTGCTCCGCTCCGCTCCGCTCTGAGACGCTCTGAGATGCTCCGCTCTGCTCCGCTCTGCTCCGCTCTGAGACGCTCTGAGATGCTCCGCTCTGCTCCGTTCCGCTCTGAGACGCTCTGCTCCGCTCCGCTCTGAGACACTCTGCTCTGAGACGCTCCGCTCCGCTCTGCTCTGAGACGCTCTGCTCCGCTCTGCTCCGCTCCGCTCTGAGACGCTCTGCTCTGAGACGCTCTGAGACGCTCTGAGATGCTCCGCTCTGCTCTGAGACGCTCTGCTCCGCTCCGCTCTGAGACGCTCTGCTCTGAGACGCTCTGCTCCGCTCCGCTCTGAGACGCTGCTCCGCTCCGCTCCGCTCTGAGACGCTGCTCCGCTCCGCTCTGAGACGCTCTGAGACGCTCTGCTCCGCTCCGCTCTGAGACGCTCTGCTCCGCTCCGCTCTGAGACGCTCCGCTCTGCTCTGAGACGCTCCGCTCTGCTCCGCTCCGCTCTGAGATGCTCCGCTCTGCTCCGCTCCGCTCTGAGACGCTCTGAGACGCTCTGCTCCGCTCTGAGACGCTCTGCTCTGCTCCGCTCCGCTCTGAGACGCTCTGCTCTGCTCCGCTCCGCTCTGAGACGCTCTGAGACGCTCTGCTCCGCTCTGAGACGCTCTGCTCTGCTCCGCTCCGCTCTGAGACGCTCTGCTCTGCTCCGCTCCGCTCTGAGATGCTCCGCTCTGAGACGCTCCGCTCTGAGACGCTCTGAGACGCTCTGCTCTGAGATGCTCTGCTCTGACACGCTCTGCTCCGCTCCGCTCCACTCTGAGATGCTCCGCTCCGCTCTGAGACGCTCTGCTCCGCTCCGCTCCGCTCTGAGATGCTCCGCTCTGCTCTGAGACGCTCTGCTCCGCTCTGCTCTGAGACGCTCTGCTCTGAGACGCTCTGCTCCGCTCTGCTCCGCTCCGCTCCGCTCCGCTCTGCTCCGCTCCGCTCTGCTCCGCTCCGCTCTGAGACGCTCTGCTCCGCTCCGCTCTGAGACGCTCTGCTCCGCTCTGTTCCGCTCTGAGACGCTCCGCTCTGAGACGCTCTGCTCTGAGACGCTCCGCTCTGAGACGCTCCGCTCCGCTCTGCTCTGAGACGCTCTGCTCCGCTCTGCTCCGCTCTGAGACGCTCTGAGATGCTCCGCTCTGCTCCGCTCTGAGACGCTCTGAGATGCTCCGCTCTGCTCCGTTCCGCTCTGAGACGCTCTGCTCCGCTCCGCTCTGAGACGCTCTGCTCCGCTCCGCTCTGAGACGCTCTGAGACGCTCTGCTCCGCTCCGCTCTGAGACGCTCCGCTCTGAGACGCTCCGCTCCGCTCCGCTCTGCTCTGAGACGCTCCGCTCTGCTCCGCTCCGCTCTGAGATGCTCCGCTCTGCTCCGCTCCGCTCTGAGACGCTCTGAGACGCTCTGCTCCGCTCTGAGACGCTCTGCTCTGCTCCGCTCCGCTCTGAGACGCTCTGCTCTGCTCCGCTCCGCTCTGAGACGCTCTGAGACGCTCTGCTCCGCTCTGAGACGCTCTGCTCTGCTCCGCTCCGCTCTGAGACGCTCTGCTCTGCTCCGCTCCGCTCTGAGATGCTCCGCTCTGAGACGCTCCGCTCTGAGACGCTCTGAGACGCTCTGCTCTGAGATGCTCTGCTCTGACACGCTCTGCTCCGCTCCGCTCCACTCTGAGATGCTCCGCTCCGCTCTGAGACGCTCTGCTCCGCTCCGCTCCGCTCTGAGATGCTCCGCTCTGCTCTGAGACGCTCTGCTCCGCTCTGCTCTGAGACGCTCTGCTCTGAGACGCTCTGCTCTGAGACGCTCTGCTCCGCTCTGCTCCGCTCATCTCCGCTCTGAGACGCTCCGCTCCGCTCTGCTCTGAGACGCTCTGCTCCGCTCTGCTCCGCTCTGAGACGCTCTGAGATGCTCCGCTCTGCTCCGCTCTGAGACGCTCTGAGATGCTCTGCTCCGCTCCGCTCTGAGACGCTCTGCTCTGAGACGCTCTGCTCCGCTCCGCTCTGAGACGCTCTGCTCCGCTCCGCTCTGAGACGCTCTGAGATGCTCCGCTCTGCTCCGCTCCGCTCCGCTCTGAGATGCTCTGCTCCGCTCCGCTCTGAGACGCTCTGAGATGCTCCGCTCTGAGACGCTCTGAGACGCTCTGCTCCGCTCCGCTCTGAGACGCTCCGCTCTGCTCCGCTCCGCTCTGAGACGCTCCGCTCTGAGACGCTCCGCTCTGAGACGCTCTGCTCCGCTCCGCTCTGAGACGATCCGCTCTGAGACGCTCTGCTCCGCTCCGCTCTGCTCTGAGACGCTCTGCTCTGAGACACTCCGCTCCGCTCTGAGATGCTCCGCTCCGCTCCGAGACGCTCTGCTCTGAGACGCTCTGCTCTGAGACGCTCTGAGACGCTCTGCTCTGAGACGCTCTGCTCTGAGACGCTCTGCTCCGCTGAGACTGAGACGCTCTGCTGAGACGCTCTGCTTCGCTCCGCTCTGAGACGCTCTGCTCCGCTCTGTTCCGCTCTGAGACGCTCCGCTCTGAGACGCTCTGCTCCGCTCCGCTCTGAGACGCTCCGCTCTGAGACGCTCCGCTCCGCTCCGCTCTGCTCTGAGACGCTCCGCTCTGAGACGCTCCGCTCTGCTCCGCTCCGCTCTGAGATGCTCCGCTCTGCTCCGTTCCGCTCTGAGATGCTCTGAGACGCTCTGCTCCGCTCTGATACGCTCTGCTCTGCTCCGCTCCGCTCTGAGACGCTCTGCTCTGCTCCGCTCCGCTCTGAGATGCTCCGCTCTGCTCCGCTCCGCTCTGCTCCGCTCCGCTCTGAGACGCTCTGAGACGCTCTGCTCTGAGATGCTCCGCTCTGCTCTGACACGCTCTGCTCCGCTCCGCTCCGCTCTGAGATCCTCCGCTCCGCTCTGAGATGCTCTGCTCCGCTCCGCTCCGCTCTGAGATGCTCCGCTCTGCTCTGAGACGCTCTGCTCCGCTCTGCTCTGAGACGCTCTGCTCTGAGACGCTCTGCTCCGCTCCGCTCTGAGACGCTCTGCTCCGCTCCGCTCTGAGACGCTCTGCTCCGCTCTGTTCCGCTCTGAGACGCTCCGCTCTGAGACGCTCTGCTCTGAGACGCTCCGCTCTGAGACGCTCCGCTCCGCTCTGCTCTGAGACGCTCTGCTCCGCTCCGCTCCGCTCTGAGACGCTCTGAGATGCTCCGCTCTGCTCCGCTCCGCTCTGAGACGCTCTGCTCCGCTCCGCTCTGAGACGCTCCGCTCTGCTCCGCTCTGAGACGCTCTGAGATGCTCCGCTCCGCTCTGAGACGCTCCGCTCCGCTCCGCTCTGAGACGCTCTGCTCTGAGATGCTCCGCTCCGCTCTGCTCTGAGACGCTCTGCTCTGGGACGCTCTGCTCCGCTCCGCTCTGAGACGCTGCTCCGCTCTGAGACGCTGCTCCGCTCCGCTCTGAGACGCTCTGAGACGCTCTGCTCTGAGACGCTCTGCTCCGCTCCGCTCTGAGACGCTCCGCTCTGCTCCGCTCCGCTCTGAGACGCTCTGCTCCGCTCTGCTCCGCTCCGCTCTGAGACGCTCTGCTCTGAGACGCTCTGCTCTGAGACGCTCCGCTCTGAGACGCTCCGCTCCGCTCTGCTCTGAGACGCTCTGCTCCGCTCTGAGACGCTCTGAGATGCTCCGCTCTGCTCCGCTCTGAGACGCTCTGAGATGCTCCGCTCTGCTCCGCTCCGCTCTGAGCCGCTCTGCTCCGCTCCGCTCTGAGACGCTCCGCTATGCTCCGCTCTGAGACGCTCTGAGATGCTCCGCTCCGCTCTGAGACGCTCTGCTCCGCTCTGCTCCGCTCCGCTCTGAGACGCTCTGCTCTGAGACGCTCTGCTCTGAGACGCTCTGAGACGCTCTGAGATGCTCCGCTCTGCTCTGAGACGCTCTGCTCCGCTCCGCTCTGAGACGCTCTGCTCTGAGACGCTCTGCTCCGCTCCGCTCTGAGACGCTGCTCCGCTCCGCTCTGAGACGCTGCTCCGCTCCGCTCTGAGACGCTGCTCCGCTCCGCTCTGAGACGCTCTGAGACGCTCTGCTCTGATACGCTCTGCTCCGCTCCGCTCTGAGACGCTCCGCTCTGCTCCGCTACGCTCTGAGACGCTCCGCTCTGAGACGCTCTGCTCTGAGACGCTCTGCTCTGAGACGCTCCGCTCTGAGACGCTCCGCTCCGCTCTGAGATGCTCCGCTCTGCTCTGAGACGCTCTGAGACGCTCTGAGATGCTCCGCTCTGCTCCGCTCCGCTCTGAGACGCTCTGCTCCGCTCCGCTCCGCTCTGAGACGCTCTGCTCTGAGACGCTCCGCTCTGAGACGCTCGTGAGATGCTCCGCTCTGCTCTGAGACGCTCTGCTCCGCTCCGCTCTGAGACGCTCCGCTCTTCTCTGCTCCGCTCCGCTCTGAGACGCTCTGCTCTGAGACGCTCTGCTCCGCTCCGCTCTGAGACGCTCTGCTCCGCTCCGCTCTGAGACGCTCTGAAATGCTCCGCTCTGCTCTGAGACGCTCTGCTCCGCTCCGCTCTGAGACGCTCCGCTCCGCTCTGAGACGCTCCGCTCTGAGACGCTCCGCTCTGAGACGCTCTGCTCCGCTCCGCTCTGAGACGATCCGCTCTGAGACGCTCTCTGAGATGCTCCGCTCTGCTCTGAGACGCTCTGCTCCGCTCCGCTCTGAGACGCTCTGCTCTGAGACGCTCTGCTCCGCTCCGCTCTGAGACGCTGCTCCGCTCCGCTCTGAGACGCTGCTCCGCTCCGCTCTGAGACGCTCTGAGACGCTCTGCTCTGAGACGCTCTGCTCCGCTCCGCTCTGAGACGCTCCGCTCTGCTCCGCTCCGCTCTGAGATGCTCTGAGACGCTCCGCTCTGAGACGCTCTGCTCTGAGACGCTCTGCTCTGAGACGCTCCGCTCTGAGACGCTCCGCTCCGCTCTGAGATGCTCCGCTCTGCTCTGAGACGCTCTGAGACGCTCTGAGATGCTCCGCTCTGCTCCGCTCCGCTCTGAGACGCTTTGCTCCGCTCTGAGACGCTCTGCTCTGAGACGTTCCGCTCCGCTCTGCTCTGAGACGCTCTGCTCTGAGACACTCCGCTCCGCTCTGAGATGCTCCGCTCTGCTCTGAGACGCTCTGCTCCGCTCCGCTCTGAGACGCTCTGCTCTGAGACGCTCTGCTCCGCTCCGCTCTGAGACGCTCTGCTCCGCTCCGCTCCGCTCTGAGACGCTCTGAGATGCTCCGCTCTGCTCCGCTCCGCTCTGAGACGCTCTGCTCCGCTCCGCTCTGAGACGCTCTGAGATGCTCCGCTCTGAGACGCTCTGCTCCGCTCTGAGATGCTCCGCTCTGAGACGCTCCGCTCTGAGACGCTCTGCTCCGCTCCGCTCTGAGACGCTATGCTCCGCTCCGCTCTGAGACGCTCTGAGATGCTCCGCTCTGCTCCGCTCCTCTCTGAGTCGCTCTGCTCCGCTCCGCTCTGAGACGCTCCGCTCTGCTCCGCTCTGAGACGCTCTGAGATGCTCCGCTCTGCTCCGCTCCGCTCTGAGACGCTCTGCTCTGAGACGCTCCGCTCTGAGGCGCTCTGCTCCGCTCCGCTCTGAGACGCTCCGCTCTGAGACGCTCTGAGACGCTCTGAGACGCTCTGCTCTGAGACGCTCTGCTCCGCTCCGCTCCGCTCTGAGACGCTCTGCTCTGAGACGCTCCGCTCTGAGACGCTCCGCTCCGCTCTGAGATGCTCCGCTCTGCTCTGAGACGCTCTGCTCCGCTCCGCTCTGAGACGCTCCGCTCTTCTCTGCTCCGCTCCGCTCTGAGACGCTCCGCTCTGAGACGCTCTGCTCCGCTCTGAGATGCTCCGCTCTGAGACGCTCCGCTCTGAGACGCTCTGCTCCGCTCCGCTCTGAGACGCTCTGCTCCGCTCCGCTCTGAGACGCTCTGAGATGCTCCGCTCTGCTCCGCTCCTCTCTGAGTCGCTCTGCTCCGCTCCGCTCTGAGACGCTCCGCTCTGCTCCGCTCTGAGACGCTCTGAGATGCTCCGCTCTGCTCCGCTCCGCTCTGAGACGCTCTGCTCTGAGACGCTCCGCTCTGAGGCGCTCTGCTCCGCTCCGCTCTGAGACGCTCCGCTCTGAGACGCTCTGAGACGCTCTGAGACGCTCTGCTCTGAGACGCTCTGCTCCGCTCCGCTCCGCTCTGAGACGCTCTGCTCTGAGACGCTCCGCTCTGAGACGCTCCGCTCCGCTCTGAGATGCTCCGCTCTGCTCTGAGACGCTCTGCTCCGCTCCGCTCTGAGACGCTCCGCTCTTCTCTGCTCCGCTCCGCTCTGAGACGCTCTGCTCTGAGACGCTCTGCTCCGCTCCGCTCTGAGACGCTCTGCTCCGCTCCGCTCTGAGACGCTCTGAAATGCTCCGCTCTGCTCTGAGACGCTCTGCTCCGCTCCGCTCTGAGACGCTCCGCTCCGCTCTGAGACGCTCCGCTCTGAGACGCTCCGCTCTGAGACGCTCTGCTCCGCTCCGCTCTGCTCTGAGACGCTCTGCTCTGAGACGATCCGCTCTGAGACGATCTGCTCTGAGACACTCCGCTCCGCTCTGAGATGCTCCGCTCCGCTCTGAGACGCTCTGCTCTGAGACGCTCTGCTCTGAGACGCTCTGAGACGCTCTGCTCTGAGACGCTCTGCTCCGCTGAGACTGAGACGCTCTGCTGAGACGCTCTGCTTCGCTCCGCTCTGAGACGCTCTGCTCCGCTCTGTTCCGCTCTGAGACGCTCCGCTCTGAGACGCTCTGCTCCGCTCCGCTCTGAGACGCTCCGCTCTGAGACGCTCCGCTCTGCTCCGCTCCGCTCTGAGATGCTCCGCTCTGCTCCGCTCCGCTCTGAGACGCTCTGAGACGCTCTGCTCCGCTCTGAGACGCTCTGCTCTGCTCCGCTCCGCTCTGAGACGCTCTGCTCTGCTCCGCTCCGCTCTGAGATGCTCCGCTCTGCTCCGCTCCGCTCTGAGACGCTCTGAGACGCTCTGCTCTGAGATGCTCCGCTCCGCTCTGAGACGCTCTGCTCCGCTCCGCTCCGCTCTGAGATGCTCCGCTCTGCTCTGAGACGCTCTGCTCCGCTCTGCTCTGAGACGCTCTGCTCTGAGACGCTCTGCTCCGCTCCGCTCTGAGACGCTCTGCTCCGCTCCGCTCTGAGACGCTCTGCTCCGCTCTGTTCCGCTCCGAGACGCTCCGCTCTGAGACGCTCTGCTCCGCTCCGCTCTGAGACGCTCTGAGACGCTCTGCTCCGCTCCGCTCCGCTCTGAGACGCTCTGAGATGCTCCGCTCTGAGACGCTCTGAGATGCTCCGTTCCGCTCTGAGACGCTCTGCTCCGCTCCGCTCTGAGACACTCTGCTCTGAGACGCTCCGCTCCGCTCTGCTCTGAGACGCTCTGCTCCGCTCCGCTCTGAGACGCTCTGCTCTGAGACGCTCTGAGACGCTCTGAGATGCTCCGCTCTGCTCTGAGACGCTCTGCTCCGCTCCGCTCTGAGACGCTCTGCTCTGAGACGCTCTGCTCCGCTCCGCTCTGAGACGCTGCTCCGCTCCGCTCCGCTCTGAGACGCTGCTCCGCTCCGCTCTGAGACGCTCTGAGACGCTCTGCTCCGCTCCGCTCTGAGACGCTCCGCTCTGAGACGCTCCGCTCCGCTCCGCTCTGCTCTGAGACGCTCCGCTCTGCTCCGCTCCGCTCTGAGATGCTCCGCTCTGCTCCGCTCTGCTCCGCTCCGCTCTGAGACGCTCTGAGACGCTCTGCTCCGCTCTGAGACGCTCTGCTCTGCTCCGCTCCGCTCTGAGACGCTCTGCTCTGCTCCGCTCCGCTCTGAGATGCTCCGCTCTGAGACGCTCCGCTCTGAGACGCTCTGAGACGCTCTGCTCTGAGATGCTCTGCTCTGACACGCTCTGCTCCGCTCCGCTCCACTCTGAGATGCTCCGCTCCGCTCTGAGACGCTCTGCTCCGCTCCGCTCCGCTCTGAGATGCTCCGCTCTGCTCTGAGACGCTCTGCTCCGCTCTGCTCTGAGACGCTCTGCTCTGAGACGCTCTGCTCCGCTCTGCTCCGCTCCGCTCTGCTCCGCTCCGCTCTGAGACGCTCTGCTCCGCTCCGCTCTGAGACGCTCTGCTCCGCTCTGTTCCGCTCTGAGACGCTCCGCTCTGAGACGCTCTGCTCTGAGACGCTCCGCTCTGAGACGCTCCGCTCCGCTCTGCTCTGCTCCGCTCTGCTCCGCTCTGAGACGCTCTGAGATGCTCCGCTCTGCTCCGCTCTGAGACGCTCTGAGATGCTCCGCTCTGCTCCGTTCCGCTCTGAGACGCTCTGCTCCGCTCCGCTCTGAGACGCTCTGCTCTGAGACGCTCCGCTCCGCTCTGCTCTGAGACGCTCTGCTCCGCTCCGCTCTGAGACGCTCTGCTCTGAGACGCTCTGAGACACTCTGAGATGCTCCGCTCTGCTCTGAGACGCTCTGCTCCGCTCCGCTCTGAGACGCTCTGCTCTGAGACGCTCTGCTCCGCTCCGCTCTGAGACGCTGCTCCGCTCCGCTCCGCTCTGAGACGCTGCTCCGCTCCGCTCTGAGACGCTCTGAGACGCTCTGCTCTGAGACGCTCCGCTCTGCTCCGCTCCGCTCTGAGACGCTCTGCTCTGAGACGCTCCGCTCTGAGACGCTCCGCTCTGCTCCGCTCCGCTCTGCTCCGCTCCGCTCTGAGACGCTCCGCTCTGAGACGCTCCGCTCCGCTCTGAGATGCTCCGCTCCGCTCTGAGACGCTCTGAGATGCTCCGCTCTGCTCCGCTCCGCTCCGCTCTGAGATGCTCTGCTCCGCTCCGCTCTGAGACGCTCTGAGATGCTCCGCTCTGAGACGCTCTGAGACGCTCTGCTCCGCTCCGCTCTGAGACGCTCTGCTCCGCTCCGCTCTGAGACGCTCTGCTCCGCTCCGCTCTGAGACGCTCTGCTCCGCTCTGAGACGCTCCGCTCTGAGACGCTCTGCTCCGCTCCGCTCTGAGACGCTCTGCTCCGCTCCGCTCTGAGACGCTCTGCTCCGCTCCGCTCTGAGATGCTCCGCTCTGCTCCGCTCCGCTCTGAGTCGCTCTGCTCCGCTCCGCTCTGAGACGCTCCGCTCTGCTCCGCTCTGCTCCGCTCTGAGACGCTCTGCTCCGCTCCGCTCTGAGACGCTCCGCTCTGCTCCGTTCTGAGACGCTCTGAGATGCTCCGCTCTGCTCCGCTCCGCTCTGAGACGCTCCGCTCCGCTCTGAGACGCTCCGCTCCGCTCCGCTCTGAGACGCTCTGCTCTGAGATGTTCCGCTCTGCTCTGAGACGCTCTGCTCCGCTCCGCTCTGAGACGCTCTGCTCTGGGACGCTCTGCTCCGCTCCGCTCTGAGACGCGGCTCCGCTCCGCTCCGCTCTGAGACGCTCTGCTCCGCTCCGCTCTGAGACGCTCCGCTCCGCTCTGAGACGCTCTGCTCTGAGATGCTCCGCTCCGCTCTGCTCTGAGACGCTCTGCTCCGCTCCGCTCTGAGACGCTCTGCTCTGGGACGCTCTGCTCCGCTCCGCTCTGAGACGCTGCTCCGCTCCGCTCCGCTCTGAGACGCTGCTCCGCTCCGCTCTGAGACGCTCTGAGACGCTCTGCTCTGAGACGTTCCGCTCCGCTCTGCTCTGAGACGCTCTGCTCTGAGACACTCCGCTCCGCTCTGAGATGCTCCGCTCTGCTCTGAGACGCTCTGCTCCGCTCCGCTCTGAGACGCTCTGCTCTGAGACGCTCTGCTCCGCTCCGCTCTGAGACGCTCTGCTCTGAGACGCTCTGCTCCGCTCCGCTCTGAGACGCTCTGCTCCGCTCCGCTCCGCTCCGCTCCGCTCCGCTCTGAGACGCTCTGAGATGCTCCGCTCCGCTCTGCTCTGCTCCGCTCCGCTCTGCTCTGCTCCGCTCCGCTCTGCTCCGCTCCGCTCTGCTCCGCTCCGCTCTGCTCCGCTCCGCTCTGAGACGCTCTGAGATGCTCCGCTCCGCTCTGAGACGCTCTGCTCCGCTCCGCTCTGAGACGCTCTGCTCCGCTCTGAGACGCTCCGCTCTGAGACGCTCTGCTCCGCTCCGCTCTGAGACGCTCTGCTCCGCTCCGCTCTGAGATGCTCCGCTCCGCTCTGAGTCGCTCTGCTCCGCTCCGCTCTGAGACGCTCCGCTCTGCTCCGCTCTGAGACGCTCTGCTCCGCTCCGCTCTGAGACGCTCCGCTCTGCTCCGCTCTGCTCCGCTCTGAGACGCTCTGAGATGCTCCGCTCTGCTCCGCTCCGCTCTGAGACGCTCCGCTCCGCTCCGCTCCGCTCCGCTCTGAGACGCTCTGCTCTGAGCTGCTCCGCTCCGCTCTGCTCTGAGACGCTCTGCTCCGCTCCGCTCTGAGACGATCTGCTCTGGGACGCTCTGCTCCGCTCCGCTCTGAGACGCTGCTCCGCTCCGCTCTGAGACGCTCTGAGACGCTCTGCTCTGAGACGCTCTGCTCTGAGACGCTCTGCTCCGCTCCGCTCTGAGACGCTCCGCTCTGCTCCGCTCCGCTCTGAGACGCTCTGCTCCGCTCTGCTCCGCTCCGCTCTGAGACGCTCTGCTCTGAGACGCTCCGCTCTGAGACGCTCCGCTCCGCTCTGCTCTGAGACGCTCTGCTCCGCTCCGCTCCGCTCTGAGACGCTCTGAGATGCTCCGCTCTGCTCCGCTCTGAGACGCTCTGAGATGCTCCGCTCTGCTCCGCTCCGCTCTGAGCCGCTCTGCTCCGCTCCGCTATGCTCCGCTCTGAGACGCTCTGAGATGCTCCGCTCCGCTCTGAGACGCTCTGCTCCGCTCCGCTCTGAGACGCTCTGCTCTGAGACGCTCTGCTCTGAGACGCTCTGAGACGCTCTGAGATGCTCCGCTCTGCTCCGCTCCGCTCTGAGTCGCTCTGCTCCGCTCCGCTCTGAGACGCTCCGCTCTGAGACGCTCTGAGACGCTCTGAGACGCTCTGCTCTGAGACGCTCTGCTCCGCTCCGCTCCGCTCTGAGACGCTCTGCTCTGAGACGCTCCGCTCTGAGACGCTCCGCTCCGCTCTGAGATGCTCCGCTCTGCTCTGAGACGCTCTGCTCCGCTCCGCTCTGAGACGCTCCGCTCTTCTCTGCTCCGCTCCGCTCTGAGACGCTCTGCTCCGCTCCGCTCTGAGACGCTCTGAAATGCTCCGCTCTGCTCTGAGACGCTCTGCTCCGCTCCGCTCTGAGACGCTCCGCTCCGCTCTGAGACGCTCCGCTCTGAGACGCTCCGCTCTGAGACGCTCTGCTCCGCTCCGCTCTGAGACGATCCGCTCTGAGACGCTCTGCTCCGCTCCGCTCTGCTCTGAGACGCTCTGCTCTGAGACACTCCGCTCCGCTCTGAGATGCTCCGCTCCGCTCTGAGACGCTCTGCTCTGAGACGCTCTGCTCTGAGACGCTCTGAGACGCTCTGCTCTGAGACGCTCTGCTCCGCTGAGACTGAGACGCTCTGCTGAGACGCTCTGCTACGCTCCGCTCTGAGACGCTCTGCTCCGCTCTGTTCCGCTCTGAGACGCTCCGCTCTGAGACGCTCTGCTCCGCTCCGCTCTGAGACGCTCCGCTCTGCTCCGCTCCGCTCTGAGATGCTCTGCTCCGCTCCGCTCTGAGACGCTCTGCTCCGCTCCGCTCTGAGACGCTCTGAAATGCTCCGCTCTGCTCTGAGACGCTCTGCTCCGCTCCGCTCTGAGACGCTCCGCTCCGCTCTGAGACGCTCCGCTCTGAGACGCTCCGCTCTGAGACGCTCTGCTCCGCTCCGCTCTGAGACGATCCGCTCTGAGACGCTCTGCTCCGCTCCGCTCTGCTCTGAGACGCTCTGAGACACTCCGCTCCGCTCTGAGATGCTCCGCTCCGCTCTGAGACGCTCTGCTCTGAGACGCTCTGCTCTGAGACGCTCTGAGACGCTCTGCTCTGAGACGCTCTGCTCCGCTGAGACTGAGACGCTCTGCTGAGACGCTCTGCTTCGCTCCGCTCTGAGACGCTCTGCTCCGCTCTGAGACGCTCCGCTCTGAGACGCTCTGCTCCGCTCCGCTCTGAGACGCTCCGCTCTGAGACGCTCCGCTCTGCTCCGCTCCGCTCTGAGATGCTCCGCTCCGCTCTGAGACGCTCTGAGACGCTCTGCTCCGCTCTGAGACGCTCTGCTCTGCTCCGCTCCGCTCTGAGACGCTCTGCTCTGCTCCGCTCCGCTCTGAGATGCTCCGCTCTGCTCCGCTCCGCTCTGAGACGCTCTGAGACGCTCTGCTCTGAGATGCTCCGCTCCGCTCTGAGACGCTCTGCTCCGCTCCGCTCCGCTCTGAGATGCTCCGCTCTGCTCTGAGACGCTCTGCTCCGCTCTGCTCTGAGACGCTCTGCTCTGAGACGCTCTGCTCCGCTCTGCTCCGCTCCGCTCTGAGACGCTCTGCTCCGCTCCGCTCTGAGACGCTCTGCTCCGCTCTGTTCCGCTCTGCTCCGCTCCGCTCTGAGACGCTCTGCTCCGCTCCGCTCTGAGACGCTCTGCTCCGCTCCGCTCCGCTCTGAGACGCTCTGAGATGCTCCGCTCTGAGACGCTCTGAGATGCTCCGCTCTGCTCCGTTCCGCTCTGAGACGCTCTGCTCCGCTCCGTTCTGAGACACTCTGCTCTGAGACGCTCCGCTCCGCTCTGCTCTGAGACGCTCTGCTCCGCTCCGCTCTGAGACGCTCTGCTCTGAGACGCTCTGAGACGCTCTGAGATGCTCCGCTCTGCTCTGAGACGCTCTGAGACGCTCTGAGATGCTCCGCTCTGCTCCGCTCCGCTCTGAGACGCTTTGCTCCGCTCTGAGACGCTCTGCTCTGAGACGTTCCGCTCCGCTCTGCTCTGAGACGCTCTGCTCTGAGACACTCCGCTCCGCTCTGAGATGCTCCGCTCTGCTCTGAGACGCTCTGCTCCGCTCCGCTCTGAGACGCTCTGCTCTGAGACGCTCTGCTCCGCTCCGCTCTGAGACGCTCTGCTCTGAGACACTCTGCTCCGCTCCGCTCTGAGACGCTCTGCTCCGCTCCGCTCTGAGACGCTCTGCTCCGCTCCGCTCCGCTCTGAGACGCTCTGCTCTGAGACGCTCCGCTCTGAGACGCTCCGCTCCGCTCTGAGATGCTCCGCTCTGCTCTGAGACGCTCTGCTCCGCTCCGCTCTGAGACGCTCCGCTCTTCTCTGCTCCGCTCCGCTCTGAGACGCTCTGCTCCGCTCCGCTCTGAGACGCTCTGAAATGCTCCGCTCTGCTCTGAGACGCTCTGCTCCGCTCCGCTCTGAGACGCTCCGCTCCGCTCTGAGACGCTCCGCTCTGAGACGCTCTGCTCCGCTCCGCTCTGAGACGATCCGCTCTGAGACGCTCTACTCCGCTCCGCTCTGCTCTGAGACGCTCTGCTCTGAGACACTCCGCTCCGCTCTGAGATGCTCCGCTCCGCTCTGAGACGCTCTGCTCTGAGACGCTCTGCTCTGAGACGCTCTGAGACGCTCTGCTCTGAGACGCTCTGCTCCGCTGAGACTGAGACGCTCTGCTGAGACGCTCTGCTACGCTCCGCTCTGAGACGCTCTGCTCCGCTCTGTTCCGCTCTGAGACGCTCCGCTCTGAGACGCTCTGCTCCGCTCCGCTCTGAGACGCTCCGCTCTGAGACGCTCCGCTCTGCTCCGCTCCGCTCTGAGATGCTCTGCTCCGCTCCGCTCTGAGACGCTCTGCTCCGCTCCGCTCTGAGACGCTCTGAAATGCTCCGCTCTGCTCTGAGACGCTCTGCTCCGCTCCGCTCTGAGACGCTCCGCTCCGCTCTGAGACGCTCCGCTCTGAGACGCTCCGCTCTGAGACGCTCTGCTCCGCTCCGCTCTGAGACGATCCGCTCTGAGACGCTCTGCTCCGCTCCGCTCTGCTCTGAGACGCTCTGCTCTGAGACACTCCGCTCCGCTCTGAGATGCTCCGCTCCGCTCTGAGACGCTCTGCTCTGAGACGCTCTGCTCTGAGACGCTCTGAGACGCTCTGCTCTGAGACGCTCTGCTCCGCTGAGACTGAGACGCTCTGCTGAGACGCTCTGCTTCGCTCCGCTCTGAGACGCTCTGCTCCGCTCTGTTCCGCTCTGAGACGCTCCGCTCTGAGACGCTCTGCTCCGCTCCGCTCTGAGACGCTCCGCTCTGAGACGCTCCGCTCTGCTCCGCTCCGCTCTGAGATGCTCCGCTCCGCTCTGAGACGCTCTGAGACGCTCTGCTCCGCTCTGAGACGCTCTGCTCTGCTCCGCTCCGCTCTGAGACGCTCTGCTCTGCTCCGCTCCGCTCTGAGATGCTCCGCTCTGCTCCGCTCCGCTCTGAGACGCTCTGAGACGCTCTGCTCTGAGATGCTCCGCTCCGCTCTGAGACGCTCTGCTCCGCTCCGCTCCGCTCTGAGATGCTCCGCTCTGCTCTGAGACGCTCTGCTCCGCTCTGCTCTGAGACGCTCTGCTCTGAGACGCTCTGCTCCGCTCTGCTCCGCTCCGCTCTGAGACGCTCTGCTCCGCTCCGCTCTGAGACGCTCTGCTCCGCTCTGTTCCGCTCTGCTCCGCTCCGCTCTGAGACGCTCTGCTCCGCTCCGCTCTGAGACGCTCTGCTCCGCTCCGCTCCGCTCTGAGACGCTCTGAGATGCTCCGCTCTGAGACGCTCTGAGATGCTCCGCTCTGCTCCGTTCCGCTCTGAGACGCTCTGCTCCGCTCCGTTCTGAGACACTCTGCTCTGAGACGCTCCGCTCCGCTCTGCTCTGAGACGCTCTGCTCCGCTCCGCTCTGAGACGCTCTGCTCTGAGACGCTCTGAGACGCTCTGAGATGCTCCGCTCTGCTCTGAGACGCTCTGCTCCGCTCCGCTCTGAGACGCTCTGCTCTGAGACGCTCTGCTCCGCTCCGCTCTGAGACGCTGCTCCGCTCCGCTCCGCTCTGAGACGCTGCTCCGCTCCGCTCTGAGACGCTCTGAGACGCTCTGCTCCGCTCCGCTCTGAGACGCTCCGCTCTGAGACGCTCCGCTCCGCTCCGCTCCGCTCTGCTCTGAGACGCTCCGCTCTGCTCCGCTCCGCTCTGAGATGCTCCGCTCTGCTCCGCTCCGCTCTGAGACGCTCTGAGACGCTCTGCTCCGCTCTGAGACGCTCTGCTCTGCTCCGCTCCGCTCTGCTCCGCTCCGCTCTGAGCCGCTCTGCTCCGCTCCGCTCTGAGACGCTCCGCTATGCTCCGCTCTGAGACGCTCTGAGACGCTCTGAGACGCTCTGAGACGCTCTGCTCCGCTCCGCTCTGAGACGCTCCGCTCTGAGACGCTCCGCTCCGCTCTGAGATGCTCCGCTCTGCTCTGAGACGCTCTGAGACGCTCTGAGATGCTCCGCTCTGCTCCGCTCCGCTCTGAGACGCTTTGCTCCGCTCTGAGACGCTCTGCTCTGAGACGTTCCGCTCCGCTCTGCTCTGAGACGCTCTGCTCTGAGACACTCCGCTCCGCTCTGAGATGCTCCGCTCTGCTCTGAGACGCTCTGCTCCGCTCCGCTCTGAGACGCTCTGCTCTGAGACGCTCTGCTCCGCTCCGCTCTGAGACGCTCTGCTCTGAGACACTCTGCTCCGCTCCGCTCTGAGACGCTCTGCTCCGCTCCGCTCCGCTCTGAGACGCTCTGCTCCGCTCCGCTCTGAGACGCTCTGCTCCGCTCCGCTCTGAGACGCTCTGCTCTGAGACGCTCTGCTCTGAGACGCTCCGCTCTGAGACGCTCCGCTCCGCTCTGAGATGCTCCGCTCTGCTCTGAGACGCTCTGAGACGCTCTGAGATGCTCCGCTCTGCTCCGCTCCGCTCTGAGACGCTCTGCTCCGCTCCGCTCTGAGACGCTCTGCTCTGAGACGCTCCGCTCCGCTCTGAGACGCTCTGCTCTGAGACGCTCCGCTCCGCTCTGCTCTGAGATGCTCCGCTCTGCTCCGCTCCGCTCTGAGACGCTCTGCTCCGCTCCGCTCTGAGACGCTCCGCTCTGAGACGCTCTGCTCTGAGACGCTCCGCTCCGCTCTGCTCTGAGATGCTCCGCTCCGCTCTGAGACGCTCTGCTCCGCTCCGCTCTGAGACGCTCTGCTCCGCTCTGCTCCGCTCCGCTCTGAGACGCTCTGCTCTGCTCCGCTCTGAGACGCTCCGCTCCGCTCTGAGACGCTCTGCTCCGCTCTGAGACGCTCTGCTCTGCTCCGCTCTGAGACGCTCTGAGATGCTCCGCTCCGCTCTGAGACGCTCTGCTCTGAGACGCTCTTCGACGCTGCTCCGCTCCGCTCCGCTCTGAGACGCTGCTCCGCTCCGCTCTGAGACGCTCTGAGACGCTCTGAGACGCTCTGCTCTGAGACGCTCTGCTCCGCTCCGCTCTGAGACGCTCTGCTCCGCTCCGCTCCGCTCTGAGACGCTCTGAGATGCTCCGCTCTGCTCCGCTCCGCTCTGAGACGCTCTGCTCCGCTCCGCTCTGAGACGCTCTGCTCCGCTCCGCTCTGAGACGCTCTGCTCCGCTCTGAGATGCTCCGTTCTGAGACGCTCTGCTCCGCTCCGCTCTGAGACGCTCTGCTCCGCTCCGCTCTGAGACACTCTGCTCCGCTCCGCTCTGAGACGCTCTGAGATGCTCCGCTCTGCTCCGCTCCGCTCTGAGTCGCTCTGCTCCGCTCCGCTCTGAGACGCTCCGCTCTGCTCCGCTCTGATATGCTCTGAGATGCTCCGCTCTGCTCCGCTCCGCTCTGAGACGCTCTGCTCCGCTCCGCTCTGAGACGCTCTGCTCTGAGACGCTCCGCTCCGCTCCGCTCTGAGACGCTCTGCTCTGAGACGCTCCGCTCCGCTCTGCTCTGAGATGCTCCGCTCTGCTCCGCTCCGCTCTGAGACGCTCTGCTCCGCTCCGCTCTGAGACGCTCTGCTCTGAGACGCTCCGCTCCGCTCTGAGATGCTCCGCTCTGCTCTGAGACGCTCTGAGACGCTCTGAGATGCTCCGCTCTGCTCCGCTCCGCTCTGAGACGCTCTGCTCCGCTCCGCTCTGAGACGCTCTGCTCTGAGACGCTCCGCTCTGAGACGCTCTGCTCTGAGACGCTCTGCTCTGAGATGCTCCGCTCTGCTCCGCTCCGCTCTGAGACGCTCTGCTCCGCTCCGCTCTGAGACGCTCTGCTCTGAGACGCTCTGCTCTGCTCCGCTCTGAGACGCTCTGAGATGCTCCGCTCTGCTCTGAGACGCTCTGCTCCGCTCCGCTCTGAGACGCTCTGCTCTGAGACGCTCTGCTCCGCTCCGCTCTGAGACGCTGCTCCGCTCCGCTCCGCTCTGAGACGCTGCTCCGCTCCGCTCTGAGACGCTCTGCTCTGAGACGCTCTGCTCCGCTCCGCTCTGAGACGCTCCGCTCCGCTCTGAGACGCTCTGCTCCGCTCTGCTCCGCTCTGCTCTGCTCTGAGACGCTCTGCTCTGCTCTGCTCTGAGACGCTCTGAGATGCTCCGCTCTGCTCCGCTCCGCTCTGAGACGCTCTGCTCTGAGACGCTCTGCGACGCTGCTCCGCTCCGCTCCGCTCTGAGACGCTGCTCCGCTCCGCTCTGAGACGCTCTGAGACGTCTCAGAGCGGACGCTCTGCTCCGCTCCGCTCTGAGACGCTCTGCTCCGCTCCGCTCTGAGACGCTCTGCTCTGAGACGCTCTGCTCTGAGACGCTCCGCTCTGAGACGCTCCGCTCCGCTCTGAGATGCTCCGCTCTGCTCTGAGACGCTCTGAGACGCTCTGAGATGCTCCGCTCTGCTCTGAGACGCTCTGCTCCGCTCCGCTCTGAGACGCTCCGCTCCGCTCTGCTCTGAGACGCTCTGCTCCGCTCTGAGACGCTCTGCTCTGAGACGCTCTGCTCTGAGACGCTCCGCTCTGAGACGCTCCGCTCCGCTCTGCTCTGAGACGCTCTGCTCTGAGACGCTCCGCTCTGAGATGCTCCGCTCCGCTCTGAGACGCTCTGAGATGCTCCGCTCTGCTCCGCTCTGAGACGCTCTGAGATGCTCCGCTCTGCTCCGCTCCGCTCTGAGTCGCTCTGCTCCGCTCCGCTCTGAGATGCTCCGCTCTGCTCCGCTCCGCTCTGAGACGCTCTGCTCCGCTCCGCTCTGAGACGCTCTGCTCTGAGACGCTCCGCTCTGAGACGCTCTGAGATGCTCCGCTCTGCTCCGCTCCGCTCTGAGACGCTCTGCTCTGCTCCGCTCTGAGACGCTCTGAGATGCTCCGCTCCGCTCTGAGACGCTCTGCTCTGAGACGCTCTTCGACGCTGCTCCGCTCCGCTCCGCTCTGAGACGCTGCTCCGCTCCGCTCTGAGACGCTCTGAGACGCTCTGAGACGCTCTGCTCTGAGACGCTCTGCTCCGCTCCGCTCTGAGACGCTCTGCTCCGCTCCGCTCCGCTCTGAGACGCTCTGAGATGCTCCGCTCTGCTCCGCTCCGCTCTGAGACGCTCTGCTCCGCTCCGCTCTGAGACGCTCTGCTCCGCTCCGCTCTGAGACGCTCTGCTCCGCTCTGAGATGCTCCGTTCTGAGACGCTCTGCTCCGCTCCGCTCTGAGACGCTCTGCTCCGCTCCGCTCTGAGACACTCTGCTCCGCTCCGCTCTGAGACGCTCTGAGATGCTCCGCTCTGCTCCGCTCCGCTCTGAGTCGCTCTGCTCCGCTCCGCTCTGAGACGCTCCGCTCTGCTCCGCTCTGATATGCTCTGAGATGCTCCGCTCTGCTCCGCTCCGCTCTGAGACGCTCTGCTCCGCTCCGCTCTGAGACGCTCTGCTCTGAGACGCTCCGCTCCGCTCCGCTCTGAGACGCTCTGCTCTGAGACGCTCCGCTCCGCTCTGCTCTGAGATGCTCCGCTCTGCTCCGCTCCGCTCTGAGACGCTCTGCTCCGCTCCGCTCTGAGACGCTCTGCTCTGAGACGCTCCGCTCCGCTCTGAGATGCTCCGCTCTGCTCTGAGACGCTCTGAGACGCTCTGAGATGCTCCGCTCTGCTCCGCTCCGCTCTGAGACGCTCTGCTCCGCTCCGCTCTGAGACGCTCTGCTCTGAGACGCTCCGCTCTGAGACGCTCTGCTCTGAGACGCTCTGCTCTGAGATGCTCCGCTCTGCTCCGCTCCGCTCTGAGACGCTCTGCTCCGCTCCGCTCTGAGACGCTCTGCTCTGAGACGCTCTGCTCTGCTCCGCTCTGAGACGCTCTGAGATGCTCCGCTCTGCTCTGAGACGCTCTGCTCCGCTCCGCTCTGAGACGCTCTGCTCTGAGACGCTCTGCTCCGCTCCGCTCTGAGACGCTGCTCCGCTCCGCTCCGCTCTGAGACGCTGCTCCGCTCCGCTCTGAGACGCTCTGCTCTGAGACGCTCTGCTCCGCTCCGCTCTGAGACGCTCCGCTCCGCTCTGAGACGCTCTGCTCCGCTCTGCTCCGCTCTGCTCTGCTCTGAGACGCTCTGCTCTGCTCTGCTCTGAGACGCTCTGAGATGCTCCGCTCTGCTCCGCTCCGCTCTGAGACGCTCTGCTCTGAGACGCTCTGCGACGCTGCTCCGCTCCGCTCCGCTCTGAGACGCTGCTCCGCTCCGCTCTGAGACGCTCTGAGACGTCTCAGAGCGGACGCTCTGCTCCGCTCCGCTCTGAGACGCTCTGCTCCGCTCCGCTCTGAGACGCTCTGCTCTGAGACGCTCTGCTCTGAGACGCTCCGCTCTGAGACGCTCCGCTCCGCTCTGAGATGCTCCGCTCTGCTCTGAGACGCTCTGAGACGCTCTGAGATGCTCCGCTCTGCTCTGAGACGCTCTGCTCCGCTCCGCTCTGAGACGCTCCGCTCCGCTCTGCTCTGAGACGCTCTGCTCCGCTCTGAGACGCTCTGCTCTGAGACGCTCTGCTCTGAGACGCTCCGCTCTGAGACGCTCCGCTCCGCTCTGCTCTGAGACGCTCTGCTCTGAGACGCTCCGCTCTGAGATGCTCCGCTCCGCTCTGAGACGCTCTGAGATGCTCCGCTCTGCTCCGCTCTGAGACGCTCTGAGATGCTCCGCTCTGCTCCGCTCCGCTCTGAGTCGCTCTGCTCCGCTCCGCTCTGAGATGCTCCGCTCTGCTCCGCTCCGCTCTGAGACGCTCTGCTCCGCTCCGCTCTGAGACGCTCTGCTCTGAGACGCTCCGCTCTGAGACGCTCTGAGATGCTCCGCTCTGCTCCGCTCCGCTCTGAGACGCTCTGCTCCGCTCCGCTCTGAGACGCTGCTCCGCTCTGAGACGCTGCTCCGCTCCGCTCTGAGACGCTCTGCTCTGAGACGCTCTGCTCTGAGACGCTCCGCTCTGCTCCGCTCCGCTCTGAGACGCTCTGAGACGCTCCGCTCTGAGACGCTCTGCTTTGAGACGCTCTGCTCTGAGACGCTCTGCTCCGCTCCGCTCTGAGACGCTCCGCTCCGCTCTGCTCTGAGACGCTCTGCTCCGCTCTGAGACGCTCTGCTCTGAGACGCTCTGCTCTGAGACGCTCCGCTCTGAGACGCTCCGCTCCGCTCTGCTCTGAGACGCTCTGCTCTGAGACGCTCCGCTCTGAGATGCTCCGCTCCGCTCTGAGACGCTCTGAGATGCTCCGCTCTGCTCCGCTCTGAGACGCTCTGAGATGCTCCGCTCTGCTCCGCTCCGCTCTGAGTCGCTCTGCTCCGCTCCGCTCTGAGATGCTCCGCTCTGCTCCGCTCCGCTCTGAGACGCTCTGCTCCGCTCCGCTCTGAGACGCTCTGCTCTGAGACGCTCCGCTCTGAGACGCTCTGAGATGCTCCGCTCTGCTCCGCTCCGCTCTGAGACGCTCTGCTCCGCTCCGCTCTGAGACGCTGCTCCGCTCTGAGACGCTGCTCCGCTCCGCTCTGAGACGCTCTGCTCTGAGACGCTCTGCTCTGAGACGCTCCGCTCTGCTCCGCTCCGCTCTGAGACGCTCTGAGACGCTCCGCTCTGAGACGCTCTGCTTTGAGACGCTCTGCTCTGAGACGCTCCGCTCTGAGACGCTCCGCTCTGAGACGCTCTGAGACGCTCTGAGACGCTCTGAGATGCTCCGCTCTGCTCCGCTCCGCTCTGAGACGCTCTGCTCCGCTCCGCTCTGAGACGATCTGCTCTGAGACGTTCCGCTCCGCTCTGCTCTGAGACGCTCTGCTCCGCTCTGCTCCGCTCCGCTCTGAGACGCTCTGCTCTGAGACGTTCCGCTCCGCTCTGCTCTGAGACACTCCGCTCCGCTCTGAGATGCTCCGCTCTGCTCTGAGACGCTCTGCTCCGCTCCGCTCTGAGACACTCTGCTCTGAGACGCTCTGCTCCGCTCCGCTCTGAGACGCTCTGCTCCGCTCCGCTCCGAGACGCTCTGAGATGCTCCGCTCCGCTCTGAGACGCTCTGCTCCGCTCCGCTCTGAGACGCTCTGAGATGCTCCGCTCTGCTCCGCTCCGCTCTGAGACGCTCTGCTCCGCTCCGCTCTGAGACGCTCTGCTCCGCTCTGCTCTGAGACGCTCTGCTCCGCTCCGCTCTGAGACGCTCCGCTCTGCTCCGCTCCGCTCTGAGACGCTCTGCTCCGCTCCGCTCTGAGACGCTCTGCTCTGAGACGCTCTGCTCTGAGACGCTCCGCTCTGAGACGCTCCGCTCCGCTCTGAGATGCTCCGCTCTGCTCTGAGACGCTCTGAGACGCTCTGAGATGCTCCGCTCTGCTCCGCTCCGCTCTGAGACGCTCTGCTCCGCTCCGCTCTGAGACGCTCTGCTCTGAGACGCTCCGCTCCGCTCCGCTCTGAGACGCTCTGCTCTGAGACGCTCCGCTCCGCTCTGCTCTGAGATGCTCCGCTCTGCTCCGCTCCGCTCTGAGACGCTCTGCTCCGCTCCGCTCTGAGACGCTCTGCTCCGCTCCGCTCTGAGACGCTCTGCTCTGAGACGCTCCGCTCCGCTCTGCTCTGAGATGCTCCGCTCCGCTCTGAGACGCTCTGCTCCGCTCCGCTCTGAGACGCTCTGCTCCGCTCTGCTCCGCTCCGCTCTGAGACGCTCTGCTCTGAGACGCTCTGCTCCGCTCCGCTCTGAGACGCTCCGCTCCGCTCTGAGACGCTCTGCTCCGCTCTGAGACGCTCTGCTCTGCTCCGCTCTGAGACGCTCTGAGATGCTCCGCTCTGCTCTGAGACGCTCTGCTCCGCTCTGCTCTGCTCCGCTCTGAGACGCTCTGAGATGCTCCGCTCTGCTCTGAGACGCTCTGCTCCGCTCCGCTCTGAGACGCTCCGCTCTGCTCCGCTCCGCTCTGAGACGCTCTGCTCCGCTCCGCTCTGAGACGCTCTGCTCTGAGACGCTCTGCTCTGAGACGCTCCGCTCTGAGACGCTCCGCTCCGCTCTGAGATGCTCCGCTCTGCTCTGAGACGCTCTGAGACGCTCTGAGATGCTCCGCTCCGCTCTGAGACGCTCTGCTCCGCTCCGCTCTGAGACGCTCTGCTCTGAGACGCTCCGCTCCGCTCCGCTCTGAGACGCTCTGCTCTGAGACGCTCCGCTCCGCTCTGCTCTGAGATGCTCCGCTCTGCTCCGCTCCGCTCTGAGACGCTCTGCTCCGCTCCGCTCTGAGACGCTCTGCTCCGCTCCGCTCTGAGACGCTCTGCTCTGAGACGCTCCGCTCCGCTCTGCTCTGAGATGCTCCGCTCCGCTCTGAGACGCTCTGCTCCGCTCCGCTCTGAGACGCTCTGCTCCGCTCTGCTCCGCTCTGAGACGCTCTGCTCTGAGACGCTCTGCTCCGCTCCGCTCTGAGACGCTCCGCTCCGCTCTGAGACGCTCTGCTCCGCTCTGAGACGCTCTGCTCTGCTCCGTTCTGAGACGCTCTGAGATGCTCCGCTCTGCTCTGAGACGCTCTGCTCCGCTCTGCTCTGAGACGCTCTGCTCCGCTCCGCTCTGAGACGCTCCGCTCTGCTCCGCTCCGCTCTGAGACGCTCTGCTCTGAGACGCTCTGCTCTGAGACGCTCCGCTCTGAGACGCTCCGCTCCGCTCTGAGATGCTCCGCTCTGCTCTGAGACGCTCTGAGACGCTCTGAGATGCTCCGCTCTGCTCCGCTCCGCTCTGAGACGCTCTGCTCCGCTCCGCTCTGAGACGCTCTGCTCTGAGACGCTCCGCTCTGAGACGCTCTGCTCTGAGACGCTCCGCTCCGCTCTGCTCTGAGATGCTCCGCTCTGCTCCGCTCCGCTCTGAGACGCTCTGCTCCGCTCCGCTCTGAGACGCTCTGCTCTGAGATGCTCCGCTCCGCTCTGAGACGCTCTGCTCCGCTCCGCTCCGCTCTGAGACGCTCTGAGATGCTCCGCTCTGCTCCGCTCTGCTCCGCTCCGCTCTGAGACGCTCTGCTCCGCTCCGCTCTGAGACGCTCTGAGATGCTCCGCTCTGCTCCGCTCTGCTCCGCTCCGCTCTGAGACGCTCTGCTCCGCTCCGCTCTGAGACGCTCCGCTCTGAGACGCTCTGCTCCGCTCTGAGATGCTCCGCTCTGAGACGCTCCGCTCTGAGACGCTCTGCTCCGCTCCGCTCTGAGACGCTCTGCTCCGCTCCGCTCTGAGACGCTCTGCTCCGCTCTGAGATGCTCCGCTCTGAGATGCTCCGCTCTGAGACGCTCCGCTCTGAGACGCTCTGCTCCGCTCCGCTCTGAGACGCTCCGCTCTGCTCCGCTCCGCTCTGAGACGCTCTGCTCTGAGAAGCTCTGCGACGCTGTTCCGCTCTGAGACGCTGCTCCGCTCCGCTCTGAGACGCTCTGAGACGCTCTGCTCTGAGACGCTCTGCTCCGCTCCGCTCTGAGACGCTCCGCTCTGAGACGCTCCGCTCTGAGACGCTCTGCTCCGCTCCGCTCTGAGACGCTCTGCTCCGCTCCGCTCTGAGACGCTCTGCTCTGAGACGCTCTGCTCTGAGACGCTCCGCTCTGAGACGCTCCGCTCCGCTCTGAGATGCTCCGCTCTGCTCTGAGACGCTCTGAGACGCTCTGAGATGCTCCGCTCTGCTCCGCTCCGCTCTGAGACGCTCTGCTCTGAGACGCTCTGCTCTGAGACGCTCCGCTCTGAGACGCTCCGCTCCGCTCTGCTCTGAGACGCTCTGCTCTGAGACGCTCCGCTCTGAGACGCTCTGAGATGCTCCGCTCTGCTCCGCTCTGAGACGCTCTGAGATGCTCCGCTCTGCTCCGCTCCGCTCTGAGACGCTCTGCTCCGCTCCGCTCTGAGACGCTCTGCTCCGCTCCGCTCTGAGACGCTCCGCTCTGCTCCGCTCTGAGACGCTCTGAGATGCTCCGCTCTGCTCCGCTCCGCTCTGAGACGCTCTGCTCCGCTCCGCTCTGAGACGCTCTGCTCCGCTCCGCTCTGAGACGCTCCGCTCTGAGACGCTCTGAGACGCTCCGCTCTGAGACGCTCTGAGACGCTCCGCTCTGAGACGCTCTGCTTTGAGACGCTCTGCTCTGCTCCGCTCCGCTCTGAGACGCTCCGCTCTGAGACGCTCTGAGACGCTCTGCTCTGAGACGTTCCGCTCCGCTCTGCTCTGAGACGCTCTGCTCCGCTCCGCTCTGAGACGCTCTGCTCTGAGACGTTCCGCTCCGCTCTGCTCTGAGACACTCCGCTCCGCTCTGAGATGCTCCGCTCTGCTCTGAGACGCTCTGCTCCGCTCCGCTCTGAGACGCTCTGAGATGCTCCGCTCCGCTCTGAGACGCTCTGCTCCGCTCCGCTCCGCTCTGAGACGCTCTGCTCCGCTCCGCTCTGAGACGCTCTGCTCCGCTCTGAGACGCTCCGCTCTGAGACGCTCTGCTCCGCTCTGCTCTGAGACGCTCTGCTCCGCTCTGCTCTGAGACGCTCCGCTCTGCTCCGCTCCGCTCTGAGACGCTCCGCTCTGAGACGCTCCGCTCTGAGACGCTCTGCTCCGCTCCGCTCTGAGACGATCCGCTCTGAGACGCTCTGCTCCGCTCCGCTCTGCTCTGAGACGCTCTGCTCTGCTCCGCTCCGCTCTGAGATGCTCCGCTCTGCTCCGCTCCGCTCTGAGACGCTCTGAGACGCTCTGCTCTGAGATGCTCCGCTCTGCTCTGACACGCTCTGCTCCGCTCCGCTCCGCTCTGAGATGCTCCGCTCCGCTCTGAGACGCTCTGCTCCGCTCCGCTCCGCTCTGAGATGCTCCGCTCTGCTCTGAGACGCTCTGCTCCGCTCTGCTCTGAGACGCTCTGCTCTGAGACGCTCTGCTCCGCTCCGCTCTGAGACGCTCTGCTCCGCTCCGCTCTGAGACGCTCTGCTCCGCTCTGTTCCGCTCTGAGACGCTCCGCTCTGAGACGCTCTGCTCTGAGACGCTCCGCTCTGAGACGCTCCGCTCCGCTCTGCTCTGAGACGCTCTGCTCCGCTCCGCTCCGCTCTGAGACGCTCTGAGATGCTCCGCTCTGCTCCGCTCTGAGACGCTCTGAGATGCTCCGCTCTGCTCCGCTCCGCTCTGAGACGCTCTGCTCCGCTCCGCTCTGAGACGCTCTGCTCTGAGACGCTCCGCTCCGCTCTGCTCTGAGACGCTCTGCTCCGCTCCGCTCTGAGACGCTCTGCTCTGAGACGCTCTGAGATGCTCCGCTCTGCTCTGAGACGCTCTGCTCCGCTCCGCTCTGAGACGCTCTGCTCTGAGACGCTCTGCTCCGCTCCGCTCTGAGACGCTGCTCCGCTCCGCTCCGCTCTGAGACGCTGCTCCGCTCCGCTCTGAGACGCTCTGAGACGCTCTGTTCTGAGACGCTCCGCTCCGCTCCGCTCTGAGACGCTCTGCTCTGAGACGCTCCGCTCTGAGACGCTCCGCTCTGCTCCGCTCCGCTCTGAGACGCTCCGCTCTGAGACGCTCCGCTCCGCTCTGAGATGCTCCGCTCTGCTCTGAGACGCTCTGAGACGCTCTGAGATGCTCCGCTCTGCTCCGCTCCGCTCTGAGACGCTCTGCTCCGCTCTGCTCCGCTCCGCTCTGAGACGCTCTGCTCTGAGACGTTCCGCTCCGCTCTGCTCTGAGACACTCCGCTTCGCTCTGAGATGCTCCGCTCTGCTCTGAGACGCTCTGCTCCGCTCCGCTCTGAGACGCTCTGCTCTGAGACGCTCTGCTCCGCTCCGCTCTGAGACGCTCTGCTCCGCTCCGCTCCGCTCTGAGACGCTCTGAGATGCTCCGCTCTGCTCCGCTCCGCTCCGCTCTGAGACGCTCTGCTCCGCTCCGCTCTGAGACGCTCTGAGATGCTCCGCTCCGCTCTGAGACGCTCTGCTCCGCTCCGCTCCGCTCTGAGACGCTCTGCTCCGCTCCGCTCTGAGACGCTCTGCTCCGCTCTGAGACGCTCCGCTCTGAGACGCTCTGCTCCGCTCTGCTCTGAGACGCTCTGCTCCGCTCCGCTCTGAGACGCTCCGCTCTGCTCCGCTCCGCTCTGAGACGCTCCGCTCTGAGACGCTCCGCTCTGAGACGCTCTGCTCCGCTCCGCTCTGAGACGATCCGCTCTGAGACGCTCTGCTCCGCTCCGCTCTGCTCTGAGACGCTCTGCTCTGAGACACTCCGCTCCGCTCTGAGATGCTCCGCTCCGCTCCGAGACGCTCTGCTCTGAGACGCTCTGCTCTGAGACGCTCTGCTCTGAGACGCTCTGCTCCGCTGAGACTGAGACGCTCTGCTGAGACGCTCTGCTTCGCTCCGCTCTGAGACGCTCTGTTCCGCTCTGAGACGCTCCGCTCTGAGACGCTCTGCTCCGCTCCGCTCTGAGACGCTCCGCTCCGCTCTGCTCTGAGACGCTCCGCTCTGAGACGCTCCGCTCTGCTCCGCTCCGCTCTGAGATGCTCCGCTCTGCTCCGCTCCGCTCTGAGACGCTCTGAGACGCTCTGCTCCGCTCTGAGACGCTCTGCTCTGCTCCGCTCCGCTCTGAGACGCTCTGCTCTGCTCCGCTCCGCTCTGAGATGCTCCGCTCTGCTCCGCTCCGCTCTGAGACGCTCTGAGACGCTCTGCTCTGAGATGCTCCGCTCTGCTCTGACACGCTCTGCTCCGCTCCGCTCCGCTCTGAGATGCTCCGCTCCGCTCTGAGACGCTCTGCTCCGCTCCGCTCCGCTCTGAGATGCTCCGCTCTGCTCTGAGACGCTCTGCTCCGCTCTGCTCTGAGACGCTCTGCTCTGAGACGCTCTGCTCCGCTCCGCTCTGAGACGCTCTGCTCCGCTCCGCTCTGAGACGCTCTGCTCCGCTCTGTTCCGCTCTGAGACGCTCCGCTCTGAGACGCTCTGCTCTGAGACGCTCCGCTCTGAGACGCTCCGCTCCGCTCTGCTCTGAGACGCTCTGCTCCGCTCCGCTCCGCTCTGAGACGCTCTGAGATGCTCCGCTCTGCTCCGCTCTGAGACGCTCTGAGATGCTCCGCTCTGCTCCGCTCCGCTCTGAGACGCTCTGCTCCGCTCCGCTCTGAGACGCTCTGCTCTGAGACGCTCCGCTCCGCTCTGCTCTGAGACGCTCTGCTCCGCTCTGAGACGCTCTGCTCTGAGACGCTCTGAGACGCTCTGAGATGCTCCGCTCTGCTCTGAGACGCTCTGCTCCGCTCCGCTCTGAGACGCTGCTCCGCTCCGCTCCGCTCTGAGACGCTGCTCCGCTCCGCTCTGAGACGCTCTGAGACGCTATGTTCTGAGACGCTCCGCTCCGCTCCGCTCTGAGACGCTCTGCTCTGAGACGCTCCGCTCTGAGACGCTCCGCTCTGCTCCGCTCCGCTCTGAGACGCTCCGCTCTGAGACGCTCCGCTCTGAGACGCTCCGCTCCGCTCTGAGATGCTCTGAGACGCTCTGAGATGCTCCGCTCTGCTCCGCTCCGCTCTGAGACGCTCTGCTCCGCTCTGCTCCGCTCCGCTCTGAGACGCTCTGCTCTGAGACGTTCCGCTCCGCTCTGCTCTGAGACACTCCGCTTCGCTCTGAGATGCTCCGCTCTGCTCTGAGACGCTCTGCTCCGCTCCGCTCTGAGACGCTCTGCTCCGCTCCGCTCTGAGACGCTCTGCTCTGAGACGCTCTGCTCCGCTCCGCTCTGAGACGCTCTGCTCCGCTCCGCTCCGCTCTGAGACGCTCTGAGATGCTCCGCTCTGCTCCGCTCCGCTCCGCTCTGAGACGCTCTGCTCCGCTCCGCTCTGAGACGCTCTGAGATGCTCCGCTCCGCTCTGAGACGCTCTGCTCCGCTCCGCTCCGCTCTGAGACGCTCTGCTCCGCTCCGCTCTGAGACGCTCTGCTCCGCTCTGAGACGCTCCGCTCTGAGACGCTCTGCTCCGCTCTGCTCTGAGACGCTCTGCTCCGCTCCGCTCTGAGACGCTCTGAGATGCTCCGCTCCGCTCTGAGACGCTCTGCTCCGCTCCGCTCCGCTCTGAGACGCTCTGCTCCGCTCCGCTCTGAGACGCTCTGCTCCGCTCTGAGACGCTCCGCTCTGAGACGCTCTGCTCCGCTCTGCTCTGAGACGCTCTGCTCCGCTCCGCTCTGAGACGCTCCGCTCTGCTCCGCTCCGCTCTGAGACGCTCCGCTCTGAGACGCTCCGCTCTGAGACGCTCTGCTCCGCTCCGCTCTGAGACGATCCGCTCTGAGACGCTCCGCTCCGCTCCGCTCTGCTCTGAGACGCTCTGCTCTGAGACACTCCGCTCCGCTCTGAGATGCTCCGCTCCGCTCTGAGACGCTCTGCTCTGAGACGCTCTGCTCTGAGACGCTCTGAGACGCTCTGCTCCGCTGAGACTGAGACGCTCTGCTGAGACGCTCTGCTTCGCTCCGCTCTGAGACGCTCTGCTCCGCTCTGTTCCGCTCTGAGACGCTCCGCTCTGAGACGCTCTGCTCCGCTCCGCTCTGAGACGCTCCGCTCTGAGACGCTCCGCTCCGCTCCGCTCTGCTCTGAGACGCTCCGCTCTGAGACGCTCCGCTCTGCTCCGCTCCGCTCTGAGATGCTCCGCTCTGCTCCGCTCCGCTCTGAGATGCTCTGAGACGCTCTGCTCCGCTCTGAGACGCTCTGCTCTGCTCCGCTCCGCTCTGAGACGCTCTGCTCTGCTCCGCTCCGCTCTGAGATGCTCCGCTCTGCTCCGCTCCGCTCTGAGACGCTCTGAGACGCTCTGCTCTGAGATGCTCCGCTCTGCTCTGACACGCTCTGCTCCGCTCCGCTCCGCTCTGAGATGCTCCGCTCCGCTCTGAGACGCTCTGCTCCGCTCCGCTCCGCTCTGAGATGCTCCGCTCTGCTCTGAGACGCTCTGCTCCGCTCTGCTCTGAGACGCTCTGCTCTGAGACGCTCTGCTCCGCTCCGCTCTGAGACGCTCTGCTCCGCTCCGCTCTGAGACGCTCTGCTCCGCTCTGTTCCGCTCTGAGACGCTCCGCTCTGAGACGCTCTGCTCTGAGACGCTCCGCTCTGAGACGCTCCGCTCCGCTCTGCTCTGAGACGCTCTGCTCCGCTCCGCTCCGCTCTGAGACGCTCTGAGATGCTCCGCTCTGCTCCGCTCTGAGACGCTCTGAGATGCTCCGCTCTGCTCCGCTCCGCTCTGAGACGCTCTGCTCCGCTCCGCTCTGAGACGCTCTGCTCTGAGACGCTCCGCTCCGCTCTGCTCTGAGACGCTCTGCTCCGCTCTGAGACGCTCTGCTCTGAGACGCTCTGAGACGCTCTGAGATGCTCCGCTCTGCTCTGAGACGCTCTGCTCCGCTCCGCTCTGAGACGCTCTGCTCTGAGACGCTCTGCTCCGCTCCGCTCTGAGACGCTGCTCCGCTCCGCTCCGCTCTGAGACGCTGCTCCGCTCCGCTCTGAGACGCTCTGAGACGCTCTGTTCTGAGACGCTCCGCTCCGCTCTGAGACGCTCTGCTCTGAGACGCTCCGCTCTGAGACGCTCCGCTCTGCTCCGCTCCGCTCTGAGACGCTCCGCTCTGAGACGCTCCGCTCCGCTCTGAGATGCTCCGCTCTGCTCTGAGACGCTCTGAGACGCTCTGAGATGCTCCGCTCTGCTCCGCTCCGCTCTGAGACGCTCTGCTCCGCTCTGCTCCGCTCTGCTCCGCTCCGCTCTGAGACGCTCTGCTCTGAGACGTTCCGCTCCGCTCTGCTCTGAGACACTCCGCTTCGCTCTGAGATGCTCCGCTCTGCTCTGAGACGCTCTGCTCCGCTCCGCTCTGAGACGCTCTGCTCTGAGACGCTCTGCTCCGCTCCGCTCTGAGACGCTCTGCTCCGCTCCGCTCCGCTCTGAGACGCTCTGAGATGCTCCGCTCTGCTCCGCTCCGCTCCGCTCTGAGACGCTCTGCTCCGCTCCGCTCTGAGACGCTCTGAGATGCTCCGCTCCGCTCTGAGACGCTCTGCTCCGCTCCGCTCCGCTCCGCTCCGCTCTGAGACGCTCTGCTCCGCTCCGCTCTGAGACGCTCTGCTCCGCTCTGAGACGCTCCGCTCTGAGACGCTCTGCTCCGCTCCGCTCTGAGACGCTCTGCTCCGCTCCGCTCTGAGATGCTCCGCTCCGCTCTGAGTCGCTCTGCTCCGCTCCGCTCTGAGACGCTCCGCTCTGCTCCGCTCTGAGACGCTCTGCTCCGCTCCGCTCTGAGACGCTCCGCTCTGCTCCGCTCTGCTCCGCTCTGAGACGCTCTGAGATGCTCCGCTCCGCTCTGAGACTTTCCGCTCCGCTCCGCTCTGAGACGCTCTGCTCTGAGATGCTCCGCTCCGCTCTGCTCCGCTCTGAGACGCTCTGCTCTGCTCCGCTCCGCTCTGAGACGCTCCGCTCTGAGACGCTCTGCTCCGCTCCGCTCTGAGACGCTCCGCTCTGAGACGCTCCGCTCCGCTCCGCTCCGCTCCGCTCTGAGACGCTCTGCTCTGAGATGCTCCGCTCTGCTCCGCTCTGAGACGCTCTGCTCTGCTCCGCTCCGCTCTGAGACGCTCCGCTCTGAGACGCTCTGCTCCGCTCCGCTCTGCTCCGCTCCGCTCTGAGACGCTCCGCTCTGCTCCGCTCCGCTCTGAGATGCTCCGCTCTGCTCCGCTCCGCTCTGAGACGCTCTGAGACGCTCTGCTCCGCTCTGAGACGCTCTGCTCTGCTCCGCTCCGCTCTGCTCCGCTCTGCTCCGCTCCGCTCTGAGATGCTCCTCTCTGCTCCGCTCCGCTCTGAGACGCTCTGAGACGCTCTGCTCTGAGATGCTCCGCTCCGCTCTGAGACGCTCTGCTCCGCTCCGCTCCGCTCTGAGATGCTCCGCTCTGCTCTGAGACGCTCTGCTCCGCTCTGCTCTGAGACGCTCTGCTCTGAGACGCTCTGCTCCGCTCTGCTCCGCTCCGCTCTGAGACGCTCTGCTCCGCTCCGCTCTGAGACGCTCTGCTCCGCTCTGTTCCGCTCCGAGACGCTCCGCTCTGAGACGCTCTGCTCCGCTCCGCTCTGAGACGCTCTGAGACGCTCTGCTCCGCTCCGCTCCGCTCTGAGACGCTCTGAGATGCTCCGCTCTGCTCCGCTCTGAGACGCTCTGAGATGCTCCGCTCTGCTCCGTTCCGCTCTGAGACGCTCTGCTCCGCTCCGCTCTGAGACACTCTGCTCTGAGACGCTCCGCTCCGCTCTGCTCTGAGACGCTCTGCTCCGCTCTGCTCCGCTCCGCTCTGAGACGCTCTGCTCTGAGACGCTCTGAGACGCTCTGAGATGCTCCGCTCTGCTCTGAGACGCTCTGCTCCGCTCCGCTCTGAGACGCTCTGCTCTGAGACGCTCTGCTCCGCTCCGCTCTGAGACGCTGCTCCGCTCCGCTCCGCTCTGAGACGCTGCTCCGCTCCGCTCTGAGACGCTCTGAGACGCTCTGCTCCGCTCCGCTCTGAGACGCTCCGCTCTGAGACGCTCCGCTCCGCTCCGCTCTGCTCTGAGACGCTCCGCTCTGCTCCGCTCCGCTCTGAGATGCTCCGCTCTGCTCCGCTCCGCTCTGAGACGCTCTGAGACGCTCTGCTCCGCTCTGAGACGCTCTGCTCTGCTCCGCTCCGCTCTGAGACGCTCTGCTCTGCTCCGCTCCGCTCTGAGACGCTCTGAGACGCTCTGCTCCGCTCTGAGACGCTCTGCTCTGCTCCGCTCCGCTCTGAGACGCTCTGCTCTGCTCCGCTCCGCTCTGAGATGCTCCGCTCTGAGACGCTCCGCTCTGAGACGCTCTGAGACGCTCTGCTCTGAGATGCTCTGCTCTGACACGCTCTGCTCCGCTCCGCTCCACTCTGAGATGCTCCGCTCCGCTCTGAGACGCTCTGCTCCGCTCCGCTCCGCTCTGAGATGCTCCGCTCTGCTCTGAGACGCTCTGCTCCGCTCTGCTCTGAGACGCTCTGCTCTGAGACGCTCTGCTCCGCTCTGCTCCGCTCCGCTCTGCTCCGCTCTGCTCCGCTCCGCTCTGCTCCGCTCCGCTCTGAGACGCTCTGATCCGCTCCGCTCTGAGACGCTCTGCTCCGCTCTGTTCCGCTCTGAGACGCTCCGCTCTGAGACGCTCTGCTCTGAGACGCTCCGCTCTGAGACGCTCCGCTCCGCTCTGCTCTGAGACGCTCTGCTCCGCTCTGCTCCGCTCTGAGACGCTCTGAGATGCTCCGCTCTGCTCCGCTCTGAGACGCTCTGAGATGCTCCGCTCTGCTCCGTTCCGCTCTGAGACGCTCTGCTCCGCTCCGCTCTGAGACGCTCTGCTCTGAGACGCTCCGCTCCGCTCTGCTCTGAGACGCTCTGCTCCGCTCCGCTCTGAGAAGCTCTGCTCTGAGACGCTCTGAGACGCTCTGAGACGCTCTGCTCTGAGATGCTCTGCTCTGACACGCTCTGCTCCGCTCCGCTCCACTCTGAGATGCTCCGCTCCGCTCTGAGACGCTCTGCTCCGCTCCGCTCCGCTCTGAGATGCTCCGCTCTGCTCTGAGACGCTCTGCTCCGCTCTGCTCTGAGACGCTCTGCTCTGAGACGCTCTGCTCCGCTCTGCTCCGCTCCGCTCTGCTCCGCTCCGCTCCGCTCCGCTCTGCTCCGCTCCGCTCTGAGACGCTCTGCTCCGCTCCGCTCTGAGACGCTCTGCTCCGCTCTGTTCCGATCTGAGACGCTCCGCTCTGAGACGCTCTGCTCTGAGACGCTCCGCTCTGAGACGCTCCGCTCCGCTCTGCTCTGAGACGCTCTGCTCCGCTCTGCTCCGCTCTGAGACGCTCTGAGATGCTCCGCTCTGCTCCGCTCTGAGACGCTCTGAGATGCTCTGCTCCGCTCCGCTCTGAGACGCTCTGCTCTGAGACGCTCTGCTCCGCTCCGCTCTGAGACGCTCTGCTCCGCTCCGCTCTGAGACGCTCTGAGATGCTCCGCTCTGCTCCGCTCCGCTCCGCTCTGAGATGCTCTGCTCCGCTCCGCTCTGAGACGCTCTGAGATGCTCCGCTCTGAGACGCTCTGAGACGCTCTGCTCCGCTCCGCTCTGAGACGCTCCGCTCTGCTCCGCTCCGCTCTGAGACGCTCCGCTCTGAGACGCTCCGCTCTGAGACGCTCTGCTCCGCTCCGCTCTGAGACGATCCGCTCTGAGACGCTCTGCTCCGCTCCGCTCTGCTCTGAGACGCTCTGCTCTGAGACACTCCGCTCCGCTCTGAGATGCTCCGCTCCGCTCTGAGACGCTCTGCTCTGAGACGCTCTGCTCTGAGACGCTCTGAGACGCTCTGCTCTGAGACGCTCTGCTCTGAGACGCTCTGCTCCGCTGAGACTGAGACGCTCTGCTGAGACGCTCTGCTTCGTTCCGCTCTGAGACGCTCTGCTCCGCTCTGTTCCGCTCTGAGACGCTCCGCTCTGAGACGCTCTGCTCCGCTCCGCTCTGAGACGCTCCGCTCTGAGACGCTCCGCTCCGCTCCGCTCCGCTCCGCTCTGCTCTGAGACGCTCCGCTCTGAGACGCTCCGCTCTGCTCCGCTCCGCTCTGAGATGCTCCGCTCTGCTCCGTTCCGCTCTGAGATGCTCTGAGACGCTCTGCTCCGCTCTGATACGCTCTGCTCTGCTCCGCTCCGCTCTGAGACGCTCTGCTCTGCTCCGCTCCGCTCTGAGATGCTCCGCTCTGCTCCGCTCCGCTCTGAGACGCTCTGAGACGCTCTGCTCTGAGATGCTCCGCTCTGCTCTGACACGCTCTGCTCCGCTCCGCTCCGCTCTGAGATCCTCCGCTCCGCTCTGAGACGCTCTGCTCCGCTCCGCTCCGCTCTGAGATGCTCCGCTCTGCTCTGAGACGCTCTGCTCCGCTCTGCTCTGAGACGCTCTGCTCTGAGACGCTCTGCTCCGCTCCGCTCTGAGACGCTCTGCTCCGCTCCGCTCTGAGACGCTCTGCTCCGCTCTGTTCCGCTCTGAGACGCTCCGCTCTGAGACGCTCTGCTCTGAGACGCTCCGCTCTGAGACGCTCCGCTCCGCTCTGCTCTGAGACGCTCTGCTCCGCTCCGCTCCGCTCTGAGACGCTCTGAGATGCTCCGCTCTGCTCCGCTCCGCTCTGAGACGCTCTGCTCCGCTCCGCTCTGAGACGCTCCGCTCTGCTCCGCTCTGCTCCGCTCTGAGACGCTCTGAGATGCTCCGCTCCGCTCTGAGACGCTCCGCTCCGCTCCGCTCTGAGACGCTCTGCTCTGAGATGCTCCGCTCCGCTCTGCTCTGAGACGCTCTGCTCTGGGACGCTCTGCTCCGCTCCGCTCTGAGACGCTGCTCCGCTCCGCTCCGCTCTGAGACGCTGCTCCGCTCCGCTCTGAGACGCTCTGAGACGCTCTGCTCTGAGACGCTCTGCTCCGCTCCGCTCTGAGACGCTCCGCTCTGCTCCGCTCCGCTCTGAGACGCTCTGCTCCGCTCTGCTCCGCTCCGCTCTGAGACGCTCTGCTCTGAGACGCTCTGCTCTGAGACGCTCCGCTCTGAGACGCTCCGCTCCGCTCTGCTCTGAGACGCTCTGCTCCGCTCCGCTCCGCTCTGAGACGCTCTGAGATGCTCCGCTCTGCTCCGCTCTGAGACGCTCTGAGATGCTCCGCTCTGCTCCGCTCCGCTCTGAGCCGCTCTGCTCCGCTCCGCTCTGAGACGCTCCGCTATGCTCCGCTCTGAGACGCTCTGAGATGCTCCGCTCCGCTCTGAGACGCTCTGCTCCGCTCTGCTCCGCTCCGCTCTGAGACGCTCTGCTCTGAGACGCTCTGCTCTGAGACGCTCTGAGACGCTCTGAGATGCTCCGCTCTGCTCTGAGACGCTCTGCTCCGCTCCGCTCTGAGACGCTCTGCTCTGAGACGCTCTGCTCCGCTCCGCTCTGAGACGCTGCTCCGCTCCGCTCTGAGACGCTGCTCCGCTCCGCTCTGAGACGCTGCTCCGCTCCGCTCTGAGACGCTCTGAGACGCTCCGCTCTGAGACGCTCTGCTCTGAGACGCTCTGCTCTGAGACGCTCCGCTCTGAGACGCTCCGCTCCGCTCTGAGATGCTCCGCTCTGCTCTGAGACGCTCTGAGACGCTCTGAGATGCTCCGCTCTGCTCCGCTCCGCTCTGAGACGCTCTGCTCCGCTCCGCTCCGCTCTGAGACGCTCTGCTCTGAGACGCTCCGCTCTGAGACGCTCCGCTCCGCTCTGAGATGCTCCGCTCTGCTCTGAGACGCTCTGCTCCGCTCCGCTCTGAGACGCTCCGCTCTTCTCTGCTCCGCTCCGCTCTGAAACGCTCTGCTCTGAGACGCTCTGCTCCGCTCCGCTCTGAGACGCTCTGCTCCGCTCCGCTCTGAGACGCTCTGAAATGCTCCGCTCTGCTCTGAGACGCTCTGCTCCGCTCCGCTCTGAGACGCTCCGCTCCGCTCTGAGACGCTCCGCTCCGCTCTGAGACGCTCCGCTCTGAGACGCTCCGCTCTGAGACGCTCTGCTCCGCTCCGCTCTGAGACGATCCGCTCTGAGACGCTCTCTGAGATGCTCCGCTCTGCTCTGAGACGCTCTGCTCCGCTCCGCTCTGAGACGCTCTGCTCTGAGACACTCCGCTCCGCTCTGAGATGCTCCGCTCTGCTCTGAGACGCTCTGCTCCGCTCCGCTCTGAGACGCTCTGCTCTGAGACGCTCTGCTCCGCTCCGCTCTGAGACGCTCTGCTCCGCTCCGCTCCGCTCTGAGACGCTCTGAGATGCTCCGCTCTGCTCCGCTCCGCTCTGAGACACTCTGCTCCGCTCCGCTCTGAGACGCTCTGAGATGCTCCGCTCTGCTCCGCTCCGCTCTGAGACGCTCTGCTCCGCTCTGAGATGCTCCGCTCTGAGACGCTCCGCTCTGAGACGCTCTGCTCCGCTCCGCTCTGAGACGCTCTGCTCCGCTCCGCTCTGAGACGCTCTGAGATGCTCCGCTCTGCTCCGCTCCTCTCTGAGTCGCTCTGCTCCGCTCCGCTCTGAGACGCTCCGCTCTGCTCCGCTCTGAGACGCTCTGAGATGCTCCGCTCTGCTCCGCTCCGCTCTGAGACGCTCTGCTCTGAGACGCTCCGCTCTGAGGCGCTCTGCTCCGCTCCGCTCTGAGACGCTCCGCTCTGAGACGCTCTGAGACGCTCTGAGACGCTCTGCTCCGCTCTGAGACGCTGCTCCGCTCCGCTCTGAGACGCTGCTCCGCTCCGCTCTGAGACGCTCCGCTCCGCTCTGAGATGCTCCGCTCTGCTCTGAGACGCTCTGCTCCGCTCCGCTCTGAGACGCTCCGCTCTTCTCTGCTCCGCTCCGCTCTGAGACGCTCTGCTCTGAGACGCTCTGCTCCGCTCCGCTCTGAGACGCTCTACTCCGCTCCGCTCTGAGACGCTCTGAAATGCTCCGCTCTGCTCTGAGACGCTCTGCTCCGCTCCGCTCTGAGACGCTCCGCTCCGCTCTGAGACGCTCCGCTCTGAGACGCTCTGCTCCGCTCCGCTCTGCTCTGAGACGCTCTGCTCTGAGACGATCCGCTCTGAGACGCTCTGCTCTGAGACACTCCGCTCCGCTCTGAGATGCTCCGCTCCGCTCTGAGACGCTCTGCTCTGAGACGCTCTGCTCTGAGACGCTCTGAGACGCTCTGCTCTGAGACGCTCTGCTCCGCTGAGACTGAGACGCTCTGCTGAGACGCTCTGCTTCGCTCCGCTCTGAGACGCTCTGCTCCGCTCTGTTCCGCTCTGAGACGCTCCGCTCTGAGACGCTCTGCTCCGCTCCGCTCTGAGACGCTCCGCTCTGAGACGCTCCGCTCTGCTCCGCTCCGCTCTGAGATGCTCCGCTCTGCTCCGCTCCGCTCTGAGACGCTCTGAGACGCTCTGCTCCGCTCTGAGACGCTCTGCTCTGCTCCGCTCCGCTCTGAGACGCTCTGCTCTGCTCCGCTCCGCTCTGAGATGCTCCGCTCCGCTCTGAGACGCTCTGCTCTGAGATGCTCCGCTCCGCTCTGAGACGCTCTGCTCCGCTCCGCTCCGCTCTGAGATGCTCCGCTCTGCTCTGAGACGCTCTGCTCCGCTCTGCTCTGAGACGCTCTGCTCTGAGACGCTCTGCTCCGCTCCGCTCTGAGACGCTCTGCTCCGCTCCGCTCTGAGACGCTCTGCTCCGCTCTGTTCCGCTCCGAGACGCTCCGCTCTGAGACGCTCTGCTCCGCTCCGCTCTGAGACGCTCTGAGACGCTCTGCTCCGCTCTGAGACGCTCTGAGATGCTCCGCTCTGAGACGCTCTGAGATGCTCCGCTCTGCTCCGTTCCGCTCTGAGACGCTCTGCTCTGAGACGCTCCGCTCCGCTCTGCTCTGAGACGCTCTGCTCCGCTCTGCTCCGCTCCGCTCTGAGACGCTCTGCTCTGAGACGCTCTGAGACGCTCTGAGATGCTCCGCTCTGCTCTGAGACGCTCTGCTCCGCTCCGCTCTGAGACGCTCTGCTCTGAGACGCTCTGCTCCGCTCCGCTCTGAGACGCTGCTCCGCTCCGCTCCGCTCTGAGACGCTGCTCCGCTCCGCTCTGAGACGCTCTGAGACGCTCTGCTCCGCTCCGCTCTGAGACGCTCCGCTCTGAGACGCTCCGCTCCGCTCTGCTCTGAGACGCTCCGCTCTGCTCCGCTCCGCTCTGAGATGCTCCGCTCTGCTCCGCTCTGCTCCGCTCCGCTCTGAGACGCTCTGAGACGCTCTGCTCCGCTCTGAGACGCTCTGCTCTGCTCCGCTCCGCTCTGAGACGCTCTGCTCTGCTCCGCTCCGCTCTGAGATGCTCCGCTCTGAGACGCTCCGCTCTGAGACGCTCTGAGACGCTCTGCTCTGAGATGCTCTGCTCTGACACGCTCTGCTCCGCTCCGCTCCACTCTGAGATGCTCCGCTCCGCTCTGAGACGCTCTGCTCCGCTCCGCTCCGCTCTGAGATGCTCCGCTCTGCTCTGAGACGCTCTGCTCCGCTCTGCTCTGAGACGCTCTGCTCTGAGACGCTCTGCTCCGCTCTGCTCCGCTCCGCTCTGCTCCGCTCCGCTCTGAGACGCTCTGCTCCGCTCCGCTCTGAGACGCTCTGCTCCGCTCTGTTCCGCTCTGAGACGCTCCGCTCTGAGACGCTCTGCTCTGAGACGCTCCGCTCTGAGACGCTCCGCTCCGCTCTGCTCTGAGACGCTCTGCTCCGCTCTGCTCCGCTCTGAGACGCTCTGAGATGCTCCGCTCTGCTCCGCTCTGAGACGCTCTGAGATGCTCCGCTCTGCTCCGTTCCGCTCTGAGACGCTCTGCTCCGCTCCGCTCTGAGACGCTCTGCTCTGAGACGCTCCGCTCCGCTCTGCTCTGAGACGCTCTGCTCCGCTCCGCTCTGAGACGCTCTGCTCTGAGACGCTCTGAGACGCTCTGAGATGCTCCGCTCTGCTCTGAGACGCTCTGCTCCGCTCCGCTCTGAGACGCTCTGCTCTGAGACGCTCTGCTCCGCTCCGCTCTGAGACGCTGCTCCGCTCCGCTCCGCTCTGAGACGCTGCTCCGCTCCGCTCTGAGACGCTCTGAGACGCTCTGCTCTGAGACGCTCCGCTCTGCTCCGCTCCGCTCTGAGACGCTCTGCTCTGAGACGCTCCGCTCTGAGACGCTCCGCTCTGCTCCGCTCCGCTCTGCTCCGCTCCGCTCTGAGACGCTCCGCTCTGAGACGCTCCGCTCCGCTCTGAGATGCTCCGCTCCGCTCTGAGACGCTCTGAGATGCTCCGCTCTGCTCCGCTCCGCTCCGCTCTGAGATGCTCTGCTCCGCTCCGCTCTGAGACGCTCTGAGATGCTCCGCTCTGAGACGCTCCGCTCTGAGACGCTCTGAGACGCTCTGCTCCGCTCCGCTCTGAGACGCTCTGCTCCGCTCTGCTCCGCTCCGCTCTGAGACGCTCTGCTCCGCTCTGAGACGCTCTGCTCCGCTCCGCTCCGCTCTGAGACGCTCTGAGATGCTCCGCTCCGCTCTGCTCCGCTCCGCTCTGCTCCGCTCCGCTCTGCTCCGCTCTGCTCCGCTCCGCTCTGAGACGCTCTGAGATGCTCCGCTCCGCTCTGAGACGCTCTGCTCCGCTCTGCTCCGCTCTGCTCCGCTCTGCTCCGCTCCGCTCTGAGACGCTCTGCTCTGAGACGCTCTGCTCTGAGACGCTCCGCTCTGAGACGCTCCGCTCCGCTCTGCTCTGAGACGCTCTGCTCCGCTCCGCTCCGCTCTGAGACGCTCTGAGATGCTCCGCTCTGCTCCGCTCTGAGACGCTCTGAGATGCTCCGCTCTGCTCCGCTCCGCTCTGAGCCGCTCTGCTCCGCTCCGCTCTGAGACGCTCCGCTATGCTCCGCTCTGAGACGCTCTGAGATGCTCCGCTCCGCTCTGAGACGCTCTGCTCCGCTCCGCTCTGAGACGCTCTGCTCTGAGACGCTCTGCTCTGAGACGCTCTGAGACGCTCTGAGATGCTCCGCTCTTTTTGAGACGCTCTGCTCCGCTCCGCTCTGAGACGCTCTGCTCTGAGACGCTCTGCTCCGCTCCGCTCTGAGACGCTGCTCCGCTCCGCTCCGCTCTGAGACGCTGCTCCGCTCCGCTCTGAGACGCTCTGAGACGCTCTGCTCTGAGACGCTCTGCTCCGCTCCGCTCTGAGACGCTCCGCTCTGCTCCGCTCCGCTCTGAGACGCTCTGAGACGCTCCGCTCTGAGACGCTCTGCTCTGAGACGCTCTGCTCTGAGACGCTCCGCTCTGAGACGCTCCGCTCCGCTCTGAGATGCTCCGCTCTGCTCTGAGACGCTCTGAGACGCTCTGAGATGCTCCGCTCTGCTCCGCTCCGCTCTGAGACGCTTTGCTCCGCTCTGAGACGCTCTGCTCTGAGACGTTCCGCTCCGCTCTGCTCTGAGACGCTCTGCTCTGAGACACTCCGCTCCGCTCTGAGATGCTCCGCTCTGCTCTGAGACGCTCTGCTCCGCTCCGCTCTGAGACGCTCTGCTCTGAGACGCTCTGCTCCGCTCCGCTCTGAGACGCTCTGCTCTGAGACGCTCTGCTCCGCTCCGCTCTGAGACGCTCTGCTCCGCTCCGCTCTGAGACGCTCTGAGATGCTCCGCTCCGCTCTGCTCCGCTCCGCTCTGCTCCGCTCCGCTCTGCTCCGCTCTGCTCCGCTCCGCTCTGAGACGCTCTGAGATGCTCCGCTCCGCTCTGAGACGCTCTGCTCCGCTCCGCTCTGAGACGCTCTGCTCCGCTCTGAGACGCTCCGCTCCGCTCTGAGACGCTCCGCTCTGAGACGCTCTGCTCCGCTCCGCTCTGAGACGCTCTGCTCCGCTCCGCTCTGAGATGCTCCGCTCCGCTCTGAGTCGCTCTGCTCCGCTCCGCTCTGAGACGCTCCGCTCTGCTCCGCTCTGAGACGCTCTGCTCCGCTCCGCTCTGAGACGCTCCGCTCTGCTCCGCTCTGCTCCGCTCTGAGACGCTCTGAGATGCTCCGCTCTGCTCCGCTCCGCTCTGAGACGCTCCGCTCCGCTCCGCTCCGCTCCGCTCTGAGACGCTCTGCTCTGAGATGCTCCGCTCCGCTCTGCTCTGAGACGCTCCGCTCTGAGACGATCTGCTCTGGGACGCTCTGCTCCGCTCCGCTCTGAGACGCTGCTCCGCTCCGCTCCGCTCTGAGACGCTGCTCCGCTCCGCTCTGAGACGCTCTGAGACGCTCTGCTCTGAGACGCTCTGCTCTGAGACGCTCTGCTCCGCTCCGCTCTGAGACGCTCCGCTCTGCTCCGCTCCGCTCTGAGACGCTCTGCTCCGCTCCGCTCTGAGACGCTCTGCTCTGAGACGCTCCGCTCTGAGACGCTCCGCTCCGCTCTGCTCTGAGACGCTCTGCTCCGCTCCGCTCCGCTCTGAGACGCTCTGAGATGCTCCGCTCTGCTCCGCTCTGAGACGCTCTGAGATGCTCCGCTCTGCTCCGCTCCGCTCTGAGCCGCTCTGCTCCGCTCCGCTATGCTCCGCTCTGAGACGCTCTGAGATGCTCCGCTCCGCTCTGAGACGCTCTGCTCCGCTCCGCTCTGAGACGCTCTGCTCTGAGACGCTCTGCTCTGAGACGCTCTGAGACGCTCTGAGATGCTCCGCTCTGCTCCGCTCCGCTCTGAGTCGCTCTGCTCCGCTCCGCTCTGAGACGCTCCGCTCTGAGACGCTCTGAGACGCTCTGAGACGCTCTGCTCTGAGACGCTCTGCTCCGCTCCGCTCCGCTCTGAGACGCTCTGCTCTGAGACGCTCCGCTCTGAGACGCTCCGCTCCGCTCTGAGATGCTCCGCTCTGCTCTGAGACGCTCTGCTCCGCTCCGCTCTGAGACGCTCCGCTCTTCTCTGCTCCGCTCCGCTCTGAGACGCTCTGCTCCGCTCCGCTCTGAGACGCTCTGAAATGCTCCGCTCTGCTCTGAGACGCTCTGCTCCGCTCCGCTCTGAGACGCTCCGCTCCGCTCTGAGACGCTCCGCTCTGAGACGCTCCGCTCTGAGACGCTCTGCTCCGCTCCGCTCTGAGACGATCCGCTCTGAGACGCTCTGCTCCGCTCCGCTCTGCTCTGAGACGCTCTGCTCTGAGACACTCCGCTCCGCTCTGAGATGCTCCGCTCCGCTCTGAGACGCTCTGCTCTGAGACGCTCTGCTCTGAGACGCTCTGAGACGCTCTGCTCTGAGACGCTCTGCTCCGCTGAGACTGAGACGCTCTGCTGAGACGCTCTGCTACGCTCCGCTCTGAGACGCTCTGCTCCGCTCTGTTCCGCTCTGAGACGCTCCGCTCTGAGACGCTCTGCTCCGCTCCGCTCTGAGACGCTCCGCTCTGAGACGCTCCGCTCTGCTCCGCTCCGCTCTGAGATGCTCTGCTCCGCTCCGCTCTGAGACGCTCTGCTCCGCTCCGCTCTGAGACGCTCTGAAATGCTCCGCTCTGCTCTGAGACGCTCTGCTCCGCTCCGCTCTGAGACGCTCCGCTCCGCTCTGAGACGCTCCGCTCTGAGACGCTCCGCTCTGAGACGCTCTGCTCCGCTCCGCTCTGAGACGATCCGCTCTGAGACGCTCTGCTCCGCTCCGCTCTGCTCTGAGACGCTCTGCTCTGAGACACTCCGCTCCGCTCTGAGATGCTCCGCTCCGCTCTGAGACGCTCTGCTCTGAGACGCTCTGCTCTGAGACGCTCTGAGACGCTCTGCTCTGAGACGCTCTGCTCCGCTGAGACTGAGACGCTCTGCTGAGACGCTCTGCTTCGCTCCGCTCTGAGACGCTCTGCTCCGCTCTGTTCCGCTCTGAGACGCTCCGCTCTGAGACGCTCTGCTCCGCTCCGCTCTGAGACGCTCCGCTCTGAGACGCTCCGCTCTGCTCCGCTCCGCTCTGAGATGCTCCGCTCCGCTCTGAGACGCTCTGAGACGCTCTGCTCCGCTCTGAGACGCTCTGCTCTGCTCCGCTCCGCTCTGAGACGCTCTGCTCTGCTCCGCTCCGCTCTGAGATGCTCCGCTCTGCTCCGCTCCGCTCTGAGACGCTCTGAGACGCTCTGCTCTGAGATGCTCCGCTCCGCTCTGAGACGCTCTGCTCCGCTCCGCTCCGCTCTGAGATGCTCCGCTCTGCTCTGAGACGCTCTGCTCCGCTCTGCTCTGAGACGCTCTGCTCTGAGACGCTCTGCTCCGCTCCGCTCTGAGACGCTCTGCTCCGCTCCGCTCTGAGACGCTCTGCTCCGCTCTGTTCCGCTCTGCTCCGCTCCGCTCTGAGACGCTCTGCTCCGCTCCGCTCTGAGACGCTCTGCTCCGCTCCGCTCCGCTCTGAGACGCTCTGAGATGCTCCGCTCTGAGACGCTCTGAGATGCTCCGCTCTGCTCCGTTCCGCTCTGAGACGCTCTGCTCCGCTCCGTTCTGAGACACTCTGCTCTGAGACGCTCCGCTCCGCTCTGCTCTGAGACGCTCTGCTCCGCTCCGCTCTGAGACGCTCTGCTCTGAGACGCTCTGAGACGCTCTGAGATGCTCCGCTCTGCTCTGAGACGCTCTGCTCCGCTCCGCTCTGAGACGCTCTGCTCTGAGACGCTCTGCTCCGCTCCGCTCTGAGACGCTGCTCCGCTCCGCTCCGCTCTGAGACGCTGCTCCGCTCCGCTCTGAGACGCTCTGAGACGCTCTGCTCCGCTCCGCTCTGAGACGCTCCGCTCTGAGACGCTCCGCTCCGCTCTGCTCTGAGACGCTCCGCTCTGCTCCGCTCCGCTCTGAGATGCTCCGTTCTGCTCCGCTCCGCTCTGAGACGCTCTGAGACGCTCTGCTCCGCTCTGAGACGCTCTGCTCTGCTCCGCTCCGCTCTGCTCCGCTCCGCTCTGAGCCGCTCTGCTCCGCTCCGCTCTGAGACGCTCCGCTATGCTCCGCTCTGAGACGCTCTGAGACGCTCTGAGACGCTCTGAGACGCTCTGCTCCGCTCCGCTCTGAGACGCTCCGCTCTGAGACGCTCCGCTCCGCTCTGAGATGCTCCGCTCTGCTCTGAGACGCTCTGAGACGCTCTGAGATGCTCCGCTCTGCTCCGCTCCGCTCTGAGACGCTTTGCTCCGCTCTGAGACGCTCTGCTCTGAGACGTTCCGCTCCGCTCTGCTCTGAGACGCTCTGCTCTGAGACACTCCGCTCCGCTCTGAGATGCTCCGCTCTGCTCTGAGACGCTCTGCTCCGCTCCGCTCTGAGACGCTCTGCTCTGAGACGCTCTGCTCCGCTCCGCTCTGAGACGCTCTGCTCTGAGACACTCTGCTCCGCTCCGCTCTGAGACGCTCTGCTCCGCTCCGCTCCGCTCTGAGACGCTCTGAGATGCTCCGCTCTGCTCCGCTCCGCTCTGCTCCGCTCTGCTCCGCTCCGCTCCGCTCCGCTCTGCTCCGCTCCGCTCTGAGACGCTCTGAGATGCTCCGCTCCGCTCTGAGACGCTCTGCTCCGCTCCGCTCTGAGACGCTCTGCTCCGCTCTGAGACGCTCCGCTCTGAGACGCTCTGCTCCGCTCCGCTCTGCTCTGAGACGCTCTGCTCTGAGACGATCCGCTCTGAGACGCTCTGCTCTGAGACACTCCGCTCCGCTCTGAGATGCTCCGCTCCGCTCTGAGACGCTCTGCTCTGAGACGCTCTGCTCTGAGACGCTCTGAGACGCTCTGCTCTGAGACGCTCTGCTCCGCTGAGACTGAGACGCTCTGCTGAGACGCTCTGCTTCGCTCCGCTCTGAGACGCTCTGCTCCGCTCTTTTCCGCTCTGAGACGCTCCGCTCTGAGACGCTCTGCTCCGCTCCGCTCTGAGACGCTCCGCTCTGAGACGCTCCGCTCTGCTCCGCTCCGCTCTGAGATGCTCCGCTCTGCTCCGCTCCGCTCTGAGACGCTCTGAGACGCTCTGCTCCGCTCTGAGACGCTCTGCTCTGCTCCGCTCCGCTCTGAGACGCTCTGCTCTGCTCCGCTCCGCTCTGAGATGCTCCGCTCTGCTCCGCTCCGCTCTGAGACGCTCTGAGACGCTCTGCTCTGAGATGCTCCGCTCCGCTCTGAGACGCTCTGCTCCGCTCCGCTCCGCTCTGAGATGCTCCGCTCTGCTCTGAGACGCTCTGCTCCGCTCTGCTCTGAGACGCTCTGCTCTGAGACGCTCTGCTCCGCTCCGCTCTGAGACGCTCTGCTCCGCTCCGCTCTGAGACGCTCTGCTCCGCTCTGTTCCGCTCCGAGACGCTCCGCTCTGAGACGCTCTGCTCCGCTCCGCTCTGAGACGCTCTGAGACGCTCTGCTCCGCTCCGCTCCGCTCTGAGACGCTCTGAGATGCTCCGCTCTGAGACGCTCTGAGATGCTCCGCTCTGCTCCGTTCCGCTCTGAGACGCTCTGCTCTGAGACGCTCCGCTCCGCTCTGCTCTGAGACGCTCTGCTCCGCTCTGCTCCGCTCCGCTCTGAGACGCTCTGCTCTGAGACGCTCTGAGACGCTCTGAGATGCTCCGCTCTGCTCTGAGACGCTCTGCTCCGCTCCGCTCTGAGACGCTCTGCTCTGAGACGCTCTGCTCCGCTCCGCTCTGAGACGCTGCTCCGCTCCGCTCCGCTCTGAGACGCTGCTCCGCTCCGCTCTGAGACGCTCTGAGACGCTCTGCTCCGCTCCGCTCTGAGACGCTCCGCTCTGAGACGCTCCGCTCCGCTCTGCTCTGAGACGCTCCGCTCTGCTCCGCTCCGCTCTGAGATGCTCCGCTCTGCTCCGCTCCGCTCTGAGACGCTCTGAGACGCTCTGCTCCGCTCTGAGACGCTCTGCTCTGCTCCGCTCCGCTCTGAGACGCTCTGCTCTGCTCCGCTCCGCTCTGAGATGCTCCGCTCTGAGACGCTCCGCTCTGAGACGCTCTGAGACGCTCTGCTCTGAGATGCTCTGCTCTGACACGCTCTGCTCCGCTCCGCTCCACTCTGAGATGCTCCGCTCCGCTCTGAGACGCTCTGCTCCGCTCCGCTCCGCTCTGAGATGCTCCGCTCTGCTCTGAGACGCTCTGCTCCGCTCTGCTCTGAGACGCTCTGCTCTGAGACGCTCTGCTCCGCTCTGCTCCGCTCCGCTCTGCTCCGCTCCGCTCTGAGACGCTCTGCTCCGCTCCGCTCTGAGACGCTCTGCTCCGCTCTGTTCCGCTCTGAGACGCTCCGCTCTGAGACGCTCTGCTCTGAGACGCTCCGCTCTGAGACGCTCCGCTCCGCTCTGCTCTGAGACGCTCTGCTCCGCTCTGCTCCGCTCTGAGACGCTCTGAGATGCTCCGCTCTGCTCCGCTCTGAGACGCTCTGAGATGCTCCGCTCTGCTCCGTTCCGCTCTGAGACGCTCTGCTCCGCTCCGCTCTGAGACGCTCTGCTCTGAGACGCTCCGCTCCGCTCTGCTCTGAGACGCTCTGCTCCGCTCCGCTCTGAGACGCTCTGCTCTGAGACACTCTGAGACGCTCTGAGATGCTCCGCTCTGCTCTGAGACGCTCTGCTCCGCTCCGCTCTGAGACGCTCTGCTCTGAGACGCTCTGCTCCGCTCCGCTCTGAGACGCTGCTCCGCTCCGCTCCGCTCTGAGACGCTGCTCCGCTCCGCTCTGAGACGCTCTGAGACGCTCTGCTCTGAGACGCTCCGCTCTGAGACGCTCCGCTCTGAGACGCTCTGCTCTGAGACGCTCCGCTCTGAGACGCTCCGCTCTGCTCCGCTCCGCTCTGCTCCGCTCCGCTCTGAGACGCTCCGCTCTGAGACGCTCCGCTCCGCTCTGAGATGCTCCGCTCCGCTCTGAGACGCTCTGAGATGCTCCGCTCTGCTCCGCTCCGCTCCGCTCTGAGATGCTCTGCTCCGCTCCGCTCTGAGACGCTCTGAGATGCTCCGCTCTGAGACGCTCCGCTCTGAGACGCTCTGAGACGCTCTGCTCCGCTCCGCTCTGAGACGCTCTGCTCCGCTCTGCTCCGCTCCGCTCTGAGACGCTCTGCTCCGCTCTGAGACGCTCTGCTCCGCTCCGCTCCGCTCTGAGACGCTCTGAGATGCTCCGCTCCGCTCTGCTCCGCTCCGCTCTGCTCCGCTCCGCTCTGCTCCGCTCTGCTCCGCTCCGCTCTGAGACGCTCTGAGATGCTCCGCTCCGCTCTGAGACGCTCTGCTCCGCTCTGCTCCGCTCTGCTCCGCTCTGCTCCGCTCCGCTCTGAGACGCTCTGCTCTGAGACGCTCTGCTCTGAGACGCTCCGCTCTGAGACGCTCCGCTCCGCTCTGCTCTGAGACGCTCTGCTCCGCTCCGCTCCGCTCTGAGACGCTCTGAGATGCTCCGCTCTGCTCCGCTCTGAGACGCTCTGAGATGCTCCGCTCTGCTCCGCTCCGCTCTGAGCCGCTCTGCTCCGCTCCGCTCTGAGACGCTCCGCTATGCTCCGCTCTGAGACGCTCTGAGATGCTCCGCTCCGCTCTGAGACGCTCTGCTCCGCTCCGCTCTGAGACGCTCTGCTCTGAGACGCTCTGCTCTGAGACGCTCTGAGACGCTCTGAGATGCTCCGCTCTTTTTGAGACGCTCTGCTCCGCTCCGCTCTGAGACGCTCTGCTCTGAGACGCTCTGCTCCGCTCCGCTCTGAGACGCTGCTCCGCTCCGCTCCGCTCTGAGACGCTGCTCCGCTCCGCTCTGAGACGCTCTGAGACGCTCTGCTCTGAGACGCTCTGCTCCGCTCCGCTCTGAGACGCTCCGCTCTGCTCCGCTCCGCTCTGAGACGCTCTGAGACGCTCCGCTCTGAGACGCTCTGCTCTGAGACGCTCTGCTCTGAGACGCTCCGCTCTGAGACGCTCCGCTCCGCTCTGAGATGCTCCGCTCTGCTCTGAGACGCTCTGAGACGCTCTGAGATGCTCCGCTCTGCTCCGCTCCGCTCTGAGACGCTTTGCTCCGCTCTGAGACGCTCTGCTCTGAGACGTTCCGCTCCGCTCTGCTCTGAGACGCTCTGCTCTGAGACACTCCGCTCCGCTCTGAGATGCTCCGCTCTGCTCTGAGACGCTCTGCTCCGCTCCGCTCTGAGACGCTCTGCTCTGAGACGCTCTGCTCCGCTCCGCTCTGAGACGCTCTGCTCTGAGACGCTCTGCTCCGCTCCGCTCTGAGACGCTCTGCTCCGCTCCGCTCCGCTCCGCTCCGCTCCGCTCTGAGACGCTCTGAGATGCTCCGCTCCGCTCTGCTCTGCTCCGCTCCGCTCTGCTCCGCTCCGCTCTGCTCCGCTCCGCTCTGCTCCGCTCCGCTCTGAGACGCTCTGAGATGCTCCGCTCCGCTCTGAGACGCTCTGCTCCGCTCCGCTCTGAGACGCTCTGCTCCGCTCTGAGACGCTCCGCTCTGAGACGCTCTGCTCCGCTCCGCTCTGAGACGCTCTGCTCCGCTCCGCTCTGAGATGCTCCGCTCCGCTCTGAGTCGCTCTGCTCCGCTCCGCTCTGAGACGCTCCGCTCTGCTCCGCTCTGAGACGCTCTGCTCCGCTCCGCTCTGAGATGCTCCGCTCTGCTCCGCTCTGCTCCGCTCTGAGACGCTCTGAGATGCTCCGCTCTGCTCCGCTCCGCTCTGAGACGCTCCGCTCCGCTCTGCTCTGAGACGCTCTGCTCCGCTCCGCTCTGAGACGATCTGCTCTGGGACGCTCTGCTCCGCTCCGCTCTGAGACGCTGCTCCGCTCCGCTCCGCTCTGAGACGCTGCTCCGCTCCGCTCTGAGACGCTCTGAGACGCTCTGCTCTGAGACGCTCTGCTCTGAGACGCTCTGCTCCGCTCCGCTCTGAGACGCTCCGCTCTGCTCCGCTCCGCTCTGAGACGCTCTGCTCCGCTCTGCTCCGCTCCGCTCTGAGACGCTCTGCTCTGAGACGCTCCGCTCTGAGACGCTCCGCTCCGCTCTGCTCTGAGACGCTCTGCTCCGCTCCGCTCCGCTCTGAGACGCTCTGAGATGCTCCGCTCTGCTCCGCTCTGAGACGCTCTGAGATGCTCCGCTCTGCTCCGCTCCGCTCTGAGCCGCTCTGCTCCGCTCCGCTATGCTCCGCTCTGAGACGCTCTGAGATGCTCCGCTCCGCTCTGAGACGCTCTGCTCCGCTCCGCTCTGAGACGCTCTGCTCTGAGACGCTCTGCTCTGAGACGCTCTGAGACGCTCTGAGATGCTCCGCTCTGCTCCGCTCCGCTCTGAGTCGCTCTGCTCCGCTCCGCTCTGAGACGCTCCGCTCTGAGACGCTCTGAGACGCTCTGAGACGCTCTGCTCTGAGACGCTCTGCTCCGCTCCGCTCCGCTCTGAGACGCTCTGCTCTGAGACGCTCCGCTCTGAGACGCTCCGCTCCGCTCTGAGATGCTCCGCTCTGCTCTGAGACGCTCTGCTCCGCTCCGCTCTGAGACGCTCCGCTCTTCTCTGCTCCGCTCCGCTCTGAGACGCTCTGCTCCGCTCCGCTCTGAGACGCTCTGAAATGCTCCGCTCTGCTCTGAGACGCTCTGCTCCGCTCCGCTCTGAGACGCTCCGCTCCGCTCTGAGACGCTCCGCTCTGAGACGCTCCGCTCTGAGACGCTCTGCTCCGCTCCGCTCTGAGACGATCCGCTCTGAGACGCTCTGCTCCGCTCCGCTCTGCTCTGAGACGCTCTGCTCTGAGACACTCCGCTCCGCTCTGAGATGCTCCGCTCCGCTCTGAGACGCTCTGCTCTGAGACGCTCTGCTCTGAGACGCTCTGAGACGCTCTGCTCTGAGACGCTCTGCTCCGCTGAGACTGAGACGCTCTGCTGAGACGCTCTGCTACGCTCCGCTCTGAGACGCTCTGCTCCGCTCTGTTCCGCTCTGAGACGCTCCGCTCTGAGACGCTCTGCTCCGCTCCGCTCTGAGACGCTCCGCTCTGAGACGCTCCGCTCTGCTCCGCTCCGCTCTGAGATGCTCTGCTCCGCTCCGCTCTGAGACGCTCTGCTCCGCTCCGCTCTGAGACGCTCTGAAATGCTCCGCTCTGCTCTGAGACGCTCTGCTCCGCTCCGCTCTGAGACGCTCCGCTCCGCTCTGAGACGCTCCGCTCTGAGACGCTCCGCTCTGAGACGCTCTGCTCCGCTCCGCTCTGAGACGATCCGCTCTGAGACGCTCTGCTCCGCTCCGCTCTGCTCTGAGACGCTCTGCTCTGAGACACTCCGCTCCGCTCTGAGATGCTCCGCTCCGCTCTGAGACGCTCTGCTCTGAGACGCTCTGCTCTGAGACGCTCTGAGACGCTCTGCTCTGAGACGCTCTGCTCCGCTGAGACTGAGACGCTCTGCTGAGACGCTCTGCTTCGCTCCGCTCTGAGACGCTCTGCTCCGCTCTGTTCCGCTCTGAGACGCTCCGCTCTGAGACGCTCTGCTCCGCTCCGCTCTGAGACGCTCCGCTCTGAGACGCTCCGCTCTGCTCCGCTCCGCTCTGAGATGCTCCGCTCCGCTCTGAGACGCTCTGAGACGCTCTGCTCCGCTCTGAGACGCTCTGCTCTGCTCCGCTCCGCTCTGAGACGCTCTGCTCTGCTCCGCTCCGCTCTGAGATGCTCCGCTCTGCTCCGCTCCGCTCTGAGACGCTCTGAGACGCTCTGCTCTGAGATGCTCCGCTCCGCTCTGAGACGCTCTGCTCCGCTCCGCTCCGCTCTGAGATGCTCCGCTCTGCTCTGAGACGCTCTGCTCCGCTCTGCTCTGAGACGCTCTGCTCTGAGACGCTCTGCTCCGCTCCGCTCTGAGACGCTCTGCTCCGCTCCGCTCTGAGACGCTCTGCTCCGCTCTGTTCCGCTCTGCTCCGCTCCGCTCTGAGACGCTCTGCTCCGCTCCGCTCTGAGACGCTCTGCTCCGCTCCGCTCCGCTCTGAGACGCTCTGAGATGCTCCGCTCTGAGACGCTCTGAGATGCTCCGCTCTGCTCCGTTCCGCTCTGAGACGCTCTGCTCCGCTCCGTTCTGAGACACTCTGCTCTGAGACGCTCCGCTCCGCTCTGCTCTGAGACGCTCTGCTCCGCTCCGCTCTGAGACGCTCTGCTCTGAGACGCTCTGAGACGCTCTGAGATGCTCCGCTCTGCTCTGAGACGCTCTGCTCCGCTCCGCTCTGAGACGCTCTGCTCTGAGACGCTCTGCTCCGCTCCGCTCTGAGACGCTGCTCCGCTCCGCTCCGCTCTGAGACGCTGCTCCGCTCCGCTCTGAGACGCTCTGAGACGCTCTGCTCCGCTCCGCTCTGAGACGCTCCGCTCTGAGACGCTCCGCTCCGCTCCGCTCCGCTCTGCTCTGAGACGCTCCGCTCTGCTCCGCTCCGCTCTGAGATGCTCCGCTCTGCTCCGCTCCGCTCTGAGACGCTCTGAGACGCTCTGCTCCGCTCTGAGACGCTCTGCTCTGCTCCGCTCCGCTCTGCTCCGCTCCGCTCTGAGCCGCTCTGCTCCGCTCCGCTCTGAGACGCTCCGCTATGCTCCGCTCTGAGACGCTCTGAGACGCTCTGAGACGCTCTGAGACGCTCTGCTCCGCTCCGCTCTGAGACGCTCCGCTCTGAGACGCTCCGCTCCGCTCTGAGATGCTCCGCTCTGCTCTGAGACGCTCTGAGACGCTCTGAGATGCTCCGCTCTGCTCCGCTCCGCTCTGAGACGCTTTGCTCCGCTCTGAGACGCTCTGCTCTGAGACGTTCCGCTCCGCTCTGCTCTGAGACGCTCTGCTCTGAGACACTCCGCTCCGCTCTGAGATGCTCCGCTCTGCTCTGAGACGCTCTGCTCCGCTCCGCTCTGAGACGCTCTGCTCTGAGACGCTCTGCTCCGCTCCGCTCTGAGACGCTCTGCTCTGAGACACTCTGCTCCGCTCCGCTCTGAGACGCTCTGCTCCGCTCCGCTCCGCTCTGAGACGCTCTGAGATGCTCCGCTCTGCTCCGCTCCGCTCTGCTCCGCTCTGCTCCGCTCCGCTCCGCTCCGCTCTGCTCCGCTCCGCTCTGAGACGCTCTGAGATGCTCCGCTCCGCTCTGAGACGCTCTGCTCCGCTCCGCTCTGAGACGCTCTGCTCCGCTCTGAGACGCTCCGCTCTGAGACGCTCTGCTCCGCTCCGCTCTGAGACGCTCTGCTCCGCTCCGCTCTGAGATGCTCCGCTCCGCTCTGAGTCGCTCTGCTCCGCTCCGCTCTGAGACGCTCCGCTCTGCTCCGCTCTGCTCCGCTCTGAGATGCTCTGAGATGCTCCGCTCTGCTCCGCTCCGCTCTGAGACGCTCCGCTCCGCTCCGCTCTGAGACGCTCTGCTCTGAGATGCTCCGCTCTGCTCCGCTCTGCTCCGCTCCGCTCTGAGACGCTCCGCTCTGCTCCGCCCCGCTCTGAGTCGCTCTGCTCCGCTCCGCTCTGAGACGCTCCGCTCTGCTCCGCTCCGCTCTGAGTCGCTCCGCTCTGAGATGCTCCGCTCTGCTCCGCTCCGCTCTGAGACGCTCTGCTCTGAGACGCTCTGAGACGCTCTGCTCTGAGACGCTCCGCTCCGCTCTGCTCTGAGATGCTCCGCTCTGCTCCGCTCCGCTTTGAGACGCTCTGCTCCGCTCCGCTCTGAGACGCTCTGCTCTGAGACGCTCTGCTCTGCTCCGCTCTGAGACGCTCTGAGATGCTCCGCTCTGCTCTGAGACGCTCTGCTCCGCTCCGCTCTGAGACGCTCTGCTCTGAGACACTCTGAGACGCTCCGCTCCGCTCTGCTCTGAGATGCTCCGCTCTGCTCCGCTCCGCTCTGAGACGCTCTGCTCCGCTCCGCTCTGAGACGCTCTGCTCCGCTCCGCTCTGAGACGCTCTGCTCCGCTCCGCTCTGAGACGCTCTGCTCTGAGACGCTCTGCTCTGAGACGCTCCGCTCTGAGACGCTCCGCTCCGCTCTGAGATGCTCCGCTCTGCTCCGCTCCGCTCTGAGACGCTCTGCTCCGCTCCGCTCCGCTCCGCTCTGAGACGCTCTGCTCTGAGACGCTCCGCTCCGCTCTGAGACGCTCCGCTCTGCTCCGCTCCGCTCTGAGACGCTCTGCTCTGAGACGCTCTGCTCCGCTCTGAGATGCTCCGCTCTGCTCTGAGACGCTCTGAGACGCTCTGAGATGCTCCGCTCTGCTCCGCTCCGCTCTGAGACGCTCTGCTCCGCTCCGCTCCGCTCCGCTCTGAGACGCTCTGCTCTGAGACGCTCCGCTCCGCTCTGCTCTGAGATGCTCCGCTCTGCTCCGCTCCGCTCTGAGACGCTCTGCTCCGCTCCGCTCTGAGACGCTCTGCTCCGCTCCGCTCTGAGACGCTCTGCTCTGAGACGCTCCGCTCCGCTCTGCTCTGAGATGCTCCGCTCTGCTCCGCTCCGCTCTGAGACGCTCTGCTCCGCTCCGCTCTGAGACGCTCTGCTCCGCTCTGCTCCGCTCCGCTCTGAGACGCTCTGCTCTGAGACGCTCTGCTCTGAGACGCTCCGCTCCGCTCTGAGACGCTCTGCTCCGCTCTGAGACGCTCCGCTCTGAGACGCTCCGCTCCGCTCTGAGACGCTCTGCTCCGCTCTGAGACGCTCTGCTCTGCTCCGCTCTGAGACGCTCTGAGATGCTCCGCTCTGCTCTGAGACGCTCTGCTCCGCTCTGCTCTGCTCCGCTCTGAGACGCTCTGAGATGCTCCGCTCTGCTCTGAGACGCTCTGCTCCGCTCTGCTCTGAGACGCTCTGCTCCGCTCCGCTCTGAGACGCTCCGCTCTGCTCCGCTCCGCTCTGAGACGCTCTGCTCCGCTCCGCTCTGAGACGCTCTGCTCTGAGACGCTCTGCTCTGAGACGCTCCGCTCTGAGACGCTCCGCTCCGCTCTGAGATGCTCCGCTCTGCTCTGAGACGCTCTGAGACGCTCTGAGATGCTCCGCTCTGCTCCGCTCCGCTCTGAGACGCTCTGCTCCGCTCCGCTCTGAGACGCTCTGCTCTGAGACGCTCCGCTCCGCTCTAAGACGCTCTGCTCTGAGACGCTCCGCTCCGCTCTGCTCTGAGATGCTCCGCTCTGCTCCGCTCCGCTCTGAGACGCTCTGCTCCGCTCCGCTCTGAGACGCTCCGCTCTGAGACGCTCTGCTCTGAGACGCTCTGCTCCGCTCCGCTCTGAGACGCTCTGCTCCGCTCCGCTCTGAGACGCTCTGCTCCGCTCCGCTCTGAGACGCTCTGCTCTGAGACGCTCCGCTCCGCTCTGCTCTGAGATGCTCCGCTCTGCTCCGCTCCGCTCTGAGACGCTCTGCTCCGCTCCGCTCTGAGACGCTCTGCTCCGCTCTGCTCCGCTCCGCTCTGAGACGCTCTGCTCTGAGACGCTCTGCTCTGAGACGCTCCGCTCCGCTCTGAGACGCTCTGCTCCGCTCTGAGACGCTCCGCTCTGAGACGCTCCGCTCCGCTCTGAGACGCTCTGCTCCGCTCTGAGACGCTCTGCTCTGCTCCGCTCTGAGACGCTCTGAGATGCTCCGCTCTGCTCTGAGACGCTCTGCTCCGCTCTGCTCTGCTCCGCTCTGAGACGCTCTGAGATGCTCCGCTCTGCTCTGAGACGCTCTGCTCCGCTCTGCTCTGAGACGCTCTGCTCCGCTCCGCTCTGAGACGCTCCGCTCTGCTCCGCTCCGCTCTGAGACGCTCTGCTCCGCTCCGCTCTGAGACGCTCTGCTCTGAGACGCTCTGCTCTGAGACGCTCCGCTCTGAGACGCTCCGCTCCGCTCTGAGATGCTCCGCTCTGCTCTGAGACGCTTTGAGACGCTCTGAGATGCTCCGCTCTGCTCCGCTCCGCTCTGAGACGCTCTGCTCCGCTCCGCTCTGAGACGCTCTGCTCTGAGACGCTCCGCTCCGCTCTGAGACGCTCTGCTCTGAGACGCTCCGCTCCGCTCTGCTCTGAGATGCTCCGCTCTGCTCCGCTCCGCTCTGAGACGCTCTGCTCCGCTCCGCTCTGAGACGCTCCGCTCTGAGACGCTCTGCTCTGAGACGCTCCGCTCCGCTCTGCTCTGAGATGCTCCGCTCCGCTCTGAGACGCTCTGCTCCGCTCCGCTCTGAGACGCTCTGCTCCGCTCTGCTCCGCTCCGCTCTGAGACGCTCTGCTCTGAGACGCTCTGCTCCGCTCCGCTCTGAGACGCTCCACTCCGCTCTGAGACGCTCTGCTCCGCTCTGAGACGCTCTGCTCTGCTCCGCTCTGAGACGCTCTGAGATGCTCCGCTCTGCTCCGCTCCGCTCTGAGACGCTCTGCTCTGAGACGCTCTTCGACGCTGCTCCGCTCTGAGACGCTGCTCCGCTCCGCTCTGAGACGCTCTGAGACGCTCTGAGACGCTCTGCTCTGAGACGCTCTGCTCCGCTCCGCTCTGAGACGCTCTGCTCCGCTCCGCTCCGCTCTGAGACGCTCTGAGATGCTCCGCTCTGCTCCGCTCCGCTCTGAGACGCTCTGCTCCGCTCCGCTCTGAGACGCTCTGCTCCGCTCCGCTCTGAGACGCTCTGCTCCGCTCTGAGACGCTCTGCTCTGAGACGCTCTGCTCCGCTCCGCTCTGAGACGCTCCGCTCCGCTCTGAGACGCTCTGCTCCGCTCTGAGACGCTCTGCTCTGCTCCGCTCTGAGACGCTCTGAGATGCTCCGCTCCGCTCTGAGACGCTCTGCTCTGAGACGCTCTTCGACGCTGCTCCGCTCCGCTCCGCTCTGAGACGCTGCTCCGCTCCGCTCTGAGACGCTCTGAGACGCTCTGAGACGCTCTGCTCTGAGACGCTCTGCTCCGCTCCGCTCTGAGACGCTCTGCTCCGCTCCGCTCCGCTCTGAGACGCTCTGAGATGCTCCGCTCTGCTCCGCTCCGCTCTGAGACGCTCTGCTCCGCTCCGCTCTGAGACGCTCTGCTCCGCTCCGCTCTGAGACGCTCTGCTCCGCTCTGAGATGCTCCGTTCTGAGACGCTCTGCTCCGCTCCGCTCTGAGACGCTCTGCTCCGCTCCGCTCTGAGACGCTCTGCTCCGCTCCGCTCTGAGACGCTCTGAGATGCTCCGCTCTGCTCCGCTCCGCTCTGAGTCGCTCTGCTCCGCTCCGCTCTGAGACGCTCCGCTCTGCTCCGCTCTGATATGCTCTGAGATGCTCCGCTCTGCTCCGCTCCGCTCTGAGACGCTCTGCTCCGCTCCGCTCTGAGACGCTCTGCTCTGAGACGCTCCGCTCCGCTCCGCTCTGAGACGCTCTGCTCTGAGACGCTCCGCTCCGCTCTGCTCTGAGATGCTCCGCTCTGCTCCGCTCCGCTCTGAGACGCTCTGCTCCGCTCCGCTCTGAGACGCTCTGCTCTGAGACGCTCCGCTCCGCTCTGAGATGCTCCGCTCTGCTCTGAGACGCTCTGAGACGCTCTGAGATGCTCCGCTCTGCTCCGCTCCGCTCTGAGACGCTCTGCTCCGCTCCGCTCTGAGACGCTCTGCTCTGAGACGCTCCGCTCTGAGACGCTCTGCTCTGAGACGCTCCGCTCTGCTCTGAGATGCTCCGCTCTGCTCCGCTCCGCTCTGAGACGCTCTGCTCCGCTCCGCTCTGAGACGCTCTGCTCTGAGACGCTCTGCTCTGCTCCGCTCTGAGACGCTCTGAGATGCTCCGCTCTGCTCTGAGACGCTCTGCTCCGCTCCGCTCTGAGACGCTCTGCTCTGAGACGCTCTGCTCCGCTCCGCTCTGAGACGCTGCTCCGCTCCGCTCCGCTCTGAGACGCTGCTCCGCTCCGCTCTGCTCTGAGACGCTCTGCTCCGCTCCGCTCTGAGACGCTCTGCTCTGAGACGTTCCGCTCCGCTCTGCTCTGAGACACTCCGCTCCGCTCTGAGATGCTCCGCTCTGCTCTGAGACGCTCTGCTCCGCTCCGCTCTGAGACACTCTGCTCTGAGACGCTCTGCTCCGCTCCGCTCCGAGACGCTCTGAGATGCTCCGCTCCGCTCTGAGACGCTCTGCTCCGCTCCGCTCTGAGACGCTCTGAGATGCTCCGCTCTGCTCCGCTCCGCTCTGAGACGCTCTGCTCCGCTCCGCTCTGAGACGCTCTGCTCCGCTCTGCTCTGAGACGCTCTGCTCCGCTCCGCTCTGCTCCGCTCCGCTCTGAGACGCTCCGCTCTGCTCCGCTCCGCTCTGAGACGCTCTGCTCCGCTCCGCTCTGAGACGCTCTGCTCTGAGACGCTCTGCTCTGAGACGCTCCGCTCTGAGACGCTCCGCTCCGCTCTGAGATGCTCCGCTCTGCTCTGAGACGCTCTGAGACGCTCTGAGATGCTCCGCTCTGCTCCGCTCCGCTCTGAGACGCTCTGCTCCGCTCCGCTCTGAGACGCTCTGCTCTGAGACGCTCCGCTCCGCTCCGCTCTGAGACGCTCTGCTCTGAGACGCTCCGCTCCGCTCTGCTCTGAGATGCTCCGCTCTGCTCCGCTCCGCTCTGAGACGCTCTGCTCCGCTCCGCTCTGAGACGCTCTGCTCTGAGACGCTCCGCTCTGAGACGCTCTGCTCTGAGACGCTCCGCTCTGCTCTGAGATGCTCCGCTCTGCTCCGCTCCGCTCTGAGACGCTCTGCTCCGCTCCGCTCTGAGACGCTCTGCTCTGAGACGCTCTGCTCTGCTCCGCTCTGAGACGCTCTGAGATGCTCCGCTCTGCTCTGAGACGCTCTGCTCCGCTCCGCTCTGAGACGCTCTGCTCTGAGACGCTCTGCTCCGCTCCGCTCTGAGACGCTGCTCCGCTCCGCTCCGCTCTGAGACGCTGCTCCGCTCCGCTCTGCTCTGAGACGCTCTGCTCCGCTCCGCTCTGAGACGCTCTGCTCTGAGACGTTCCGCTCCGCTCTGCTCTGAGACACTCCGCTCCGCTCTGAGATGCTCCGCTCTGCTCTGAGACGCTCTGCTCCGCTCCGCTCTGAGACACTCTGCTCTGAGACGCTCTGCTCCGCTCCGCTCCGAGACGCTCTGAGATGCTCCGCTCCGCTCTGAGACGCTCTGCTCCGCTCCGCTCTGAGACGCTCTGAGATGCTCCGCTCTGCTCCGCTCCGCTCTGAGACGCTCTGCTCCGCTCCGCTCTGAGACGCTCTGCTCCGCTCTGCTCTGAGACGCTCTGCTCCGCTCCGCTCTGCTCCGCTCCGCTCTGAGACGCTCCGCTCTGCTCCGCTCCGCTCTGAGACGCTCTGCTCCGCTCCGCTCTGAGACGCTCTGCTCTGAGACGCTCTGCTCTGAGACGCTCCGCTCTGAGACGCTCCGCTCCGCTCTGAGATGCTCCGCTCTGCTCTGAGACGCTCTGAGACGCTCTGAGATGCTCCGCTCTGCTCCGCTCCGCTCTGAGACGCTCTGCTCCGCTCCGCTCTGAGACGCTCTGCTCTGAGACGCTCCGCTCCGCTCCGCTCTGAGACGCTCTGCTCTGAGACGCTCCGCTCCGCTCTGCTCTGAGATGCTCCGCTCTGCTCCGCTCCGCTCTGAGACGCTCTGCTCCGCTCCGCTCTGAGACGCTCTGCTCCGCTCCGCTCTGAGACGCTCTGCTCTGAGACGCTCCGCTCCGCTCTGCTCTGAGATGCTCCGCTCCGCTCTGAGACGCTCTGCTCCGCTCCGCTCTGAGACGCTCTGCTCCGCTCCGCTCTGAGACGCTCTGCTCTGAGACGCTCTGCTCCGCTCCGCTCTGAGACGCTCCGCTCCGCTCTGAGACGCTCTGCTCCGCTCTGAGACGCTCTGCTCTGCTCCGCTCTGAGACGCTCTGAGATGCTCCGCTCTGCTCTGAGACGCTCTGCTCCGCTCTGCTCTGCTCCGCTCTGAGACGCTCTGAGATGCTCCGCTCTGCTCTGAGACGCTCTGCTCCGCTCCGCTCTGAGACGCTCCGCTCTGCTCCGCTCCGCTCTGAGACGCTCTGCTCCGCTCCGCTCTGAGACGCTCTGCTCTGAGACGCTCTGCTCTGAGACGCTCCGCTCTGAGACGCTCCGCTCCGCTCTGAGATGCTCCGCTCTGCTCTGAGACGCTCTGAGACGCTCTGAGATGCTCCGCTCTGCTCCGCTCCGCTCTGAGACGCTCTGCTCCGCTCCGCTCTGAGACGCTCTGCTCTGAGACGCTCCGCTCCGCTCCGCTCTGAGACGCTCTGCTCTGAGACGCTCCGCTCCGCTCTGCTCTGAGATGCTCCGCTCTGCTCCGCTCCGCTCTGAGACGCTCTGCTCCGCTCCGCTCTGAGACGCTCTGCTCCGCTCCGCTCTGAGACGCTCTGCTCTGAGACGCTCCGCTCCGCTCTGCTCTGAGATGCTCCGCTCCGCTCTGAGACGCTCTGCTCCGCTCCGCTCTGAGACGCTCTGCTCCGCTCTGCTCCGCTCTGAGACGCTCTGCTCTGAGACGCTCTGCTCCGCTCCGCTCTGAGACGCTCCGCTCCGCTCTGAGACGCTCTGCTCCGCTTTGAGACGCTCTGCTCTGCTCCGTTCTGAGACGCTCTGAGATGCTCCGCTCTGCTCTGAGACGCTCTGCTCCGCTCTGCTCTGAGACGCTCTGCTCCGCTCCGCTCTGAGACGCTCCGCTCTGCTCCGCTCCGCTCTGAGACGCTCTGCTCTGAGACGCTCTGCTCTGAGACGCTCCGCTCTGAGACGCTCCGCTCCGCTCTGAGATGCTCCGCTCTGCTCTGAGACGCTCTGAGACGCTCTGAGATGCTCCGCTCTGCTCCGCTCCGCTCTGAGACGCTCTGCTCCGCTCCGCTCTGAGACGCTCTGCTCTGAGACGCTCCGCTCTGAGACGCTCTGCTCTGAGACGCTCCGCTCCGCTCTGCTTCGAGATGCTCCGCTCTGAGACGCTCCGCTCTGAGACGCTCTGCTCCGCTCCGCTCTGAGACGCTCTGCTCTGAGACGCTCCGCTCCGCTCTGCTCTGAGATGCTCCGCTCTGCTCCGCTCCGCTCTGAGACGCTCTGCTCTGAGACGCTCTGCTCCGCTCCGCTCTGAGACGCTCCACTCCGCTCTGAGACGCTCTGAGATGCTCCGCTCTGAGACGCTCCGCTCTGAGACGCTCTGAGATGCTCCGCTCTGCTCCGCTCCGCTCTGAGACGCTCTGCTCTGAGACGCTCTTCGACGCTGCTCCGCTCCGCTCCGCTCTGAGACGCTGCTCCGCTCCGCTCTGAGACGCTCTGAGACGCTCTGAGACGCTCTGCTCTGAGACGCTCTGCTCCGCTCCGCTCTGAGACGCTCTGCTCCGCTCCGCTCCGCTCTGAGACGCTCTGAGATGCTCCGCTCTGCTCCGCTCTGCTCCGCTCCGCTCTGAGACGCTCTGCTCCGCTCCGCTCTGAGACGCTCTGAGATGCTCCGCTCTGCTCCGCTCCGCTCTGAGACGCTCTGCTCCGCTCCGCTCTGAGACGCTCTGCTCCGCTCCGCTCTGAGACGCTCTGCTCCGCTCTGAGATGCTCCGCTCTGAGACGCTCCGCTCTGAGACGCTCTGCTCCGCTCCGCTCTGAGACGCTCTGCTCCGCTCCGCTCTGAGACGCTCTGCTCCGCTCTGTTCCGCTCTGAGACGCTCCGCTCTGAGACGCTCTGCTCCGCTCCGCTCTGAGACGCTCCGCTCTGCTCCGCTCTGAGACGCTCTGCTCCGCTCCGCTCTGAGACGCTCCGCTCTGAGACGCTCTGCTCTGCTCCGCTCTGAGACGCTCTGCTCTGAGACGCTCTGCTCTGCTCCGCTCTGAGACGCTCTGAGATGCTCCGCTCTGCTCTGAGACGCTCTGCTCCGCTCCGCTCTGAGACGCTCTGCTCTGAGACGCTCTGCTCTGCTCCGCTCTGAGACGCTCTGAGATGCTCCGCTCTGCTCTGAGATGCTCCGCTCTGCTCCGCTCCGCTCTGAGACGCTCTGCTCCGCTCCGCTCTGAGACGCTCTGCTCTGAGACGCTCTGCTCTGCTCCGCTCTGAGACGCTCTGCTCCGCTCCGCTCTGAGACGCTCTGCTCTGAGACGCTCTGCTCCGCTCCGCTCTGAGACGCTCTGCTCCGCTCTGAGATGCTCCGCTCTGCTCCGCTCCGCTCTGAGACGCTCTGCTCCGCTCCGCTCTGAGACGCTCCGCTCCGCTCTGCTCTGAGACGCTCTGCTCCGCTCTGAGACGCTCTGCTCTGAGACGCTCTGCTCTGAGACGCTCCGCTCTGAGACGCTCCGCTCCGCTCTGCTCTGAGACGCTCTGCTCTGAGACGCTCCGCTCTGAGACGCTCTGAGATGCTCCGCTCTGCTCCGCTCTGAGACGCTCTGAGATGCTCCGCTCTGCTCCGCTCCGCTCTGAGACGCTCTGCTCCGCTCCGCTCTGAGACGCTCTGCTCCGCTCCGCTCTGAGACGCTCTGCTCCGCTCCGCTCTGAGACGCTCCGCTCTGCTCCGCTCTGAGACGCTCTGAGATGCTCCGCTCTGCTCCGCTCCGCTCTGAGACGCTCTGCTCCGCTCCGCTCTGAGACGCTCTGCTCCGCTCCGCTCTGAGACGCTCCGCTCTGAGACGCTCTGAGACGCTCCGCTCTGAGACGCTCTGAGACGCTCCGCTCTGAGACGCTCTGCTTTGAGACGCTCTGCTCTGCTCCGCTCCGCTCTGAGACGCTCCGCTCTGAGACGCTCTGAGACGCTCTGCTCTGAGACGTTCCGCTCCGCTCTGCTCTGAGACGCTCTGCTCCGCTCCGCTCTGAGACGCTCTGCTCTGAGACGTTCCGCTCCGCTCTGCTCTGAGACACTCCGCTCCGCTCTGAGATGCTCCGCTCTGCTCTGAGACGCTCTGCTCCGCTCCGCTCCGAGACGCTCTGAGATGCTCCGCTCTGCTCCGCTCCGCTCTGAGACGCTCTGCTCCGCTCCGCTCTGAGACGCTCTGAGATGCTCCGCTCTGCTCCGCTCCGCTCTGAGACGCTCTGCTCCGCTCCGCTCTGAGACGCTCTGCTCCGCTCTGAGATGCTCCGCTCTGAGACGCTCCGCTCTGAGACGCTCTGCTCCGCTCCGCTCTGAGACGCTCCGCTCTGCTCCGCTCCGCTCTGAGACGCTCTGCTCCGCTCAGCTCTGAGACGCTCTGCTCTGAGACGCTCTGCGACGCTGCTCCGCTCCGCTCCGCTCTGAGACGCTGCTCCGCTCCGCTCTGAGACGCTCCGCTCTGAGACGCTCCGCTCTGAGACGCTCTGCTCCGCTCCGCTCTGAGACGCTCTGCTCTGAGACGCTCTGCTCTGAGACGCTCCGCTCTGAGACGCTCCGCTCTGAGACGCTCCGCTCCGCTCTGAGATGCTCCGCTCTGCTCTGAGACGCTCTGAGACGCTCTGAGATGCTCCGCTCCGCTCTGAGACGCTCTGCTCCGCTCCGCTCTGAGACGCTCTGCAAGCTCGTAGCGCGGCACCGAGTGCCGCGCTACGAGCTTGTAGATCTGCTATTTTTGTAAAATCGTGAACATTTGTGCAAATCTTTGAATATATATATATTTTTTTTAAAGCGTTAGGATTTAGAAAACATTTTTTTTTTAAATCGGCCTCAGGTCTTAATGGGTTAAAATAGTCTACACAGATTCTGTATATTGTGTTGACCATTGATGAGGTCAACATGACTAAGTAGCATTACAACTTTACAGGGTCAATGTCCCTCTATGTGACTCAGAGCGGGGGTGTGCAACTTTGATGATGGAGAGGGCCAGTATTATTTCCACACTCACTCCAGAGGGCCACATTGCACATAGAGTACTGTCGGGCAGACACCTCATATCTCTGTATTGTAACTCGTTATCGTAAATGAACGCCGTACTTCGCCATTCTTTGTCACACAAAAGTAGCAAAAATAGCCGATCTACAAGCTCATTAACCTAAGGGCCGTATTAACCCATTGAGACCTAAAGCCGATTCTACATGTCTCCTAAATCTCAACAGTTTTCTGAAAAACGTATGTTTCTATATGAGTGGTGCTCAATTTTTTTCATGTCAAGGACCCCCAAAATTATATGCATTTGGCCGCGGACCCCCATTAAAATATGTTGTTCCAGGGACCCCCAGATGCAAAGATTTGAGTTAAAATGTTCGCTTTGAAAATATATATTTTCAAAGATTTGCACACATTTTCACGAACTTTCAAAAATAGCAGATATACAAGCTCATAGCGCGGCACTCGGTGCCGCGCTATGAGCTTGTATATCTGCTATTTTTGAATAGCCCAAAGTGTAAAATAATGCTTTTTAGCTCAAATCTAAAAATGAGACAGTTCCAGGTCTCAATGGGTTAAGTGAAGGTGGGGGCCGCATGTGGCCCCCGGACCGCCAGTTGACCATGTATGCTCAGAGCATAACTCCATCTGTGATCTCCCTCTCCGCTGTTGAGTGTGACTTGGATATCCCCAAGTAGAGATCCAGCTGAGGGTCAAATCAGTCAAATTCTTACCTATTCGCATCAGAAATGTACCGGTGGTCCCAGTATGTTACAGATGTCTGAAGTTGCGACACTCTGGTGAAATTAATAGACGTGTTGAAACAACCTTTGAAAAAAGTTTTTTTCCTTTTTTTTATCAGCCTGGGCCGAATTTAACACGTTGCATATGCATTTAATCAAGAACGTTCAAGAACGTGCCTCCATTTTAAATGCGGTGTAGGCTGGCAAATCCCAGAGATTAATTTGTCCAATTTGCATCAGAACTACAGATATCTGTAGTATACATTTAACCTTTTTGATTTGATGTTCAGATAGACACATACTTACTGTAGGCAGTGGTGGAAAAAGTACTGAAATTCTTTACTTAAGTAAAAGTACCAACACTGCAATATAGAAGTACTCTGTTACAAGTAAGAGTCCATAATTCAAACTTTACTCAAGTTAGGGCACGATCCCACCGCACTTTTATTTTACCTCTGGGGCGGAATCTGCCAATGCTTTGTCAATGCAAATGCGTGGATTCATGGTCTTGCAATTTTTTCCCAAAAATTCACGCATTTGCATTGACAAAGCAATGCAGCATTGGCAGATTCCGCCCCAGAGGTAAAATAAAAGTGCGGTGGGAGCGCGCCCTTAACAAAAGTATTGGCATCAAAATGTACTTAAAGTACCAAAAGTAAAAGTACTAAAATAGTAGAAAATAGCCGATCTACAAGCTCACAACGCATCGCGCGTTGTGAGCTTGTAGATCATCTATTTTCAAACATTTTAGTACTTTTACTTTTGTACTTTAAGTACATTGTGATACCAATACTTTTGTACTTTTACTCGAGTAAATTTTGAATTCCGGACTTTTACTTGTAACAGAGTACTTCGACCATTGCAGTATTGATACTTTTACTTAAGTAAAACATTTGAGTACTTTTTACACCACTGACTGTAGGTAAGAATTTGCCCGATTCGCCAGTCACCCCCTCAGACGGTGACTTTACCTTTATGTGGCTATACTCAGAGCAAAGATGAAGAAAAAGTGAAATGAAAACGACATAGCAAGTCCACCAGAGATCCTTCTTTACTTTTGAAAGATTTATGCATCACATTTTGCTTATGTGAGTCACTCATTCAATCCAAAATTCCTGTCAGAGCCATTTCAGCCGCCAGAAAAGCGTCCAACATGCTGCTCTTGTCAAGCTTAACAAATTGACTAAGATTTGTAAACAACACAAGCCGTCCTATCTCACCAGCAATTTGCCTCCCGCTTGAATAAAACATACTGTGGGCCACATGCAAAGCACTCAAGTTTTTTTTTCTTAATCCATTGAGACCTGAAGCCGGTTCTACACGTCTCCTGAATCTCAACAGTTTTCTGAAAAACGTATGTTTCTATATCAGTGGTGCTCAATCTTTTTCATGTCAAGGACCCCCAAAATTATATGTATTTGGCCGCGGACCCCCATCAAAATATTTTGTTCCAGGGACCCCCAGAAGCAAAGATTTGAGTTAAAAATATTCGCTTTAAAAATATATATATTCAGAAGATTTGCACACATTTTCACAAATTTTCAAAAATAGCAGATCTACAAGCTCGTAGCGCGGCACTCGGTGCCGCGCTACGAGCTTGTAGATCTGCTATTTTTGAATAGCCCAAAGTGTAAAATAATGCTTTTTAGCTCAAATCTAAAAATGACACAGTTCCAGGTCTCAATGGGTTAATACTACTCTGTATCCAAAGCAATTTCACAGTTCATGCTCCAATTTAGCAGCCAGTGGAGTGTGGCTGAAGCATGGAGTAACATCAACACAAGATTGAAGGACACATAACAAGCTTTGTTACAGTTCAGAGCGTGTTTATGCCAATATGTGCCATGTTGGGAGGAAAAACGTCTACTCTGGGTTAGATGTTAGGAAAATGGTCTTTATTTATGTTTCCTTTATTTAGAGTTTCACCCACGCACATCAGTTAAGAACAAAATCCTATGTGCAGTAATTGACAATTAGTGGAGTGTGTGTATGTGTCCAACTTTGTGTCATTTTCAGTTTAACCCATTGAGACCTGAAGCCGATTCTACATGTCTCCTAAATCTCAACAGTTTTCTGAAAAAATGTATGTTTCTATATCAGTGGTGCTCAATCTTTTTCATGTCAAGGACCCCCAAAATTATGTATATTTTGTTCCAGGGACCCCCCAGAAGCAAAGATTTGAGTTAAAAATGTTCGCCTTAAAAATATATATATTCAGACGATTTGCACACATTTTCACGATTTTTCAAAAATAGCAGATCTACAAGCTCGTAGCGCGGCACTCGGTGCCGCGCTATGAGCTTGTATATCTGCTATTTTTGAATAGCCCAAGGTGTAAAATAATGCTTTTTAGCGCAAATCTAAAAATGACACAGTTCCAGGTCTTAATGGGTTAAGCATTTAGTAGTTAGCATCCACGGCGAACGTGTAAGGTTGTAGTACATGGCATGAGCATTTATCAAACAGGGCAAGTTGGCCGTGGGATTAGAGTGCAATGATATGCTAGCTACAGCAGTCATTTAGGTGATCAAGTACTCCTAGCATCTAAGCAACATATAGTCACCAGTAAGCAAATGCAGATGCAAGGATACTGTATGTTCACACTATCGGCCTTTTACCAAGAAAAAACGATGTCCAGAGAGCTTTCTCTACAGAAAAAAATCCCTATTTTATACCTAGGCTATTTGAAAATAGCCGATCTACAAGCCCAGTGAGCTTGTAGATCTGCTATTTTCAAACATTTTAGTACTTTTGGTACTTTAAGTACATTTAAAAAAAAAGAAAAAAGAAGGCGGCGGATTGGGGCAATCGCACGATTGATTGAAACAGACTTCAACTATGCTTGGAACTTTACGATTATTGAAAACAAAGTTATAAACTAGAAAATGTGCTCCTCGAAGCACAGGTCTCTGCCAGTACTGTTCCTGATTAATCCTGTCTTACCTCACTTCAAAAGATATAAATGATCTTTTGAAGTGACACACATATTTATAGGTCTCTATTTCATCATGCGTCTCGCTACCCAATCAAAGCACACCCTTTCAACATATTGTCACGTGTCACGTGAAGCTTGACCAATGTTAGCTTGGTGGACACACGGAAGAACGAGAACGAAAACATAGTCTCCTGGCGGAGACAACCAGTAGGTGTAGATTGAAATACTGTGTAGCATATTCATCATCTAAAATGTATCGATCTTTTATAGACCGGCAGCCAGAGACGAGAATGGAGGTCTCTGTCTCTCTCTCTCTCCACGTCTAACAGCTCTGCTGCCCGGCTGCCACAGCTTCTTGCTTTGTGCCGCCTGGAGCTCAGCTGCTGGACCACAACTTATCATTAATTGCAATATATTAATGCACCTGCCTTTAACCCTTTAAGACCAGGAACGCATCTGTGTCATTTTTAGATTTGAGCTAAAAAGCATTATTTTACGCTTTGGCTATTCAAAAATAGCAGATCTACAAGCTCGTTGCGCGGCACCGAGTGCCGCGCTATGAGCTTGTAGATCTGCTATTTTTGAAAAATCAAGAAAATGTGTGCAAATTAATGTATTTATATTGTTTTAAAGCGAACATTTTTAGCTCAAATCTTTGCTTCTGAGGGTCCCTGGAACAACATATTTTGAGATGGGGGTCAGCGGCCAAATACATATAAGTTTGAGGGTCCTTGACATGAAAAAGTTTGAGCACCACTGATATAGAAACATACGTTTTTCAGAAAACTTTTGGGATTTAGAAGACATTTGTAGAATCGGCTTCAGGTCTTAAAGGGTTAATACTTTTTGTATGCAGAAGAGGAGAGAATGAGGGATGCTGGTGGTGTAGTCTTGTGTGTGGTTGTCTCCACGGCTGACTGCAGGGCATAGCGAGACCAGCAGCTCGGACAAGGAGCAGCTCTGTATTTGTGTTCAGTCGTGACTGGATAGATAAAAAGCTGTCCACGTCATAATTGCATTTCAGATATATATATTTTTTTCTTTTACTATTTACAAGTTTAAAATACTCTCCGTTCTACCAGCTTCTACGAAGCGGCAGCTATGGCGATCGCTTTTTGGTCATTTCTGTCGGGAGCCGTGTTGAGAACCCAGGCACCTTGGCTACAAGTGGGCGTGCCTTCAGATCAGGAAGCAGGCCGCACTTTACCCAATCAAATGTAGTGGGCGGGATTTACATCTGTGCGCTCGCTTCCCACTGGAAACTCATTTAACAATAGCGTCCTCGGAGCCGACAAAACCACGGAAAGTTAGTAACATTTTAACTTGCTCTTTCGTCATAGAAACATGTGGGCTTATAACCAAAACGATCCATGTTCTTATGGTGTTAGTGTTCCGTGGAGAAATATTGTTAGTGGGCATGAAAACATAGTCGCACCACCGGAAGTAGAGGGCTGAAGGCATGTCCAAACCCCGGTTTCCAGTGAGCATGGCTCTAGTTGATTCCTCCGCCCAGAGTCAAATGCAAAAGTGAAAAACAGCAGAGGGCGCTGTTTTTCTTTTGTATTTGACGATGGGTTCCCAGATTGATTTCTAATAGGCTGTAAGGTAAAAGGGGCGGTGCCTATTGCCTATGTGTACACTACCTTCCGTCATCAAACAGTTTTTAATTGTATTGGAGAATGTTGCAAACTAAACTAACAGTATTTCTGAAAGAAGCATCTGAGATTCTTCTCTACTTCTCTCTCTCTCTCTCTATTACTCTCTTTCTAGTATAGACATACAAGACAGGCAGACTGACAGACAGACAGACAGACAGACTGACAGACTGACAGACAGACAGACAGACAGACAGACATGCCTCTCTGGACTCCCCCTCGTTTTCAATGAGAATATTTAAGTTGTTCAGCGTCACCTGAGATCAAAGGGAAAAAGCCAAATCTACAAGAAAGAAGTAACCCAAAGCTGAAGTCTACCCGGGAGGATAGAGTAAAAGAAGGGCAAGGATAGAAAGAAGTCAGCCATTAGCCCCCTAACTTTTAGCAACTTTCACATTTCCGTCACGCTCTAAAGTGTACATTTGTCTTTATCACCTTTAAAATCTACAGAAGTGTAGTAATGAACCAGTATACTGTAAGCGTGTTCACCCATTAAGACCGGGAACGCATCTGTGTGTCATTTTTAGCGGTGCCAACCGCTCTACACTTGACTTTGTCCGTATGTCCGTCCGTCCGTCCGTCCGTCCGTCCGTCCGTCCGTCCGTCTGTCCGTCCGTCCGTCCGTCCGTCCGTCCGTCCGTCCGTCCGTCCGTCCGTCCGTCCGTCTGTCCGTCCGTCCGTCCGTCCGTCCGTCCGTCCGTCTGTCCGTCCGTCCGTCCGTCCGTCCGTCCGTCCGTCCGTCCGTCCGGATGAGCACGGGATGAGCACGGCAAAGAAGAAACACATACAAACACACGCGCACACACACACACACACGAACTTGGAGATTGCCTATGCCATCTCTCCTCTCATTGGCCACACGTGCCACTGGTTATCAAAGAGGGGTCCAGGGACCCCCAGCGTATGTTATGTCCGTCTGCCCGTATGAGCACGGGATTTTAAACAGCTATACCTCCAGTCTCCAGCATGCCACCAAGTCCCAATTTAGTATGTGGACTTAGACCACCAATAGGGACGCGCATGAATTGCTGAAGCCCCGCCCCCTCTGTCCAGGGACCCCCAGCGTATGTTATGTCCGTCCGCAGCACGGGATGAGCACGGGATTTTAAACAGCTATAACTCCAGTTTACAGCATGCCACCAAGTCCACATTTAATATGTGCACTTAGACCACCAATAGGGACGAGCATGAATTGCTGCAGCCCCGCCCCCTCTGTCTTCCCATTGGCTGGCCTTTAAACAGCCATAACTCAAGTTCGCAGCATGCTACGGAGTACAAATTTTGCGCATGGACTAAAAACCACCAATAGGGACGAACTGTAATTACTTAAGCCCCGCCCCCTCTGTCTGCCCATTGGCTGGGCTTTAAACAGCCATTGTTCCAGTTTGCAGCATGCTACCAAGTACAAATTTGGTAAGTGGACTCAGACCACCAATAGGGACGAACTGAAATGAGTTAAGCCCCGCCCCAAAGGCACCGCTTCCTTCACACAGGGTGTCATTTTTTAGATTTCTTTGGTTATTCAAAAATAGAAGATAAACAAGCGTGAAAATGTGTGTCCGCAAAAAAAAAGAAAAAAACTCAAATATTTGCACAACTTTTCATGATTTTTCAAAAATAGCAGATCTACAAGCTCATAGCGCGGCACTCGGTGCCGCGCTATGAGCTTGTATGTCTGCTATTTTTGAATAGCCCAAAGAAGTCTAAAAATGACACACAGAAGAATGCGTTCCCGGTCTTAAAGAGTTAATGGTCTGTACAGACAGACAGACAGACAGACAGACAAACAGAGATCAAATTCCACATGCCACCCCTCTTTGATTTGAAAGCATCATTTGCTCTTGGCCCGTTTGCACAGTACACGCTGTATTGGGGGTATTGTGTTTTCTATTAGAACATGCAAACCTGTCAGATCAGTGTTTCTCCATCCTGCTCCTCATCTCTCCTGATGGGTAATGTGACTTTGCACTCTGGGACTCTGACTGCATTAAAATGAATGACAGGCATTTCATAGAGCTGGGCTTTCAACAAGGTCTCTCCCTTGACCGCAATTTCTCCCTTCAGTCAAGAAAGTGACAGCGGCATATTAAATGTACTGAAAAACAAACAGGACTTTCATGTCGAGGTTCCGGTGGGGAGAAAAAGTGCCTTTGTTCTCCCCCCCAAGCAATTATTCCAGTTTATCTATAACATGCAGCCAATTGAGCTAATATTGAGCATGTTTAACCCATTGAGGCCTGAGGTTCCGATTCTGCAAAATGTCTTCTAAATTTTAAACGTTTTTTTTTTTAAATGTATGTTTCTATCAGTGGTTTTCAAACTTTTTCATGACAAGGACCCCCAAAATGATATCTATTTGGCCGCGGACCCCCATCTCAAAATATTTTGTTCCAGGGACCCCCAGAAGCAAAGAATAGAGTTAAAAATGTTCGCTTTAAACTATATATATCAAAAGATTTGCACACATTTTCACAATTTTTCAAAAATAGCAGATCTACAAGCTCGTAGCGCGGCACTCGTAGCACGCGCTATGAGCTTATATCTGCTATTTTTGAATAGCCAAAGTGAAAATAGCCAAATAATGCTTTTTTTTTAGCTCGAATCAAAAAAAGTGACAGAGATGCGTTCCAGGTCTCAGTGGGTTAATGTGCCCATCCTCGCCTTGTTTGTTTGTTTGTTTGATTCTAGAGTTACCAAAGGGGGGGGGTTATGACACCCATTCATAATTGGAACCAAGTGGGGTTATGTGGTATATTATAAGCAACCTCTCCACCATTAGCTATAGCACTATGCTGACTCTGCAGCATCCACAAAGTACTCAGTGACACGACCAATTTGCAAAGTCAGTCAACCAGGGAATTATTTTGCCCTTAATCTTTTATAAGGCCATGTCAAGCGTGTGTGTGTGAGCGAAATAGAAAAAAATAATAATAATACAAGAGAAAAATGGGAGCAAAGACCTAGTGTTTGACAGGGAGGTAATTATACGGGACACAAATGACACCCGTAATCAGCTTGTTAGCGTAGAGGGATTTAACCCATTAAGACCGGGGACGCATCTGCGTCTCATTTTAAGATTTCTTTGGGCTATTCAAAAATAGCAGATCTACAAGCTCATAGCGCGGCACCGAGTGCCGCGCTACGAGCTTGTAGATCTGCTATTTTTGAAAAATCGTGAAAATATTTTTTTATATATTTTTCCGAAAAACTGTTAGGATTTAGATTTTGTTTGAGAATCGCCTCAGGTCTTAAAGGGTTAAAATGCCCCATGTTTGAATTCGGTAACGAGCCTTTGACATTTTAAACCGTGGGGTTTCTGCCGTGACAGCAGACAAGGGCAAATCTCAGCAGTTTTTCTGCTGTTTATGTGTGGAATCACACAGCATGAAGTAGAATGTGCATTACTGTATAGAATAGATACAGTATCTGGGCTATATGTGCTGTTCGACAAAATGTACAATGTACAGAATATAGGATGCTGTACACAGACATTCTCTAGGTTGTTGTTGTTGTGCGGTGTTTCAGGAACAATGCCAGCCCCATGCAGCAACAACAAGACTAGCCTTTAAAAAAACAAATGAATAATTTAGATACATGAGAAAGCCGGATGTACCTTTGCTTTGCTCCCAGAGCTCAGACACCTTACGAATGTTATCCTTCACTCTCTTACGCAAGTTCTCTCCCTGCAACATGTTGTACATGTTACTGCATCTGCTGTATAAGCCATTAAGATCTGGAACGCATACAGTATGTGTCATTTTAGATTTCTTTGGCTATTCAAAAATAGCAGATATACAATATATATATATATATATATATATTTTTTTTTTAATCATGGAATTTTTAAAGAAAACATTTTTCAACTCAAATCTTTGCTTCTAGGGTTTCTACAAATGTCCTATAAATCCTAAGAAAAAAACGTATGTTGCTATAATATCAGTGGTTTTCAAACTATTTCATATCAAGGACCCCAAAATTACATATTTGACCGCGGACCCCCATCTCAAAATATGTTGTTCACAGGGACCCCCCCAGAAGCAAAGATTTGAGTAAAAAAAAAAGTGCTTTAAAAATATATGTATTCAAAGATTTGCACACATTTTCACGATTTTTCAAAAATAGCAGATCTACAAGCTCATAGCGCGGCACTCGGTGCCGCGCTATGAGCTTGTAGATCTGCTATTTTTGAATAGCCAAAGAAATCTAAAAATGACACAGATGCGTTCCAGGTCTTAATGGGATAAGCCAGACGAAAAGGCAAAAGCCTGTTCTAGATGGATGTGGCAACAAGCCCTATACAAGCATACAGGCCGTGAGTCCCCGCCACTACACCAATAATGAAAAACAGTGTAGTTCAGCACCACACACGCATGTATGAAACAACAGCAATTTGAACCTGGAATTTGAATAGCCTCGCTCTTTCTACACTGCAGTAGAGTGCTATTAAAGTGCCATCATGGGTGTGTATGGACCGATGCACCGCTGAACCCTCCCTGTAATGTTTTTTTAAGGTTATACGTGGGGGTGGTGGTGTTACGGCATCAGAGTGTCTCCCTCCATACCAACTAGGGCGCAATATGTGGCAGAAAAATGACAATGGATCTCAAAACACTGCTGCCTCTGTTCCAGAGGCTATTACAGTTAATCAGTCAATAATAGAGATGTACAGATGTGCCACTTCAAAACTTCACGTCACTGTTCTTTCCCTGAAAGTGCCCTGAAAATGCATTTTTTTCCTCCCTGTTCTGCCCTTAAAAATGCACTGTTTTGCCCCTGAAAAGAAGTTGTCACTACACACCCCCGTTTTTCCCTTCAACAGACATCCATATACATGAGAACAAAAGAATGTGTGTTGAAGAAGGTGTCAGACTCATTATGAGGCGAAAGGTGATTTGAAGAGGTCCTTGACCAGTTGCTCAAATTAATTAGCATCATAAAAGCAGTGATCATCAAAATAATTCAGCATTTTAAATGCCCTTCTTTGTCCCTCTTATTGCCCTGGGAATCCCCTGAAAATGTACTGTCTTGGCGATGGCAGGACATTTGAAGTTTTGAAATGGCACATCTGTATGCTTCCTGATGCGTTGTCTGTTGAACCTGTGCCTTTTGTTTAACGTAATACTGACAAAACATAGACGTAAAAGTGTTACTTCGTCTCCTTTTTGTTTTCTAAATGTTTCGGCTCATACAGTACCACCCACTGGACAACCTGACACAGCCGTCGTTTTTTTCCCCCGCATCTCCAGTGTACTGTCCCATTTTATTAATTGAACTCATAAAGCTCTTGTTACCTGTATTTTACGATGTCTGCATCATATGCACAGCGGTGGGGCTTTTCATTAGATCGGTCTGCGGCGCATGTGAACGTAATTGTCGAGTCAGTTCCCCCACTGGAGCAGTGTTGTTGTGGCAAATTATCAAATGAAGACAATTAAGGTGGAAGGTGCCTCACCGTTGATGATATGCAGACACCTTTCTCACCGCTCGGAGGCATGCTGCCAAATAGGCTTTGGTAGAAAAAGCACACAATTCTACATTGGTTCCTTCTAATAGACGCGGTCCACAACACATCTGCCTGAAACTCCCCAATATTGAGTTAGCAGCCAACAATAACGAAAAAATAGGAAAAGTCTCACTGAAGTAGGTCCAAGTCAGAAGTTGGAAACTAACTGGAATAAATGACATGCTGTTGAAGTTACCTTTGCAGCTTCACTTCTGGAATACTAGACCAGTGTCATTATTTTCTATAGTCAATTATTCATGCTGAATGCTCAGTATTGTGCTGTGTGTATGTGTGTGTGTGTGTCTGCATGAATGGATGAATGCACTGCGCATTGTAAAGCACTTTGGATAAAGGCGCTATATAAATGTACCATTTATATTGGAGTGATTGAAGTGCTCATTTCTCTGTATTAAGCAAAATCATGTCGTGCCATTTCGTCCCTCAACCCCAAACAATCAGTATGCAACTGGGGGCAAAATATAATGAATCACATTGATTTACTCGGAACTCTTTCTGTCTCTGCATATCAAAACCCAGGTACACAAGTATGCAAATAGGTGCTTACACACACACACACACACACGCACACACACACACACACACACACACACACACACACACACACACACACACACACACACACACACACACACACACACACACACACACACACACACACACACACACACAGCAAATTCCCAGTTCTGTAATGAAAAGTATTGCACCTTAATTCACATGATAATATTGTGTTTTTGGTAAAAAGAAATACGAGTAAACACATTATAACTTAAACTCAGGATATACACATACAAGCGTAATAAAACACTGTTTCCATCTGAGGAAGCGCATATCATATGCTTTTGTTATGCGCTAGCTAGTTGGATTCTTGTGCCTCGTATGAATGTGCACCTGTGTTTGTTTGTGCAGTGCACGTGTTCACAGTCAAATTCTTGGGTGTTAATTTCATTCAGTGAGTTAAATTAACACTGTGCAGGAGTGTGAGCGCTCGTGTAAGAAGCCGGGAAAAAAAAGGCGAAAAAAAACCTGCTCACTCCATTAATATCCGGCTCCATGCTGTGGAATTTGTTTTCTCTTGTCAGCCGGTTGTGGCTTGTCTGGGTGATGAGTGGGCCCGAACCATACGGCTAGCGCCTGCATCACTTGGAGCCAGTACAGACAGAGATAGAGAGAGCTGGGAGGGAGGGAGTGTGGAAACGAAGAGCAATGAAGGGAGAGAGAGAGAGAGAGAGAGAGGAGGGAGGTGTATGTGTGTGGGGGCCGGCAGTGGTGTAAAGTAACTAAGTACATTTACTTAAGTACCGTACTTAAGTACAATTTTGAGGTATTTCTACTTAACATTTCCAATTTCCGATACTTTTACTTCTACTCCACTACATCTCAGAGGCAAATATTGTGCTTTTACTCCACTGCATTTATTTGAAAACTTTAGTTACTAGTTACTTTTCAGATATGAATTATGATATTATGAAACATACATTAACAGCTTTAGCTGTTAATGTATGTTGTATGTTGTACAGCTTTAGTACAACGCGTCGCATCGCGACGCGTTGTACTTTTACGTTAGTACTTTTACGTTAGTACTTTTACGTTAGTACTTTTACTTTTGGTACTTTAAGTACATTTTGATGCCAATAATTCTGTACTTTTACTCAAGTACATTTTGAATTCTGGACTTTTACTTGTAACAGAGTATTTCTACATTGCAGTATTGGTACTTTTACTTAAGTAAAGAATTTGAGTACTTTTTCCACCACTCCACGACAGAGAACGAGAGGTAGCGAAGAAGAAGAAGAAGGAGAAGTAGTAGTAGTAGAAGAAGGAGAAATGCATGGGAGACAGGCAGGTATGGAAATAGTGCAGGCATGGAGATAGTGCAGCTTGGAGACTGAGAGAAATAGCAGTGTCACTCTGCTTGGAGGTCTGCTTCAGTAAACACACGACGCGCATAGTCCTCCTCTGACTGATATCATGACGAGACACTCAGGACTGCCACTCACAACAGACACAACAAACAAATGTTCTTCCACCTCCCGTATCTGTATCCTCCGCAGCTTGTCAGGGCTGTGTATACAGCTGTCACATTATTACCCGCTCGCATTTTAACCCATTGAGACCTGAAGCCGATTCCACATGTCTCCTAAATCTCAACAGTTTTCTGAAAAACGTATGTTTCTATATCAGTGGTGCTCAATCTTTTTCATGTCAAGGACCCCCAAAATTATATGTATTTGGCCGCGGACCCCCATCAAAATATGTTGTTCCAGGGACCCCCCAAAAGCAAAGATTTGAGTTAGAAATGTTCGCTTTAAAAATATATATATTCAAAGATTTGCACACATTTTCACGATTTTTCAAAATAGCAGATCTACAAGCTCGTAGCGCGGCACTCGGTGCCGCGCTACGAGCTTGTATATCTGCTATTTTGAATAGCCAAAAGTGTAAAATAATGCTTTTTTAGCTCAAATCTAAAAATGACACAGTTCCAGGTCTTAATGGGTTAATGTAGTGAATGGTATCGGCTCAGAGGTCTAATGGCGACAGCCGTTTCATTATTTACTGTAGGTCGTTCATTTCAGTGCTATGGACATCAACCCGGATGTGTGGGGGGGGGGGGGGGGTCAGCTTGGCCTGACAGCAGTACAGATTGGCCTGACTGCAGGATGGGGGGAAATGCTCACTTAGTTTGACAAGTTTTGAACCAGGTGAACAGGTGATATAACCTATTCCTTTTCGGCTATGGCTTGCCCACTTGGATTGTCGATCATCGGACACACACAAGGCCATCGGCTACTCGGCACAGGAACCTGCTGCTGGTGGCTCAATTGGGCGGGCAAAAGTTTATGCCACATATTTGTTGTAAGACCTTACTTTCAATAAATTCAGAAGTTACATTTTATTGCAAAAATAAAACATACAGTACTACTACAGTAGCTAATAGCTATTAGCTAATGCACACTTCCTGTAATCAAGCGTGTCATCCAATTTTCTAGGTGGCGAAAAATGAAGTACGTAAGTAGCCTTGGTAATCAACGGTTCCCCAAAGCCATGTGGCCCCACAGGTCAGGAGTCCATCTCCGGTTTCCTTAGTGTGAGGCAGCTTAATGTGCAAGTAGACCCCCTGGTTACTGTACCATTTTTATAGTTTTTGGTATGACTCAGTCGGGGATTGAACCTTGAGTTTCAGGGCGGACGCGCTGACCAAAAAGGTCACAAGGTGGTGTCGCGAAAAACCTGTGTGCTAGAAATGTAGTGCTGAGACTGCAGTCTCTGGTACTGCAGGAACCCAATATTGTGGGTATTGGCTGTATTGGCCTGTTTAGTCAGCTTTGAGATGAGGGGCAGTGTAACAGGACCCGTGTTTTTACTTGCTGGACCGCATCCACTTGGCAGCCGACACATGCAGCTTTCGTAAAAAACCTTTCTTTGTAAAGAAAAAGGAAAAGAGGAGATTTACTGTTTTGCTGCAAGGAAAACACGAACCATAAAATTCCAAATGTGAGAGGAACATGGATCAAGGTGCTAAGGGCTGTTTTCATTTAGCCTGGCATATCGCAGGAGGCTGTGCCACGCAGTATGGATGCGTGCAACCAAGAGGCCCGGATTGCTTACTTTTTAAAGTAAAATAGAGTGGGAAGGAGGCAAATGGATATGGCCCAGGAAGCCTAGGTGGAGAAATTGATATTGATGAAATAAAAGTCTCCTATATGCATATGGATGAACAACAAAATAAATGTATGACAATAAATAACCGCACGCACACACACACACACGCACACACACACACACACACACACACACACACACACACACACACACACACACACACACACACACACACACACACACACACACACACACACACACACACACACACAGTACGTATTCCATTTCACTTGTGTACACAAACTCCAAATTCAGTCAATAAAATGCACGGAGGGAATAATATCATATAGACTCTAAAACGGAAGAGGTTAAAGAGTGTTAACTCACATACTAATTGACATGTACTGGCATTCTGTCATTGGCATCTAAAAATCGCATTGATTCACCACTTCAAACGATCTCATCTCTCAGATTATCACCGCCCATGATGCAGCCCAAACAACCTTGATTCTCCAACAGTGACCCACATCTTCTGCATTAACCCATTAAGACCTGCAGAAGCATCTGTGTCATTTTTTGATTTCTTTAGGCTATTCAAAAATAGCAGATATACAAGCTCGTAGCGCGGCACCGAGTGCCGCGCTACGAGCTTGTAGATCTGCTATTTTTGTAAAACCGTGAACATTTGTGCAAATCTTTGAATATATATATTTTTAAAGGGAACATTTTGACTCAAATATGTGCTTCTGGGGGTCTCTATTACAAAATATTTTGAGACGGGGGTCCGCGGCAAAATACATATAATTTTGGGGACATGAAAAAGTTTGAGAACCACTGACTTATGTTTTTCAAAAAAAACTTAGGATTTAGAGGACATTTGTAGAATCCCCAGAAGCAAAGCTTTGAGTAAAAAATGTTATATGTATATATATTTTTTAAAGCGTTAGGATTTAGAAAACGTTTTTTTAATCGGCCTCGGGTCTTAATGGGTTAAATTCCATCTTCTCTCTTCACCCCCTTTGCTTTTTTTTCTCTCTCCCTGTCCCTGCTTTTCTCTCTCTTGTCGCTAGCTGATGTTTTCTCCACATCATCGCTTTTATATACGCCATCTTCTCCCCTCATGCTTGTTGCACTCAATCACTGTCAGATGAGTAGATGAACAAAACGGGGCGTGGGATTGCGATGTGCATTGTGGGCTTAACGAGGAGGATAGACAAAGGGAAGTTGTGCTCGATTGTTGGCACACGATTGTCATGCGCCCCCCTCTCCTCCCCTCCCCTCCCCTGAGATTGCTGTTTTCAGTACCCTTGAAAGGATAGGTTACAGCGTTAATGGTTGGTTTGTTGGGTTTCCGGATGTGATTGTATCCTACCTGTCAGGTCCCCCCCCACTCTCCTGCAAGTATCAGTGTTATATTTTAAAGAAACATTGTCAGGCTGGCTGGGGAAGTCATTTGGTAGCAGTTTTCTACTGCCAATGAGCAGGAAACTGGAGTTGCAAATTATTTCTGTTTTCATAATCGAGTGATTCTTTTGTTCAATTATTCTATTAACCCATTAAGACCTGAGGCCGATTAAAAAAGATGTTTTCTAAATCCTAACGTTTTCAAGATGTTTCTAAAATAGCAGATCTACAAGCTCATAGCGCGGCACTCGGTGCCGCGCTATGAGCTTGTAGATCTGCTATTTTTGAATAGCCTAAGAAACCTAAAATGACACAGATGCGTTCCAGGTCTAAATGGGTTAATCTATGTTATTCGTTTAGACCAGAAAATGTGGGTGAAATAAGGCCATGAAATGCAATGTGATGCTGAACGCTCGTCGCTTTATCTGATGAGAATAACATCAGATAATAATACCCAGAAGTCACAAACTTGTCAGACACAGATTGGTGAACTTAAGAATAGCTAGAACTTGTAATATCATACAACATCAAACCGACTTATTCGATTACTAAGATTTAATCGCATTAATCTTTAGTCAACCGATCAATGTATTATTCAATTAACCGTGTCATCCCTCGAGACAGCATTAGGGTAGGACTCAATCCACGCAGACCTTTATCTGAGCCAAGTCAGCCAAGTCAGTGCATATTTGCAGCGACAGACTATACGTTTTCAAGCCACAAGGTCTTGATGGGAGCTGTATGTAAAAATCCTTATCCTTATCGTTGCCCCCCAAGCTGAACACAAGAAGACTTCAAGGAAAGGTTAGGCAATACTGTACAGTCATGTTGAGTGATGTGAGAAATCCTCCGTCAGGTACACTGCATCCAATCCATCACCCGCCTGGAAGACCTCAGCCATACAGTACACAGCTACGAATGTAGCTGTTGTTTTTTTTATTCACTTTCTGTGCTACTGCTGTACTGTTGCTTCACCTAATTACACACAAGAAGAGTTCTTTGGAAAATGTTTAAATACTAATGCATGGTGTAAGGTGAGGACTGAAAACTTAAGTTTATGTTTTGACACTTCACCTTCAAATAATGTCTTTTCTTTGTCAAGAGACATGGTCATGCCACAAAATAGCCTATAAGCTAAAGCTTAAATCCTAATACTTAGCTGCATGACAGTGTTGCGCATTGAAACTGATTTTCATTCTTTTTTTTGTTTTTTTTTGCCTTGAGAAATCTCACGAATTATGAATTAGGCTCAACAGTACTTTCACATAATGATGGCCTAGCTTAGTACATGCTAAGTACAATTCTTCAATAGTTACCATAGTAATCACCCAGTGGTCGAGCTTATTTGCATACTATTTAGTTCTCCTTTGCTCTTGAAATGAGACTAATCAAGTTAATTGATTTGGCCTTTAAAACCACTCTTACTCTTGCTTGCTGTGTTGCTTAGAATGCAATGCTTAGCAAGCCAGTTGATGCAGAGCATGATTACTCAATATTAATGACTGCAAGAAAACCCCAACAAATAGCCCAGTATACTCTATGTACATTTGCATCAAAAGATATAATATTTCTTTGTAGCAAATGTTAAATCATTGAAAGGTGAGCCTTAGAGACTGTACATCTGACGGTGTGAACCAATTTTTTCCAATGAGAAATGGAATGGGGTAACATTTAGGTCAAGTGAATTCTGGCGGGCCCCAGAAGAGTATAGTCTAATACGATATATTCAGGCAAGACAAAAAGAAGAAATGTCAAAAATGAACTGCTGGAAAAGTGGAAGACTTAAAAGTAAAAAATGTCACCTTTGCTTTCTTTCTTTCTTTCTTTCTTTCTTTCTTTCTTTGCATTCTGTCTTTTATCTCCTCCTTCCTTCTTTCCTTCCTTTCTTTATCCCATTAAGACCTGGAACGCATCTGTGTCACTTTTTGATTTGAGCTAAAAAAGCATTATTTTACACTTTGGCTATTCAAAAATAGCAGATATACAAGCTCATAGCCCGGCACCGAGTGCCGCGCTACGAGCTTGTAGATCTGCTATTTTTTTTTAAATCGTGAAAATGTGTGCAAATCTTTGAATATATATTGTTTTAAAGCGAACATTTTTAACTCAAATCTTTGCTACTGGGGGTCCCTGGAACAAAATGTTTTGAGATGGGGGTCCGCGGTCAAATACATATCATTTTGGGTGGTCCTTGACATGAGAAAGTTTGAGCACCACTGATATAGAAACATGCGTTTTTCAGAATACTGTTCGGATTTAGAAGACATTTGTAGAATCGGTTTCAGGTCTTAATGGGTTAACCCTCAATCCCACTTGGTTCTCTGAAAACCCCACTCACACCAGCACCACCACCAACCACCCAGCAAACCCCACCCCCACCCCCTGTGTGGCTAATAATAATCACATTACACTTCTAAGCTGTAGGGGGTGTGGGATGCTTTGACGTGTCACAGCTTCCTCCACGCTTGAGAATATATCCTTTGGATGCACAGTTGGAACTGCCGTCAGATCTGCGGGCATGGAGGAAATGTCAAGGTTAAGCACTGGAAATGGCAGGGTAATATCTCAAGCTCGCGTCTGTGAATTACAGCCACCTATAGCCAGCCACCTTCTTAATAATGAATACCATAAGCGAGGCACCGTTAGCCGAGTGGTTTAGGCGTGTACCTGACGGCTCTGATGCCTGACAGCGAGTCCCGGGTTTGATTCTGGTTCGACCTTTGCTGCATGTCATGTCCCCGACTCTCTCTTCACTGTGTACTATCAATAAAGGCAGAATAAGTATTGTAGATGTGTCTAAATCAGGCATATGGTGTGGCACAGCTTGAGGAGTAGAAAGATTCAGTTTAGTTTTGACAGTGTGATAATTGCTGGTCTGTGCTGCAGAAAAATGACTAAGGTTCAAGAATAGTGTTTCACAGCGAAAGCCTGTGTTATGATTGAACTCTGACGGCCTTATCTTAAACACGTATGGCGTAAAGCACAGTGACACTTGCGATGCGTCACATGACTATAATTTGTTATAGACATACTTATAATCTGCTTATAACACTGTATACATATAGTTATAAGTACTTATAAATTCTCATAATGCTTTATAACAATAATCATAACACGTTATAAAACATTTTATAATTACTTATAAGGTCAAGTTTAAATGCATTGTAATTTGCTTCTTATAACACTACAGTTATAAGCACTCATAAGTATACTCATAACACCGTTTAAAGCCTTTTATAATTACTTATAAAGTCAAGTATTATAATACTTCATCGTTGCTAGTCACTGGCAGACTTTTTGGTAACACTTCCTATGCATACCATGGTAATTCTCATACTTGTAATACATAGTCATTTTACAATCCTATATTAAAATTGCCTAGAGGGTGGGTTCACCGCAGACCGCCGACGTCACAAACGTAACATCCGGACTTGCGAGGCGTATCGTCGCACCGATCTGCACCAAACTTGGCACAAACGCTGTTCAGGGGTCGGCCATGAGAATAGCCACGCCAGGGGCCAGCTGCAGTAGCAGTTACTTCTTATGTTTGACTTAAGTAAAAGTCTCAATACTGCAATGTAGAAGTACTCTGTTACAAGTAAAAGTCCGGAATTAAAAATGTACTTGAGTAAAAGTACAAAAGTATTGGTATCAAAATGTACTTGAAGTACCACAAGTAAAAGTACTAAAATGTTTGAAAATAGCAGATCTACAAGCTCACAACGCGTCGCGATGCGACGCGTTGTGAGTAGGGTTGTCCGATATTGGCTTTTTTACCGATAACCGGTATACCGATATTGTCCAACTCTTAATTACCGATACCGATATCAACCGATACCGATATATGCGGGGATTACTGTGATTAGGGTAAGCTCAAATTTCATATCACACACACCATATACAGTAAGAACTCCTGTAACTTATTTATAAAGCCAAAAAGTCAAAAACCGATACCGATATTTTCCCGATATCAATTTTTATGCTAATATCGGCCGATAATATCGGGAGGCCGATAATATCGGACATCCCTAGTTGTGAGCTTGTAGATCTGCTATTTTCAAATAGCCTAGGTATAAAATAGGGCTTAAGTGGTTAATGTATGTTTTATAACGTAATCATTTTTATCTGCAAAGTAACTAGTAACAAAAGTTTTCAAATAATTGTAGTGGAGTAAAAGTACAATATTTGCCTCTGAGATGTTCAATTACCTTAGACAGTAGCTACAGTTACTTCAGAACCATGGACAGCAGCTACAGTTATTTCAGAACCATGGACAGCAGCTACAGTTACTTCAGAACCATGGACAGCAGCTACAGTTACTTCAGAACCATGGACAGCAGCTACAGTTACTTCAGAACCATGGACAGCAGCTACAGTTACTTCAGAACCATGGACAGCAGCTACAGTTATTTCAGAACCATGGACAGCAACTACAGTTATTTCAGAACCATGGACAGCAGCTACAGTTATTTCAGAACCATGGACAGCAGCTACAGTTATTTCAGAACCATGGACAGCAGTTACAGCTCCTTCAGAACCATGGACAGCAGCTACAGTTACTTCAGAACCATGGACAGCAGCTACAGCTCCTTCAGAACCATGGACAGCAGCTACAGCTCCTTCAGAACCATAGACAGCAGCTACAGTTACTTCAGAACCATGGACAGCAGCTACAGTTACTTCAGAACCATGGACAGCAGCTACAGTTACTTCAGAACCATGGACAGCAGCTACAGTTACTTCAGAACCATGGACAGCAGCTACAGTTACTTCAGAACCATGGACAGCAGCCACAGATACTCCAGAGCCATGGACAGCACCTACAGTTACTCCAGAACCATGGATAGCAGCTACAGTTACTTCAGAACCATGGACAGCAGCTGATGCTACAGTCATTTTAGAACCATGGACAGCAGCCACAGACAGACATATCTGTGCTATGTTCAGGGCCTCTATCTCAGTGGTTCTCAAAGTGGGGTCCTTGAGGGAGTTCTAGGGGGTCCCCAGCTAAATGAGGGATAGTTAGGAACCAAGTGGACCCTTATGGGTCTGTAACTCTGAGAGTGTACAAATGGAACCAAATGGACCCTAACGGGTCCATTTGGTTCCATTTGTACACTCTCAGAGTTAATTTAGCATTGATTTTTACAATATAAATTGGGGTCTCAGAGATAGAAATGCCATTAAATGGGGGTCCGTAGACTAATGGATGTCAAACTTGGGGGTCCTTGAAATTATGATGGTCTCTTATGGGGGTCCCTGGCATCTCTTTTCAAATGGGGGGTCCGCGGGCTAAAATGTGTCAATTTGGGGGTCCTTGACATGAAAGAGTTTGAGAACCACAGCTCTATCTCACTCACTCTCTCTCTCTCAAAGAAAAATGTATACTTTGTCATCCTATATTGAAATTGCCTGGAGGGTTGGGTCGACAAACGGCTATGAGTGCCCCCCCCCCCCCCCCCAGGGGCTATGTCAGGGGCCCAACCTCCACCAAACTTGGCACAAACACTGTCCGGGGGTCTGCCATGATGACAATAGTCACACTAGGGGGCCACATCAGAGGTTTTATCGTAGATGCACTCTATAACAGCATTTCTAAACTGTATCACTGTCAGTTAGAGCAATGAGATGAGCAGGGTCTGAAAAATGAAATGTGTAGAAATGGTATGAAAAGGTAAACAAGGGTGGTGGCAGATGTTACACGAGGGGGAAAAAAACAACAGCTTGTGTTGTTCCTTTAAGGATGCAGCATTTTCTAATGTTTACTGGCTTCATTCGTTTATTCCCCCTCTTTGTGTATACTTGATCCCTCAAATGTGGTGCCTTTATAACTGAACCAGCAGTGTCTGCCTTTTCCCAAAGGTTAATAATATCCCCTCTTAAAATGATTTATTTCTTAGCTCAATACCAATTAGATTGGGTGACATTATCAATGCAATTGGTGCTGCTTCAGCAAAATCCAATATTAGCTCATAATAATGTTGAGGCAGAGAATCTCCCCATAGAGCAACAATTTTCCCTGCGAAACATTAGGAGTGGTTTTGCAGAATACATATTACATATTAACCCATTAAGGCACGAGGTTCCGGTTCTACAAGATGTCTTCTAAATCCTAACAGTTTTTTGGAAAAAAAACATATGTTTCTATGTCAGTGGTTTTCAAACTTTTTCATGTCAAGGACCCCAAAAATGATATGTATTTGGCTGCTGACCCCCATCTCAAAATATTTGGTTCCAGGGACCCCCAGAAGCAAAGATTTGAGTTACAAAATGTTCGCTTTAAAACAATATATATTCAAAGATTTGCACACATTTTAACGATAAAAAAAAATAGCAGATCTACAAGCTCGTAGCGCGGCACTCGGTGCCGCGCTATGAGCTTGTATATCTGCTATTTTTGAATAGCCAAAGTGTAAAATAATGCTTTTTTAGCTCAAACCAAAAAGTGACACAGATGCGTTCCAGGTCTTAATGGGTTAATAAAAGAAAATTAGAGTCATTAAAACAACAGCAATCAACAACATTGTGCTTCGGCAAAGCCGGAGGCGACCACAGTGTATTTGTAGGTTGGTTGCTGGTTCACAAATGTACTCTCTGAGGTACTGTACAGTACACTGTAGCACAACATTGTAAACTTTAATTATTGTTTGAGAACAACAAACTGCTGTGAACTTGCATGAGTTAACGTGCGCTGCACCGTGGACTGGAGAAGGGGGTCGAGCTGAGGGTCAACACACTGACAAAGATGGATTCTGTTTTCTGCATCATGTCTCTGTGTGTGTGTGTGTGTGTGTGTGTGTGTGTGTGTGTGTGTGTGTGTGTGTGTGTGTGTGTGTGTGTGTGTGTGTGTGTGTGTGTGAGTTATCACCACAATTCACCGTCTATTTAATAAAGAGGGAGAGAGACATAAAGACAAAGTGTGAGGGAAATATGTAATGCCAGTATGTGTGATTATTGTCTCTGCCAGGCCTAAAGGCATGGTGAGAGAGTATGTTTTACCCCCTGTCCATCCGTCCGTCTGTCCGTCTGTCCGTCTGTCCGTCCGTCCGTGTGTCCGAGCAGCTAATCTCCGGCACCGTTGGCCCGGTCGCTGCGAAACTGTGCACACACAATCCCTGGATGGAATTTTTCACATGGGCCTGTTATGGCGCCACCAGGAGGCCGATTTGTGCAAAACCCATTTGTGGATATTAATCCTACAGAAATCGGTACACAGTATCTCTATAGTCATGTGATCAAGACGGATATGTCCGATATTTCATATTCCATCCTGATTGGCTAAGGTTGGCTTCCAAAGGTTGCAGGATTGGTCTGTTTTGAACAACACGTCTCAAATCATGAACGCAGCCTGCGATTTCCGTGAAAATTTGCACGCATATTCCCACTAGGCCGAGGAAGAAATGCCACCCTTTTCACATTGGCCTGTTATAGCGCCACCAGGAGGCCGCAATAACCCACCTGACCTGGCGGAGACCTGTGCTCCGAGGAGCACTTTTTCTAGTTCATTATTCATTTTATGTAAACCTATGTATTAGACCCTGTTACCCTCCACTGCAGGGCAGAGTTGAGTCACACTCTCCTCCCCTGCTGTGGGATGTGAACTGTTCATTGTTCAAACATACTGTAGGCACAGCTGAACTGGGTGAAGGCTCTACTTCTATTTTAGATTAAGGGGGCAAATGTGGATGTTGTCTCATCCTGTTGGTTAACTTTATAGTTAGGGAGAGCCATGTTGCCTCTAGCGGCACTTCTCTGTGTTCTGTGTTCTGTGTTCTCTTTGTCTTTTCCTGCCTATACGGCTGTATCTAATCTGTCATCTGTTATTGACAGTACTCAGAGGTTTATGACCAGGTAGGGGGTGTACACCAATCAAACTTTCCAATGCTATGAGTCTGCCTCCCTCACTGTGTAAAATGTACCAACCCTCTGTGCAAAATGTCTAAAGGCACTCTGAGAATACATGCAGTGAGTTGTTAGGCCAAACCGTAAGGCTGTTTGACTCTGCTGTGATGTAGAAACGTAGCCGTAGGTCTATATACCACAGAGATGGCTTGGCAGTGTGTTTTTACTCTACATGAAATAATAAACAATCATCATGATTTCACCTTGTGTAGAAATATTTGAAAAAGCACTACACTGTACTGTAGTGTAGTGTAGGCATAGACCTTACAGTACAGTACAGTACATGATACAACAAAGGCTTTGAGTTGGTCTCTGAGACTGTTCTGTTCCATGTTTGTAGTTGTTCTCCAAAACAAATTATGTTTTAACAGTTTAGTTATAAAAGAACCATATAAAACACAGGCATTTGTTTCGTCTTGGGCAATTGAAAGACCTGTTCACACCACAACTATAACAAATACTGTACAATGATCAGCTATATAGTTATCCTTATAGTTATAGTCCTCAGTGTGAACGGCCCTTCACAGTCTAGACAATAGATCTTTAAATTGTTCTGCTGAAGTGACTGGCAAATCACTGTGTATTACTGAGCATCCTATCCAAATAAGAAGAACACTAATATCATATTGGTTGAGTGTTATTGACTGTGAAGAAGTGATTTTTTTTTTTTCAATACTCTTGCCTGAGTTTACAATGAAAATTCAAATGAGCCGTGGAAATGATATTATTCCTTTGGTGGAGTGAGAATATTGGCTGTTAACTGTCAATACAACCAGCTTTGCCTTATTGCCTTTGAGTCGTCTACCAGTGTACCAGCTGAGGAGATATTATATAGTTATTTTCTTTTCTTTTCTCTTCTCTTCTCTTCTCTTCTCTTCTCTTCTCTTCTCTTCTCTTCTCTTCTCTTCTCTTCTCTTCTCTTCTCTTCTCTTCTCTTCTCTTCTCTTCTCTTCTTCAAGATTACTTGTCATTCATTGGACAGCGTGCTGTTACATGGACAATGATTGAATACATTTTTAATGTAATGAAAATAACTGGAATATTATTTCAGCCACAGTTAAATTGTGTACACTTATGTTATTGTAGGTGCAAACTGGTACATAGAAACCATAGAAAAAAAGGTGCTGCTTTCTTGGATATTTCGTTTTTTACACTTTGTATACTTAAAGAATGCCTGCAGCTACATTTAACACTATACACCCAATGGTGATACACATGTATTTGATGTTTGACCCTACAAAGTAACGGCTGATTTGCGACGCCCAGAAATACCGTACGTGTGTCCCAAATAGCTGGCCTAAATGCCTGTTTAATAATCACCATTTATACAAACGTCTGTTCCCTGAATTAATTTCCTTTTAACCTCTCTCTCTCTCTCTCTCTCTCTCTCTCTCTCTCTCTCTCTCTCTCTCTCTCTCTCTCTCTCTCTCTCTCTCTCTCTCTCTCTCTCTGTATCTTGCTATCTGTCTCTCTCTTCCTCTGCCCTCTTGTATACTAGCTGCGTGTCTCCATCTCTCTCCTGAGTACTCTTTTTGTCTCTGTCTGCCTCTCTCCCCCCCCCCCCCTCTCTCTCTCTCTCTCCCTCCCTCTCTCCCTCCCTCCCTCCATCTCACTTGTTCATTAAAATTCTACACCTGTCCCCTGCAGTGCTTGTGCAGCTCTCAGCTAAAAAATACCAAGCAAGAGCACACAGTCTCCAGGGGGTGGTTTTTACTTTACTTCATTTTTATTTATTTATTTATTTATTTAGTATCTAGCACAACATGTCTAACACCTCAGCCAAGGTGTCATTTAATTGTCAACAAACAGGGGGGGAAAAAAGTGCACATCTGTCCAGACATACAGTACGTGCATTAACTCATTCCCTGCCAGACTTATTTCTGGCTGTGTTTGCCCACTGCCAGCGATTTAGTGTTTTTTATAAAATTGTTTAAAAATTCACAATTTTTTTTTTTCATTATGATTGCAAGTCCAGTCGTTTCTAAACACACAGGCGAGTCGTGCACGTCGCTCAGACAACAAACATTACGGTCGAGGCGGAGCCCTTCTCCTCCAGCCCAGCGTTAAACAGCATGCATGGCCATCTGAACGGAAAACTCACTTTCTTTTTCCACCTCGCCACAGACCTCGCTAAATCCCTTATGATCGCGTGTTCAACTGTTTGTAGACACACAGGGTAGTTGTGTGAGTGGCCCAGAGAAGAAATTTTCAATCGGCAACATTCCATTTTGCAGCAGTAGCAGTTTCAAAACAGCGACGCGAAACAGTGTTACTCGACGGAGAAATGCAAAGCCGAGATAATGGCGTCTGAAAGCGGAACCCAAACAGGAAGTGGGCGGGAGCGAAAATCTTTGATATGACGTATTTCCGTATCCGGGTGTGCTACAATGAAATGCTTCCCTTCGAGAGATGAAGGACGGTGAGATCTTGTTTTAAAAAATGATTAATCAAAATTACGTTTTTTACGTCAGTGGCAGATTTGGTAATTGGAAAAAATTACGTTTTTTACGTCAGTGGCAGTGGATGAGTTAAGTGAAAATGCAACCTTTGGACATGTGGTACGCCGTTTGCTAATGTCCCTCGTACCGTGCTTAAGAGACCTGTCCTAGTTAAAGTTACAGTGCTGTTGTTGTATACAGTGAACCATAACGTGCACTGACATAAAAATGGAACAATTATCTTTTTTGCTTTTTCCTTTTCTTCTTTTTTTGCTTTCGCCAACATCCGTTCCCTTGATACCCAAGTCACGCAACGAGTACAACCAATCATTCTCCTCGCTGCATTTCTCCCAAAATGTTTCCCTTCGCTCAACTCTCTGTTTCATGTCGATCAATAAGTGCAACTATTCACCCATTGGGCTCCTTGGGCCGGTGTGAGGCCAGCAGAATGACTTTGTCTGGATTGACTCAGTGAGTCAGTCAGTCAGTCACTCTGTCTGTCGGCCTGACTGTCTGTTGATGTGTCTTATCTGCCTTTGCCTCTCACTTCACTTAACCCATTCAATCCGGGGATGCATCTCTATCATTTTAGATTTCTTTGGGCTATTCAAAAATAGCAGATCTACAAGCTCATAACGCGGCACCGAGTGCCGCGTTATGAGCTTGTAGATCAGCTATATTTTTTAAAGCGAACATTTGTACCTCAAATCTTTGCAAAATATTTGACACAATAATGTTTAAAAAATATAATTCAAAAATAGTAGATCTACAAGCTCGCTAGCGGCTATGAGCTTGTATATCTGCTATATTTGAATAGCCAAAGAAATGTTAAAATGACACACAGATACGTTCCCCGGTCTAAATGGGTTAATGTATATGATTCTCCATCTCTCTCTCTCTCCATCCATCCTTCTCTCTCTCTCTCTCTCTCTCTCTCTCTCTCTCTCTCTCTCTCTCTCTCTCTCTCTCTCTCTCTCTCTCTCTCTCTCTCTCTCTCTCTCTTTCATAGTCTCCATCTGTTCCTGCTCTCTTTGTAGTCTTCTTTAAAAGCACACATCCTTATTGTCTTCCCAAACGCAGCCGGTGTGAGCCACCGAATGACCTCTAGGCGGCTGCTTTGTTCCTCTTGCTTGAAGCTCAGTCCCCCCCCCCCCCCCCCCCCGCCGTACCACAAGAAACATTCCAAATGCTCTTGTTTATCATACTCAACAATTTGGCCTGGTTTGTTCCACTGCCAAAGCAATGCCGTATTTGTAGCGTGAGCGTAGCCACATGAGTGACACAGCAAATAGGATACGCTCCATTGCTATGTTGCAGTTAGTATGTAACATTTACAGTGAAAAGACCCGGGTCGTGTGTTGTCGGGGTGTTGATTTATACAGTACATTTAGTACATTTACTACAATGGCCATGAGGATGGGGCTGGCAAGGGACGTTTTATTTCCTTATGAACTATTCTAGAACAGTGGTTTTCAACCTTTTTCATGCCAAGGACCCCTAAATTGATATACATTTGGCCGCGGACCCCCATCTGAAAATGTTTTGTACCAGGGACCCCCCAGAAGCAAAGATTTGAGTTAAGAATGTATGTAATGTATTGAAAATATATTCAAAGATTTGCACACGTTTTCAAGATTTTTCAAAAATAGCAGATCTACAGGCTCGTAGCGCAGCACTCGGTGCCGCGCTATGAGCTTGTATATCTGCTATTTTTGAATAGCCAAAATTAAGTGGTTAAAATGATTCTGACGGCTATGTTAACTCATTTAGCTGGGGACCCCCTGGTACTCTCCCAAGGACCACTGGTGGTCCCCGGACCACTGGTTGAAAACCACTGTGGTTGTAAGTAGACTCCACTCACCGCTGTGATCTTGGGGCGGCAGTGGCTCAGGGGGGGTAGAGTGGCCGGTAGAGCGGTCAGAGGAGAACCACGTGGTTCCCAGTTCGATCCCATGCAGGCTCCCCCAGAGTTAGTGTTGAAGTGTCCTTGAGCAAGACACTGAGCAGGTGCTCCCGATGAGCAGGTTGGTAACTTGCATGGTTTCCACCGCCATCGGTGTGTGAATGGGTGAATGTAAGGCACAGTCTATGTAAAGTGCCTTGGATAAAAGCGCTATATAAATGCACCATTTACCATTTATCTTACTAAGTAGATCAGAAATACAATAAGAAATAATAACGGAGCCTTTTGGTCATATTTTTCAGTTTAATGTACCGTAGTTAACCATCGCTGCTCAGATCGCGGGGCCGTAAGGCTGGCTTCAGATCGGGACACCTTTCCTAAACCTCTATATGTGAATGGTCCTTGATCTTTAATTAAGGCACGCTCTAAATAAACCCCGTTCACCTACTATCATAATTGGATCTGTATTACGTGTTCATGGAGGAGAGATAGGCTGGGGCTAATGCCTGATTCATACGTGGTTTGCCTGCTGTGTCGCACACTGAAAATATAGCAGATATGCACGCTCACAATGCATCGCAGCGCGACACGCTGTGAGCTTGTATAGATCGTCTATTTTAATTATAAATCAGGTATAATGAAGAACTCTTCCAGATAGTTTTTTTTGACAGGAAACACCTGCATGTCAATAATCATGCCAATGTCACCTGTCAGAGCCAATCAGGTGCTGAGTTTGAGCGATGAGAGACGGAGACGGAGCCTTGCTTCAGGGCCTATTATTTATTCACAATCACGTGTTCACGTATTCCCTCTCTCTATCTCCCTCCAGTCTCCCAGTCTCCACCTTGATCAACCATTGTCTCCAAGCTCATCAGCTGAACTGTGATGGTTTAATAATAAGCACCCAGGTGGAAAAACAAAAATCCCTCACACAGGCCTGACACATGCTTAGCAGAGCATGTGTGCCTCATGGAAATGACTTGAAACCAAATAAAAAATATAGCTCACGTTGAAAAAGATAAATGAGTACTGTTTGCACCTTGCCCCTGGGCCCATGAACATTGCATTCCATTTTTGGCTGGACCACAATAGTGGGGCCCGCCACTTCCAAAAATCTGTCACTGACTGGAACTACTAGCCCATCGCAGAGCCGTAGTCCCTCCAGGCAATGGGATGTTGTCCCTCCAGGCTATGGGATGTAGTCTCTCCTAATAACCTATTTGTATCATTTGATGCCAGGGCTTGTGTGTCTTGTGAAGCTATGGTTAACTATCTCCCACCCTTGGCTCCAGTCAGCCTGGATTAAACTGTCACGAAGCACAGACACCACAACATCACCAGTTGGCTGATGAATTTACGCTGGCTGAGCATTGCCGCTTTGTCGTTTTCAAATTAAAAGTACTCCAATGTTTCATATGCGATCCAGCCATATACTAGGTTTTGACCTGGACCTAGTCCTGTTTTCCCCACACTGGAGAAATCAGCTTATTGTTTGTGGTAATGAACTGCTGTGAAAAGAGGGTAATAGTTTGTGCTGCAATTAACATGAACTGCACTTAGCCTAGCTCTTTGAGAACGCAAGGTGATCATTTCATGAAAACAATCTGTACGTTTAGGTTCAAGGTGTTGTCATTTACACATACTGTACACTTGGCTGCAGCATTATAGGCAGTGAACTCTAACTTAATTCTTCCTCAACAGTGTTGATAACAATAAAATAAGAATAAAACAGGAAATGATAGAAAGGTCATAAAAAATGAATAATAAAAATACAGAGACTGTATTAAAAAAAATAAAAGAGCATAAAAGAGAAAAGGTGCAAGAAACAATAATATAGCATGAAACTATAAGAACATTTTACAGTATATGTACAGTACTGCATAGGGAACAAACTAAAATATATACTGTAGCTTAATGGTCCAGTATGAGCAGCTTAAAGCACTTAAAACAGTTCATTTACTTCATCAAATTAAAGGCATTGTAGGGAGTTCAGACATAATCAAAGAAAAAAACTGTTGTCAAACACCGCCCCTCCAGCAGTTCTTTTCCCCGACCACCAGGGGGTGACGCAGGGGGGACTTTTTAAATGAGTCATGCCCAAAATAGGTTGCCTTATGCGGATACAATTCGCGGAAATGCCCGACCCTACGGTTCTCTGAATTTATATTTTTAAATAGGCTCTTTCATGATAAATTGACCACATATATGAAGCTAAACAACTAAATTCTATCCAAACGATTTTTTAAAAGTAAATTATGTGCCTCAAAAAAGAAGTTTGAGAGCGTTTTAAAACCGAAAGTAAAAAGTTGATACGGGCACGGACGCGCACGGACACGCACATGCGTGCGTTAATTTACGACCCGGACATAAACAACATGAACATAAACAGAAGGGAAAATACGGATTTCAGACAGAGGACTGTGTTTCAATGAAGGAAAACACCCCAGCATCATTATATAGTGGCTGATAGAGGGGAGAAAATGCAAAAAATATATATATACATATTTTTTAAATTTAGGCTTAATGTTCCCTACAATGCCTTTAAGGAGGGAGGATTGTGTGAAACAACTATAATTATCGCAGCAGCTATTACTGTAAATGCTAATTGAGAGTTTTCTTATGTAACTTAATAGCAAGTGGTTTAGATGCAAATGGCCCACAGCTATGTTAGCATAATATGCGTAATGATGGAAGACCTTTGCCTGACGAGCTTTGATTGCTCAAAACCATCGGTTGAACACAAACAAACAAAAACACGTTTGGAACAAAATGCCTCAAATCATGAATGCAGTGTCCGATTGCCGTGAACGACCTAAGAATAAATGCCACCCTTTTCACATTGGTCTATTATAGCGCCACCAGGAGGCCACAATAACCTACCTGACCTGGCGGAGACCTGTGCTCCGAGGAGCACTTTTTCTAGTTTTGGGAATGTAATTATAGAAGTAAGTCATTGCTACTTTTGAGCGACGCTGTCATACAACAGAGTATAAAATAAGGCATTCATTCATGAAAAACAACAGCAATACTAGAGAAAGTGCTCCTCGGAGCACAGGTCTCCGCCAGGTCAGGTACTAGTGATGAGCGGGTCGACCCGTAACCCGCGGGACCCGCGGTGCGGGTGGGTCGAGTCAGAATTTCAGAGGCAATTATGCGGGCTGTGGGTGAGCGGGTCAGCCACTCTCACACGCAAAAAAAATAATAATAATCACATGCTCTTGTTTTGTCTTTATTCCTAATAAGAATAAGAATAATAACAATAAAACAGTTTGAATATACTTGGGGATTATTTTCTAACCATGATTTTACAGAATAAAAAAAAAATCGCGGGTCGCGGTTGAGCCATAGATTTATATATGGGTTCGCGGGGCGGGTTGAGGCGGGTTGGGTTCTGTCGCGGGGCGGGGCGGGGCGGGTCATGAAAAAACCCGACCCGCTCATCACTATCAGGTACGATATTGTGGCCTCCTGGTGGCGCTATAATAGGCCAATGTGAAAAGGGTGCCATTTATTCTTCAATCGGACACTGCATTCATGATTTGAGGCATTTTGTTCCAAAAATGTGTTTTGCTAAATTATACCTGCTGGTGGCGCTATAACAGGCCAATGTGAAAAAGGGTGGCATTTCTTCCTTGGCCTAGTGGGAATGTGTGTGTGAAATTTCACGGAAATCGTAAGCTGCGTTCATGATTTCAGGCATTTTGTTCAAAACGGACCAATCCTGCACATTTTGGAAGCAAACCTTAGCCAATGAGGATGGAATATGGGAAATCGGACAGATCCGTGTTGATCACATGACTATAGAGATACTGTGTACCGATTTGCATGACGTTTGGATACAATCTGTAGGAGTAATGTAAAAAAAAATGGGTTTTGCACAAATCGGCCTCCAGGTGGCGCTATAACAGGCCCATGTGAAAAAGTTGAGGCAGAGGTTCTGAATTGGCATCCAGGGAGTGTGTGTGCACAGTTTCGCAGCGACCGGGCCAACGGTGCCAGAGATTAGCTGCTAACACACAGACAGGACACACACACGGACACACGGACGGACGGAGGGTAAAACATACTCTCTCGCCATGCCTTCGGCCTGGTGGAGACAATAACAGCGACGATACAGTATGTATTAGTGGCTATGATACATCACACGTTATTGGCTTAAGCTGCTTAATTGCTGATTACTAATTTGCACCTTGTAGAGAGCGTTCTCTTTTAGACACCTTGTACCCAGGTTTATCGTTTTGTTGGACCAGCATTGATATTGTGCCACCATTCCCCTCAGTCAGCAGTCTATACAAAAAAAGCCTGGGTACCGAGGCTAGCAGTGTATGACTATACATATTTACAGACTATTAATTAACACCTTATATTATGTTGTGTAAATGCGGTGCGAGTATAGCTCTGCCTCTCTGTCTCTTACTCTCCCACTCCAAATTTGCAGCGTGTATCGTTTGCATGGTCTTGCAATCCCCCCCCCAGCTGAAAACAAAACAAGGGCTAGGTGGGCGGGATGCGTGCGCGAGGGGAAAAGGTTTGGGTCTGCTCAATGTTACAGCCTGTCATAGCAGCACTGTGCCTCTGACACCACCAGAGACTCTTTTTTTTTTACACAATATAGAAATCCAGTGGTGGAAAAAGTACTCAAATGTTTTACTTAAGTAAAAGTATCGATACGGCAATGTAGAAGTACTATGTTACAAGTGAAAGTCCGGAATTCAAAATTTACATACGAGTAAAAGTACAAAAGTATTGGTATCAAAATGTACTTAAAGGTAGGGTAAGTGATTTGCTTTGGTTAAAATAAGTGTTAAATAGCTTTATATTCTGATAGTACTCATTGCTATAGAGTGTTTGTTCAGTAAAAGGAGTCTCCATGTCTCTCCAGCTCTTTATAAAACAGAAAATGCATTTTCGTTTCAGTTTCAGTTTCATTTCCATTTTTTTCCAACCAGGACAGAGAACTCAATCAGGATATAGATTAAACAAGTGAAATTGGAAGTGATGACACTAAGAAATGAGCTGACAAAATTTTAACTGGAAAACTATACAAATTAAGCTTAAAAATGGGTACTTTCTCCTGATTGGCTGAGATTTTGACACCTACCGAAAAATTTATTTTCTGTTTATTAAAGAGCTGGAGAGACAGGGAGACTCCTGTTACTGCAAAAACACTCTATAGCAATGATTACTATCAGAATATAGTATTTTAACCTTTTAACAAAATACTTTTTGTTTTAACCAAAAAATATCACTTACCCTACCTTTAAAGTACCAAAAGTAAAAGTACTAAAATGTTTGAAAATAGCCGATCTACAAGCTCACAACACGTCACGATGTGACGCGTTGTGAGCTTGTAGATCGACTATTTTCAAATAGCCTATGTATAACATAGGGCTAAAGTGGTTAATGTATCTTTTATAATGTTATATATTTGTATCTGGTTGTCAAATAACTGTAGTGGAATAAAAGTACAGTATTTGTAAATATATTAAGTAAAAGTACTGAAAATTGGAAATACTCCAGTAAAGTAAAAGTACCTCAAAATTGTACTCAAGTACAGTACTTGAGTAAATGTACTTAGTTACTTTACACCACTGTAGAAACCCCACTCATCTGCCTGCTGCACCCATCAGCCGTGCGTGTAGTGTAGTAACTGGGGCTATTTAAAAATTAAAATTTCCCCTCTCTGAATTGTTGATAGAGATCAGAATATTCCTCGTCCCCCCCTAAGATATAATTAGGGCTATATCATGGAAATGCACTACACACTGGACTGGGTGTCAAAGGGATTTATCTTGCCATTTTTCTTCCACTTTGTACTCCTCTGCTTAGTGTGAACGTATAAGTTTGTTCCCCCCTTTCATTACTTACTGCTCAGCCTGAGGCTTATACCCTCTGACTCCCTTCCCTAGTTTCCTTTCCTCCCTTTCCTTATACCTCGCATCGTCTATTTTACACTCTTCTCTATTTCTCTCTCGGTTTTTGACACCAGCCCGACAACGCGTTACCGTCTCATGCACATGTCTAGAAAGGGAGGAAAAAAATGATAATTGAAAGCACTTGGATACGACGAGCCGGAAAGACTTTGTTAATCCATATAGACCGGGAACGCATCTCTGTCACTGTAAGATTACTTTGGCTATTCAAAAATAGCAGATCTACAAGCTCATAGCGCGGCACTGAGTGCCGCGCTACGAGCTTGTAGATCTGCTATTTTTGGAAAAGAATCGTGAAAATATGTGCAAATCTTTGAATATATATTTTTTAAAGCGAACATTTTTGACTCTCTTACAACTTCTGGGGGTCCCTGGAACTAAACATTTTGAGATGGGGGTCCACGGCTAAATCATTCTTGAGAACCACTGATATTATAGCAAATATGTTTATTTCAAAAAACTGTTAGAATTTAGAGGACATTTGTAGAATCACCCAGAAGCAAAGATTTAAAACATTTTACAAATGTTCGCTTTAAAAATACATATATCCAAAGATTTGCGCACATTTTTCACGATTTTTCAAAAAATAGCAGATCTACAAGCTCATAGCACGGCACTCGGTGCCGCGCTATGAGCTTGTATATCTGCTATTTTTGAATAGCAAAACAAATCATAAAATTATACACAGTCTTAATGGGTTAACTTGCTAAACTGGATTTTCAAAAAGCGGCGTGCCTCTGGTGTGACTTTATGAATAAAACATAAATGCAGCGGGTCTCCTAATGAGCGCTGAACTTAGAAGTTATATATTTCACGTACTTTTCCAATTATAAAAGAATAGAGAGAGAGCTGGGTTTTTTAGGATACTGCCACATACATACAGTCCTCCTCTTGCGGTTTTTGGTTCCATTTGTACACTCTCGGAGTTATAGACCTGTAAGAGTCCATTTTGGGTTCCTAACTATCAATAATTTAGCTGGGGACACCTTGGAACCCCCTCAAGACTTTTTGAGAACCACTGGCATGGCCTCTGGTTGGAGTGTGGGTCTGTTTCCTTTGGGCTTGCTTGCTGCGGGGTGGCAGGATAAGGAATGGATTGGATGTCAGGGCTGACTGAGGATTGGGGTTCTCAGTGCAGCCTGAGGGCCCAGTGAGTTCAGACACAGACGAGACTGGCGTATGATCACAATAGTGCCAATTGACCGGTCTGTGCGATCAACACACACACACACACACACCACTGTGTGTGTGTGTGTGTGTGCGCGCGCAGTGGTGTAAAGTAACTAAGTACATTTACTCAAGTACTGTACTTAACACATTGAGTGCCTAAAACGAATTAACTCGTTTTTAGCTTTTCATCACTTGAGTGCCAAGATCTGCTAAAAACGAGTTAACTCTTTTTTTTTTTTTTTTTTTTACTTTTTTTTTTTAAATTTGACCCAAAGACCAAGGAGATATGAATTTTCGAAGATCTTTACTCTCATCCACTTCCTTGTTAACTTAAAACTTTAAAATTTTGTATCTCGACTCCTGAGTACTTTTTTTTCCATTGAAAAATCTCTGGCATGAATAACAATAGGCAGTGAAAATAATTCAGGCAGTCAATGTGTTAAGTACAATTTTGAGGTATTTTTTACTTTAATGGAGTATTTCTGTTCAATACTTTCAATTCTACTCCACTACATCTCAGAGGCAAATATTGTTACTAGTTACTAGTTACTTTGTAGATATAAATGATTACATTATAACATATACATTAACCACTTTTGCCCTATTTTATATATTTTTTAAATATATTTTATATATACATAGGCTATTTGAAAATAGCAGATCTACAAGCTCACAACGCGTCGCGATGCGACGCGTTGTGAGCTTGTAGATCTGCTATTTTCAAGCATTTCAGTGCTTTTACTTTTGGTACTTTAAGTACATTTTGATACCAATACTTTTGTACTTTTACTCAAGTAAATTTTTAATTCCGGACTTTTACTTTACTCAAGTACTTTTTCCACCAGTGTGCGTGCGTGCGTGCGTGCGTGCGTGCGTGCGTGCGTGCGTGCGTGTGTGTACTTGTATGCTGCCAGGCGTCCCATTAAGGTTCTCCAATACTGTGAAGTAATGTTGACCGGTAGCACTTGAGTGACCGATGGGGTCTGCCTGGTAGAGAAACAAATGAATTACAATTAACGAATGAATGAAAGAAATGGAGGAATCAGATGTACAATTTGCTCTAAGTGAAAGAGAGAGAGAGAGAGAGAGAGAGAGAGAGAGAGACACCCCCTCCTTTTTTGACACTCGCTGCCACTCCTCCGAGGCTATCAGTGTCCGGCGTCTGTCTGCGTCTGTCTGCGTCTGTCTACAGATAACACTCCGCGGCCGTCTTTGATTCAGAAGAAGCCGCTGATGCATCGATTCATATCACCCTTCTTCTTGTCTGCGAATCCATACATTAACCCATTGATACCTGTAACGCATCTGTGTCACTTTAGTTGTCTTTGGCTATTCAAAAATAGCAGATATACAAGCTCATAGCGCGGCACCGAGTGCCGCACTATGAGCTTGTAGATCTGCTATTTTTGAAAAATCGTGAAAAAATATTTTCCAGATTTTTTTCAAAAAACTGTTGAGATTTAGATTTTTTTTAAGAATCGCCTCAGGTCTTAATGGGTTAATGGATGAGACGGGCATTATCGCCGCCACGCATGTCTGCTCTCACCCACACCAACAAGGGAAATAAGAACGCAATCATGCTCCGCGATCCTCTGCCCCCAGAACCCATCACTCTCTCTCTCTCTCTCTCTCTCTCCCTCTATATACTCTCACTCTCTCACTTTCACAGTGGGTGTAAGAGTGAGACTCAGTCATTCTCATTCCCTTCATCTGTTGTCTTTGTCTCATTCACCCTCTCCTACACACATAGACTGTGCATTGTCTTGATTTTGTCTAAAGGCACCCTCCTCCCTTTTCATTCACACGTCTGCCTGCCTCATTCTCCATTTGCTATCGAAGCTCTGACTGTCCCCTCCTCTATCTCTCTAATCCCACTTCATCACTGTATTCCCTGCAGGGAATCACCTCCGGCAACTTCCTCTCAATCTTACTCCAAGCCCAAAACTCACCGCGCCATTCTCAGATCCCCAAAGACCATTCAGACATCAGCATCGTCCCCACTTCTCTATTTAACCTTATTTTCCCATTACCTCTCTCCCATCTTCTCCCTCTCTCTCTCTCCCTCTCTCTCTCTCTCTCTCTCTCTCCCATCTTCTCCCTCTCTCTCTCTCTCTCTCTGTCTCTCTCTCTCTCTCTCTCTCTCTTGAGGATGCATGTGTGATGCAGCGAGAGCAGAGGCAGAATATTTATACTCACAGGGAAAGCCTCTGTGTGACCCCTCCTTAATGAGTTTTAGCTTGCAACAGTCTAGCATATATTGAGAGAAAGAGAGACACGCACGCGCACGCGCGCACGCACGCACGCACGCACGCACGCACGCACGCACGCACGCACGCACGCACGCACACACAGATTAATAAGTAAAATGCTGAGTAATAAAGTAAGTAAAGCTCAGATCAATAACTACTGTAGTTGGTTGAGTATTTTTGTTCTATCTTCATCGAAAACGATTGGCCAGCCCCAACATGGTGGTAGAATAGCATGAAAAAATAAGGGATAAGTATTGTGCTGTATTGTAGGTCTAGTCAGTCATTCTTGTACTTTTGCTCTCTCACTCTGGGAGCGCACTGTGTTCCCTGCCCGCCCGCCCGTCAGAGATGCCAAATGCCTGGATCAGTTTTGGCAGAGAGAGGAACAGGATTTTTCATGGTCATGGTGCTGCGGGGCACGTCTGGCGCCGACGCCATGACACCTCTGTGTGTCGCGGGGGAAAAAGAAGCGGTCGGGAGAGATCAGTGTTGATTTTGTCGAAAACTAGATTAAAAACGAAATAAAAACCAAGCTATGATGACCAAAACTAAGACTAAATATACTGACAATTTCGTCAACAACTAAAAACTAGACTAAAATTAGACCCAGTAGAACTAAAAGACAAGTCATTTTATGTTTGGTGTCGTGTGTTGTGCTCTGAAAATAGCAGATCTACAAGCTCACAACGCGTCGCAGCGCGACGCGTTGTGAGCTTGTAGATCTGCTATTTTCAGCATGCAACCAAGTGTAAAATCAGCCATTACGACGCCATCAAACCACCGCCAGAATACATTTTAGTCGACTAAATCAACTGTAGATTTAGTCGACTAAAATCTTATGATATTTAGTCGACTAAAACTAGACTAACAGTAAAACATTTCACATGACTAAAACTAAATGGAATTTTATTCAAAAGACTCTGACTAAAACTAAATCAAAATTTGCTGTCAAAATCAACACTGGGAGAGATGGGAGGAGGGGAGGCATAAGGTGGAGGGAGGTTTTAGGGGGAAAGGGGAGCCGCTATGGGTAAAGTGAGGTGAAGTTTCCTGCTTGAGTGATCTCTGCGCCTCTATGGAGCAAAGCTGCTGATACAGATGGAAGTCGAGATGATTTTTGAAAGCATGTGCAGCGTCTGTTTTGTGAGAGGATGGATGGAAGGCTGGAGGGAGGGCGGAAGGGGCGGACGAGACGGGGAGCAGAAACGATTAACTAATGGGTACAAGGAGCATTACATGAGAGAGAGAGAGGGAGAGAGAGATGGATGGATGGAGAGAGAGAGAGCGAGAGAGAGAGAGAGAGAGGCCCATAGGCTCTATTTCCCTGATTTACTCCACTGATTGATTGCTCACTCCAAATATTAGTCAAGCGCTCGTGTATGCATATCACCGAAATGGGAATAGAAATGTTCAAACTGTTAATGAAATCTGGTGCATGCACTTAACATGACTGATACGACCGCATCATTTTGAAGGCGTTCAACTTGTGTTTAATTTTCCTGTTTATCTCTCGTGTGTTCTAGCTGCCGAACCCATAGGAATAACCAAATTATTACACCCACCATCCTTTTGCCTCCGGGTTCTGCCTCCATTTAATACCATCTCAGAGTCCAGCTTGAGTGTGCTGGAGAGTTCCATCGTTATAACCCATCTCTGGTGGCTGCAGAGGTGGTAGTGGGTGGGTGACTCAGGGAGTGGGGGGGGGTCATATCCAGCCTTTAAGACAATTTCCTCTGTAATTCAGTGTGAAGATAGCAATCGCTGGGTGTCTCCAGGTATTTTACTCACACCCTCGCTTTAATCGGGTCCCCCGCCCGGACCACACTGCATACAGTGTGGTCTGACACTGTTTATCTAAAATGCAATCTTTCTTGTTGTGTCCCCCCCCCGCCCCCCCCCCCCCCCGGACTCAATGATTAGGACGCCGAGGGTCAAAATCTATTATAACTTACAAGCAGCTTGCGTCTGCTAGAGAGTTTGGAGGCTCAGCCCTGCAGGGAGACAGCCGGGGTATAAGTGCTTGTCCGCGCGGCTTCGTCCAGAGGCAGTGCAACCACTCTCTTATCTTGTAGTCACTGGAGCCTCGAATCACTAATAGAACGTTAAACAGCCGTTTGAGAGTTTTCAAGTGATTCAAAAAATCCTCTGAGCCCGACAATAAGACTTTCAGTACTTGAGATGTTTAGCCCAAGGCTTGTCATAAGACAAGTGTCTGTCGATGTGACTCACATCGAGGCTTTTTCCGTTATGTTCTTATTTTTTTTTGCGGGCCAACAGATACTTTTATGAGTATAAAACAGCCTTAAGACAGCGTTCCTGACTCCTCGCGCTTTTTTTCTAATCGTGTTCTTTTGAATTGTATTGTTTTTCCTTTCTTGTTGTTCTCGGGCTGTTGATTCTCTCTGACGTTTCAAATTAAGATGCATGAAGTGAACGTTTCGTTATTAAAAAATTGATTTCCTCCTGGGGGGGGGGGAGTGGGGGGGCTGTTTACCGAGCCGAGCCGAACGGCTAAGTGTGTAAGCTAATGCATTTTATATTTCCCTTTTCCCTCTGGCATGTTGTGGCATGAATTGGATCTGTCTAAAAGGCCCACGTGAGCATTGCTTTTTAATCAGGATCCATCAATTTGACAATTAAAGGTGATTAAATAATCAGTGTACCCATGTCATAGCTCTATCATTATCTCGTTGATGGCACGTCCTCAGACAGCAGATTGAGGAGACGAGATTCCCGTGTCCTGTGGGAGCTGCAAGGGGCTCTTCTGGGACGCCAGTTCATTAGCAGTGAGCTCGCTGATTGATAGGCCGTATCATATTTGTATTATTATTACAGTATATCTCACTGCCATTCCAAAACACTGGAGCCTATTTTTTGATTTGTATGCAAAATATTCCGTGTTGATTTGTTTTCTCAACAGCACTCTCTGTTCTGTGTTTAAGTGTTTGCTTGTGTTTATGACCCACTAGACAGTTCCATTTGTCACAGGACTACTTTGATGCCCAAATGTGTACTGTGAATATGTCATGATCACATACTTCACTAGCAATCCAGGAGAACTGCACCACTTATCTGAGTGACTCAAACCCCTACATGATTTATGATTGAAGAGGCTCTATACTGTGTGACATACGCAAGAGCAATAATAAGCTATGAGGAAAAACAACACAATTGAACACAGGAAAAAAAAAAAGGCTCTAAATTTAACCGATTCTACAAAATGTCTTCTAAATACCAACAGTTTTCTGAAAAACGTATGTTTCTATATCAGTGGTTCTCAAACTTTTTCATGTCAAGGACCCCCAAAAGGACATGTATTTGGCCACCGACCCCCATCTCAAAATATGTTGTTCCAGGGACCCCCAGAAGCAAAGATTTGAGTTAAAATGTTCGCTTTAAAAGAATATATATATTCAAAGATTTGCACACATTTTCACGATTTTTCAAAAATAGCAGATCTACAAGCTCGTAGCGCGGCACCGAGTGCCGCGCTACGAGCTTGTAGGTCTGCTATTTTTGAATAGCCAAAGTGTAAAATAATGCTTTTTTGCTCAAATTGAACCAGAACCCACTAGAGTTCCCAGCAGGACATCTTGTAATTATTTAGGACCCTGGTAGTAGTATGGTCTTTAGTTCTTATATTCTATCTCCTTTAAAAAAAAAAGTAAGCTGTTATCCCTGTTGCTATGAGCAGGGTGGGATACAGACGCTTTTTTGCTTACTATTGGTTTTTTTCAGCCTGGCTAAGCTCAGTTTCTACTGCAGTATTTGGTGAATTCTGCTTATTGACGTATTATCTGTATGAATGTATGTAAGTATATGTAAACAGCTTATCCTCAATATGACCTCAACCGGGACGTCTGCTTTTATACAAAATAGTAGTACTGTGTTCCAAGGAGTATGGTATTCGGATACTTGAAACTTTGTCGAGACATTGTAAAGTCAGTTTGCATTATCTTTTGTCAAAGTCAAATGTTCATAACTTCTTTACTGCAGCAGAAATATCAGCCGGAGAAGCAATAGGAATATAGACTTAACCGCCAGAAGATATGACTTCAGAAGAATAGTTGAATCGAATTATTCCAAAAAATCTAACGGCGCCAAGCAAAGTATACCGTGATTTAAATGTATATTATGGCTCATTATGCCAAGATTTTCTCTTGGACATAGTGCAAATTTACGTGTGTTATTTAAAACAAGGAGCTCAGGGCTCCCCGAAATGCTTGTACCGTGTTTTGTTCCAGAGACTGACACCGTGCCTCTGGAGAGAGGATCAGGACCTGAGAGCTCATCCATGTCCTCTAAATGGAGGGAGTCATGTTAACCCTTTCAGACCGGGAACGCATCTGTGTGTCATTTTAAGATGTCTTTGGGCTATTCAAAAAATAGCAGATCTACAAGCTCATAGCGCGGCACTCGGTGCCGCGCTATGAGCTTGTAGATCTGCTATTTTTTTTTAATCGTGAAAAATGTGTGCAAATCTTTGAATATATATAGTTTTTTTAAGCAAACGTTTTTAACTCAAATCTTTGCTTCTAGGGGATTCTACAAATGTCTTCTAAATCCTAACAGTTTATTTTAATTTTTATTATGTTGCAATAATATCAGTGGTTCTCAAACTTTTTTCATGTCAAGGACCACCCAAAATGTTGTTCCAGGGACCCCCAGAAGCAAACATTTGAGTTAAAAATGTTCGCTTTAAAAAACTATATATATTCAAAGATTTGCACACATTTTCTCGATTTCTCAAAAATAGCAGATCTACAAGCTCGTAGCGCGGCACTCGGTGCCGAGCTACGAGCTTGTATATCTGCTATTTTTGAATAGCCCAAAGTGTAAAATAACGCTTTTTTAGCTCAAATCAAAAAAAGTGACACAGATGCGTTCCAGGTCTTGATGGGTTAATCATTGCCTGTGATTAACCTTCCTTTAGACCTAACCTCTGAGCTGAGCATCTGATTGCGGGGGCAGCGTCTGCCCGACGACGACATACATGGGGGTTTTCAAGTGGGGGCCTTACTTAACATACAAAATCAGTTCAATAAAGGAAATCAATAAGCCAAAGACAAGGCAGGGGGGGGAGGGGGGGGAGGGGATGGATTCTGCATACCAAGATGAAACCGAAACTTATTTGCACACATTAGAATGCCCCCTCGTCCGCCCTTTTGTAACCTTTCGTATAGGCAGTGTTTGATATGCTCTGACAGGTCACTGAGGAGTCGTCAGATCAGGCCCGCAGCGCTACGCCACGTTTGAGGGAACAACACTAAGGGCTTTAGTTAAGTTTGAGGGTGTTAGACCATTAAGACCTGGAACGCATCTGTGTCACTTTTTCATTTGAGTTAAAAAAGCATTATTTTTGCACTTTGGCTATTCAAAAATAGCAGATCTACAAGCTCGTAGCGCGGCACAGAGTGCCGCGCTACGAGCTTGTAGATTTGCTATTTTTTGAAAAATCGTGAAAATTTGTCCAAATCTTTGAATATATATTTTTCTTAAAGTGAACATTTTTAACTCAAATCTTTGCTTCTGTGGGATTCTACAAATGTCTTATAAATCCTAACAGTTTAAAAAAATATATATATATCAGTGGTCCTCAAACTTTTTTCATGTCAAGGACCCCCAAAATGATATGTATTTGGTCTCCATCTCAAAATATGCTGTTCCAGGGACCCCCAGAAGCAAAGATTTGAGTTAAAAAAAATAGCTTAAAAAAAAAAGTATATATATTCAAAGATTTGCACACATTTTCAAGATTTACTTTGCTCATAGTGCGGCACCGAGTGCCGCACTATGAGCTTGTAGATCTGCTATTTTTGAATAGCCCAAAGAAATCTTAAAATGACACGGTCTTAATGGGTTAACCTGACGCATTTAGCACAGTGTTATTGTCAAGTTACACGTATAAGGCACGTATGAAATAAACCATCAATGCTGAGATTCCAAATATAGCCTCTTCAGATACTTGGCACAATGCCTAGTGGTGAGGCAACCAACATAAATGGGGGGGGTTTTGGTCACAGACATACAGTATATAAACGATGACCGTGCCATCCACCATGTCCATTGACCATGTCTTATCTGTCTCTCTACCTCTTTTCCCTGTCACATCTGTCTCTGTGTCCATCTGTCACTGTCACCTCTCCTCCTCCTCTCTCCTCCTACTTCTCCTTCTACTCCACAGACCTGCTGTTCCCTCTCTGTCCACCAGATGTCCTCAGACCTTCCTCAGAAGTAGCCAATGGAAGTTGACCAAATTTGGGCATATATCGGTCGGATGCGGCGGTGCGACGTAGGTGTTAATAACACATTTTTTTATCTCCTAACCTTCAACCCATTAAGACCTGGAACGCATCTGTGTCATTTTTTTTATTTGAGCTAAAAAGCATTATTTTGGCTATCAAAAAATAGCAGATATACAAGCTCATAGCGCGGCACCGAGTGCCGTGCTACAAGCTTGTATATCCGCTATTTTTGAAAAATCGTGAAAATGTGTGCGAATCTTTTAATATATATTGTTTTAAAGCAAATATTTTTAACTGAAATCTTTGCTTCTGGGGGTCCCTGGATCAAAATATTTTGAGATGGGGGCCGGCGGCCAAAAACATATACATTTGGGGGTCCTTGAAGTTTGAGCACCACTGATATAGAAACATACATTTTTCAGAATACTGTTGGGATTTAGAAGACATTTGTAGAATCGGCTTCAGGTTTTAATGGGTCAAACAAAACAATTGTGTTTATCTCAATTAATCCATTGAAGATGTCTTGTGTGTGCTGGCCGTTTTCTTTCATAATATTGACTTCTGTCCCCCAGGGTTCAATTCTTGTTCCTGTTCTCTTCTCCCTGAACATGCTTCACCTTGGTGTTTTAAATGACCCAAGTAAGCTCTCTACCCTCTACCTGCTGTTTAAGAACTATCAAGGAATGGATGGCACAAAATGGCCTCCAACTCAACCTTAACCACACTGAAGTCCTCATTTTAGGAGCATATCTGAAACAAATCAAGATAAATATAAACCAAGATATTTAAAAAATATATATATACCAGGTTGCTTATTTCTATCACTAAACATGGCAACCTTTTTAGATCCCATATGGTTGCTTATTTCTCTCACTGAACATGGCAACGTTGAAAGGCCAAATGAGGAACAGCGCTACAGTTCATAGAGATACATACAGTGGCCGAACACAGTATTGCGTCTTTAGATCCCATATTCTGAGAGGACATTGAGCCCTCATTGGCTAAAGGACCAGCCAATGAGGAAAAAGTCACGGCTAGCCAAAGAAGTCAGGACTAGCCAGTGTAGCTATAGACCAGGTTTGGCAACCTGGTAAAAAATATATAGGGTCCAGGCAGCTATTTACAAGCTTAAGCTTGTTACTGTAGATCTGCTATTTTTGATGCATGACACCGGCACACAACTAAGTATAGAGCCCCTCTAGCTGAGCTGAAGAAGACTTATTTATTAGTAAGTTGAGTTCTGGACACGTTCTTATATCTGTCCAACCCGGTTTCACTCCCGTAACCTCACAAAAATAATGCCTAAACCTACCCTTAATCCTAACTTCACAAAAATGTGAGAATGTGTTGCCCTGATGATATGAGTATTATCATTATGAATATATTATTTTTGTAGTAGGTCTTTCTTTCATATCCATGAATGTCGTTTGCATTCCAGACTTGGAACCAGCCGTGATGAAACTAGCAGAAACAGAATGAAACATTAAAGAGCTCGTCAGAACAGAACCGGAGACAGGTGGGTCTATCCATTTATTAAGGGATTGTTTTTTAGTTCTTTGCCCTCAGAGAATGACATGCAGCCCCATGGGCAGATTCCATTTGACAGGCCCATCAGGCTGGGTAATGGGTAATCAATGCTACAGCTCTTTAAACAGTGACTGGCACTTACTAGTTAAACGAAAGCTAACAGACAGATAACACTCTGCTTAGCCGTGTCATTCCCGTCAACCATCATAAACAGGCATTCTGCTCAGCTGGAAACCTATTTTGGATAATCACCCTCATTTCTGTGATGTTTGAATTCATTAGCCCATTAAGACCAGGAACGCATTTGTGTGTCATTTTAAGATTTATTTGGGCTATTCAAAAATAGCAGATATACAAGCTCATAGCGCGGCACCGAGTGCCGCGCTATGAGCTTGTATATCTGCTATTTTTGAAAAATCTTTTTGAATTTTTTTTTAACTCAAATCTTTGCTTCTGGGGGGGGGGGGGTCCCTGGAACAACACATTTTGAGTTGGGGGGGCCAAATACATATCTAACAGCATGTTGCTATATCAGTGGTGCTCCAACTTGTCTATGTCAAGGACCCCCAAAATTATATGTATTTGGCCGCGGACCCCCATCTCAAAATATGTTGTTCCAGGGACCCCCAGAAACTAAAAAAATAAGTAAATAGCAGATCTACAAGCTCATATAGTGCCACGATATGAGCTTGTAGATCTGCTATTTTTGAATAGCCCAAAGAAATCTTAAAATGACACACAGATGCGTTCCCGGTCTTAATGGGTTAAGCTAGAGCATTTGCAGCTGATTAACGGCACGCAAAGTCGATTTTTAAACGCTGAGGTTTTACTTGGTCTCTCATTTTAATGTTCAGCTATGGCAGCCACATATAGCGAGGTCTAAAACACCAGTGGTAACTTTATTACACAGATTGATTTGAAGTCTTAATGCTTGTCTTTACAGTTTGTAATACCACTAAGCAAAATGAAATTACATACTGTAGGCGCCAGTGGTGGAAAGTAACTAAGTACATTTACTTAAGTACTGTACTTAAGTAGAATTTTGAGGTATTTGTACTTTACCTGAGGATTTCCAATTTCCACTCCAATACATCTCAGAGGCAATTATTGTACTTTTACTCCACTACTATTAATTGAAAACGTTAGTTACTAGTTACTTTTCAGATATAGATTATTACATTATGAAACATACATTAACCACTTTAGCCCTATTTTATACGTAGTCTATTTGAAAATAGCCGATCTACAAGCTCACAACGCGTCGCGAGCTTGTAGATCTGCTATTTTCAAATATTTTAGTACTTCTATTTTTGGTACTTTAAGTACATTTTGATGCCAATACTTCTGTACTTTTACTCAAGTCAATTTTGAATGTTGGACTTTAACTTGTAACAGAGTATTTTCATATTGCAGTATTGGTACTTTTACTCAAGTAAATTTTGAATTTTGGACAGGTTGAGTTGGAGGAAATGTTGTGCCATCCATTCCTTGTAACAGAGTATTTTTATATTGCAGTATTGGTACTTTTTACTTAAGTAAAGAATTTTAGTACTTTTTCCACCACTGGTAAGGCACGTGCAGTTGTAATAATTCTGTCTGCATTTCACGGCCAATCAAATAGCCCACGTCTGCAGAATGCTCATACTGTATGAATTAATCAATGCAATGTTTATTCGATGGTTTCCCCCTCGGTATCCCACAGCAGACTCTTTTATCATGTCCAGAGTTCTTTTCAGACATGTCTCCTCTCTCTGAATCTCCCAAGACCTCCTGAACAAACACAGGCCATTAGGCCGATCAATACCGCGCTGAACCACTTTTATATCATATCATGACTTCATTACATGCACTTTACGCACAAAGGAGGGGTTGGACACCGTAGTTACTGAGATATAATGTAATGATAATGATAGAAGAATGTACTAAAAATTCCAACAATCAACCTGAGGCTGAAAGTCATCTTGGAATGACAAATCTAAAAATGGAATGAATGCAATTCATATGACGCGTGCACGGCTGATCTAAAATTGTGTGCACAATTTGCATTTTAAATGACATATCCACGTGAAATTGATTTTAATGTAGATAGTTTTCATTAGGCACAAGTACTTTCTTGACCTTTCTTCAGATATTGCTTGCTAGTTTTGTTTGTCAATTCCCGAGCTTTACAACTCTTTACCTAGCCTGGTAAACCCCCCTCCCTCCGGAAATCTCATTTGCATTTGATTTCAGGAAAGAGTCTGGCCTACAGGCCTGTCTGTATGGGCAATTTGGGAGCTGGGCTGGATTAGTACCGTTGACTGGATTAGTACCGTTGACTGGCTCATAGCGCGGCACCGAGTGCCGTGCTACAAGCTTGTATATCCGCTATTTTTGAAAAATCGTGAAAATGTGTGCGAATCTTTTAATATATATTGTTTTAAAGCAAATATTTTTAACTGAAATCTTTGCTTCTGGGGGTCCCTGGATCAAAATATTTTGAGATGGGGGCCGGCGGCCAAAAACATATACATTTGGGGGTCCTTGAAGTTTGAGCACCACTGATATAGAAACATACATTTTTCAGAATACTGTTGGGATTTAGAAGACATTTGTAGAATCGGCTTCAGGTTTTAATGGGTCAAACAAAACAATTGTGTTTATCTCAATTAATCCATTGAAGATGTCTTGTGTGTGCTGGCCGTTTTCTTTCATAATATTGACTTCTGTCCCCCAGGGTTCAATTCTTGTTCCTGTTCTCTTCTCCCTGAACATGCTTCACCTTGGTGTTTTAAATGACCCAAGTAAGCTCTCTACCCTCTACCTGCTGTTTAAGAACTATCAAGGAATGGATGGCACAAAATGGCCTCCAACTCAACCTTAACCACACTGAAGTCCTCATTTTAGGAGCATATCTGAAACAAATCAAGATAAATATAAACCAAGATATTTAAAAAATATATATATACCAGGTTGCTTATTTCTATCACTAAACATGGCAACCTTTTTAGATCCCATATGGTTGCTTATTTCTCTCACTGAACATGGCAACGTTGAAAGGCCAAATGAGGAACAGCGCTACAGTTCATAGAGATACATACAGTGGCCGAACACAGTATTGCGTCTTTAGATCCCATATTCTGAGAGGACATTGAGCCCTCATTGGCTAAAGGACCAGCCAATGAGGAAAAAGTCACGGCTAGCCAAAGAAGTCAGGACTAGCCAGTGTAGCTATAGACCAGGTTTGGCAACCTGGTAAAAAATATATAGGGTCCAGGCAGCTATTTACAAGCTTAAGCTTGTTACTGTAGATCTGCTATTTTTGATGCATGACACCGGCACACAACTAAGTATAGAGCCCCTCTAGCTGAGCTGAAGAAGACTTATTTATTAGTAAGTTGAGTTCTGGACACGTTCTTATATCTGTCCAACCCGGTTTCACTCCCGTAACCTCACAAAAATAATGCCTAAACCTACCCTTAATCCTAACTTCACAAAAATGTGAGAATGTGTTGCCCTGATGATATGAGTATTATCATTATGAATATATTATTTTTGTAGTAGGTCTTTCTTTCATATCCATGAATGTCGTTTGCATTCCAGACTTGGAACCAGCCGTGATGAAACTAGCAGAAACAGAATGAAACATTAAAGAGCTCGTCAGAACAGAACCGGAGACAGGTGGGTCTATCCATTTATTAAGGGATTGTTTTTTAGTTCTTTGCCCTCAGAGAATGACATGCAGCCCCATGGGCAGATTCCATTTGACAGGCCCATCAGGCTGGGTAATGGGTAATCAATGCTACAGCTCTTTAAACAGTGACTGGCACTTACTAGTTAAACGAAAGCTAACAGACAGATAACACTCTGCTTAGCCGTGTCATTCCCGTCAACCATCATAAACAGGCATTCTGCTCAGCTGGAAACCTATTTTGGATAATCACCCTCATTTCTGTGATGTTTGAATTCATTAGCCCATTAAGACCAGGAACGCATTTGTGTGTCATTTTAAGATTTATTTGGGCTATTCAAAAATAGCAGATATACAAGCTCATAGCGCGGCACCGAGTGCCGCGCTATGAGCTTGTATATCTGCTATTTTTGAAAAATCTTTTTGAATTTTTTTTTAACTCAAATCTTTGCTTCTGGGGGGGGGGGGGTCCCTGGAACAACACATTTTGAGTTGGGGGGGCCAAATACATATCTAACAGCATGTTGCTATATCAGTGGTGCTCCAACTTGTCTATGTCAAGGACCCCCAAAATTATATGTATTTGGCCGCGGACCCCCATCTCAAAATATGTTGTTCCAGGGACCCCCAGAAACTAAAAAAATAAGTAAATAGCAGATCTACAAGCTCATATAGTGCCACGATATGAGCTTGTAGATCTGCTATTTTTGAATAGCCCAAAGAAATCTTAAAATGACACACAGATGCGTTCCCGGTCTTAATGGGTTAAGCTAGAGCATTTGCAGCTGATTAACGGCACGCAAAGTCGATTTTTAAACGCTGAGGTTTTACTTGGTCTCTCATTTTAATGTTCAGCTATGGCAGCCACATATAGCGAGGTCTAAAACACCAGTGGTAACTTTATTACACAGATTGATTTGAAGTCTTAATGCTTGTCTTTACAGTTTGTAATACCACTAAGCAAAATGAAATTACATACTGTAGGCGCCAGTGGTGGAAAGTAACTAAGTACATTTACTTAAGTACTGTACTTAAGTAGAATTTTGAGGTATTTGTACTTTACCTGAGGATTTCCAATTTCCACTCCAATACATCTCAGAGGCAATTATTGTACTTTTACTCCACTACTATTAATTGAAAACGTTAGTTACTAGTTACTTTTCAGATATAGATTATTACATTATGAAACATACATTAACCACTTTAGCCCTATTTTATACGTAGTCTATTTGAAAATAGCCGATCTACAAGCTCACAACGCGTCGCGAGCTTGTAGATCTGCTATTTTCAAATATTTTAGTACTTCTATTTTTGGTACTTTAAGTACATTTTGATGCCAATACTTCTGTACTTTTACTCAAGTCAATTTTGAATGTTGGACTTTAACTTGTAACAGAGTATTTTCATATTGCAGTATTGGTACTTTTACTCAAGTAAATTTTGAATTTTGGACAGGTTGAGTTGGAGGAAATGTTGTGCCATCCATTCCTTGTAACAGAGTATTTTTATATTGCAGTATTGGTACTTTTTACTTAAGTAAAGAATTTTAGTACTTTTTCCACCACTGGTAAGGCACGTGCAGTTGTAATAATTCTGTCTGCATTTCACGGCCAATCAAATAGCCCACGTCTGCAGAATGCTCATACTGTATGAATTAATCAATGCAATGTTTATTCGATGGTTTCCCCCTCGGTATCCCACAGCAGACTCTTTTATCATGTCCAGAGTTCTTTTCAGACATGTCTCCTCTCTCTGAATCTCCCAAGACCTCCTGAACAAACACAGGCCATTAGGCCGATCAATACCGCGCTGAACCACTTTTATATCATATCATGACTTCATTACATGCACTTTACGCACAAAGGAGGGGTTGGACACCGTAGTTACTGAGATATAATGTAATGATAATGATAGAAGAATGTACTAAAAATTCCAACAATCAACCTGAGGCTGAAAGTCATCTTGGAATGACAAATCTAAAAATGGAATGAATGCAATTCATATGACGCGTGCACGGCTGATCTAAAATTGTGTGCACAATTTGCATTTTAAATGACATATCCACGTGAAATTGATTTTAATGTAGATAGTTTTCATTAGGCACAAGTACTTTCTTGACCTTTCTTCAGATATTGCTTGCTAGTTTTGTTTGTCAATTCCCGAGCTTTACAACTCTTTACCTAGCCTGGTAAACCCCCCTCCCTCCGGAAATCTCATTTGCATTTGATTTCAGGAAAGAGTCTGGCCTACAGGCCTGTCTGTATGGGCAATTTGGGAGCTGGGCTGGATTAGTACCGTTGACTGACAACCCCTTCAGCCAATCAGCAGTTCGTTCCCCTTCAGCCAATCAGCTGAAGGGGAACCACCAGCCACCAGCCAATATGACGCAAGGGGACTTTTGAAGGGGCTATGCCGAAAATAGGTTGCTTTATTCGGATAGATACGTGTCACTGCCCGCCCCTGCCGGTTCTCTGATTTTTTATTTTTAAATAGGCTCTGTCATGATTAATTGACCACATATATGAAATTAAACAACTAAATTCTACCCAAACGATATCTTAAAAGTAAATTCCGTGCCTCAAAAAAGAAGTTTGAGCGTTTTCAAGTTTTAAAACCAAAAACAGCTCACAGAAACAATGGCCGTCCGTTCCATTTTTGTCGGCTGCACTCGGTTCCATTCGGTTTCACTCGAACTCGCCACCTGATTGGCCAACCTTCGCTGTCAATCATAGAACAATGAGCGGGGACGCTGATAGGACAGTTCATGTTATGAACTGTGGAGAAACGCCCAGACAGGTCTGTAGGCCAGACTCATTCCTGAAATCAAAATGCAAATGAGATTTCCGGAGGGAGGGGGGGTTTACCAGGCTACTCTTTACCTGCCACTGATCAAGACATCTTTGCCACCACGGCCCAAGCACAGGTGGCAGGTGCTGTCAGTTAGTACCTGTTAACTGCTTGTTTGGTGCGTCTAGCTCGAGGTGTTTATGCAGTTCACAGTGTTACAAAATGAGCGGAGTGTCTGCCTGGCCCTGTGTGTGGTGTGTGTCACATCAGGTCCCATCTAGTCTGATGAATAATGACATAAATAGATTTGGTCTGAAAGGTTTCCCTTCCCGTGATTAACCCATTCTGACCGGGAACGCATCTGTGTGTCATTTTAAGATTTCTTGGGCTATTCAAAAAAAGCTATTTTGAAAAATCGAGAAAATTTGTGAAAATATTTGAATATATTCTTTTTTAAATGGAATATTTTTGACTCAAATCTTTGCTTCTGGGGGTCCCTGGCACAAAATATTTTGAGATGGGGGTCCGTGGCAAAATACATATCATTTTGGGGGTCCTTGAAATGAAAAACTTTGAGAACCACTGATATAGAAACATACGTTTTTCAAAAAACTCTTAGGATTTAGAAGACATTTCGTAGAATCCCCCAGAAGCAAAGATTTGAGTTAAAAATGTTCGCTTTAAAAATATATTCAAAGATTTTTACAAATGTTCAGGATTATTCAAAAATAGCAGATATACAAGCTCATAGCGCGGCACTCGGTGCCGCGCTATGAGCTTGTATATCTGCTATTTTTGAATAGCAGCCCTAAAGTATAAAATAATGGTTAAAGTAGTTACACAGATGCATTCCCGGTCTCAATGGGTTAAGAGTCACACAGGGTGCCGTGAGAATCCTGATTCTAATAAATTTGCTTTCCATATGCAAACCACCCGCAAAACAAACTCATCAATTTCGCATCAGCTTTCATTTGGCTTAATGGCTAGCCATTAACAAAACCAATTGCCTCCCTCCTTCTAGTTTTCCCCTCCACTGTGATTCTGCATGTTATTAGAATACATGCACACACACACATCGGCACGCACACACAAATATGCACTTGCGCGTGCAGACACACACACACGCACGCACACACACACACACACACACACACACACACACACACACACACACACACACACACACACACACACACACACACACACACACACACACACACACACACACACACACACACACACACAAAAGAACAGAATTTTCTTAACAAGCTGCTCCGTTCCCTTTAGGCAGCCTTTGGGACATGCTTTCTCAATACATGAGATCCAAGCATGAATCATGCAAATAAAGTATGTTTAAAAATGACGTTCCTTCTATAGCAATAAGGAGCACATAGGGGATGCTTCTTAAAGCACTAAAATATGAGTTGCGTAATCGTCACTGGCAGGCAGAAATATTGTATCTCATATGTAAGATTTCTTTCATAAATGAATGACACCGAATTTTGGAAACGTATTATAATTCTTTTGCTTATAAAATAACATGCCCCAAATAGGTTGGAAGTGGTTTGGTTCAATGTGGGTTTTTTATAAATATTTAACCAATGAAAAGTATTAACAAGAGCTTGTGACTAAACAATAGCTACGCTGGATCCATTGGAAAAGGTCATTTTTTTAACCAATTCCTGAAAAGCGACGTTTTTTGACGTACCACGTCACGCAAGGGCCTTTATAGCCTTCCGTCTGTAGGAGAGACACCCGGCTTCGCGTGACATACCCTCTTGCCCAATAATGGGCCCCGGGAGTGTATTTTGTGTAGCTCTGTACATCGCCAGGGGGCGCTGTATCCCATAGTGTCTCACTCCGAAAGTAAAAGAACCGGGGTTACCTATGTAACCTCTAGCTATGTTTTTGTCCAATTCCTCAAAAGCGACGGTTTCGGACATGCAAGGTTTCCGCCCGGCAACAGCCACGATATTTGCAGTTGCATCATCGGGTGGCACCGGCAGATCAAGGGTTTGCTACCAACACCTATATAGGGGGGTCGGTGGGAGAGAGAAAGCACCGGGAGGAGAAATGTATTGTCGGCGCATGGTATCGGAGAGAGAGAGAGAGAAGCATCTCAATGCATTTCCATAATCCTGCAGCACCTCAGAGCTGCGCGGTGAACACAGGAATACTCAGCTCTGACTCATCCTCAATCACTCCCTCCTGGTGGCTTTATGCAAAAAAAGCGGGCCGTCATGAATAAATTCATTTTTTTGCATTTATTTATTTATTTTTTAAAGTGAGTTTAAAGACATAACAGTGCTGTCCCTGATGGAATCACGCCTTGTAAGCGCTAGCATCGCTCTGTGGTTGAACGTGTGGCGCTGGGGGTGTGTGTAGCTGGAGCAGGGGGGGGCGATAGGTTGGTGGATGGAGGCTGTGTTTGAGCAGTATAGTGATAGTAAAGGCATATTTTTGGACAAATGTTTGTAACGGGGTAATGGTCCGATAGGAAACGCATACAGGCGGTGGTGCTTAAAGCAGGAGTAGAAGGCAGTCTGGCTGGCTCTCTTCACAAAGCATTAGATGAGTTATTGTGGCCAGGTGTCATTTGTATGTTAGAAGATCTACCAGTGCTTCTCTCTCGCCATAAATTAGAGAGCGAGCGGAGGCCATGCAAAATAACCACATTACTATTCCCTCCCCGGTGCTCTGCCGGTGATAAAACGTAATTGCTGGAAAGCTGACTGGATATTGCGTCTTATCTCTCAAACCACTCACGCCGTCATCAGCGAAACACATTTGTTATTGTACGCGGGCTATGAAATAGCAAAACAATCGAGATAACGGTGCCATAACGTCTGATGTTTTTCTTCATAGTCCCACGCTTTTGTTTTGATAAGTAATGACGGCGTTTATGCACATTACTGTGAAGCGCTGCCTCCGTGCCAGATGCTGAGCCAAAGGCTAGAGGACAAGTGCCTCCGGCCAAATACTTGGCTGTGGCCACCTGCTGTGGACCTTGTTTGAGAGGATTGGAGGCCCAGTTTGCTTAATCTTAAAGTGTTTTCAGCAATTGCCCATACATGCATAATACAGTATGATGTACTGTATGGGATGATAATTTGTTTTTAGCCTTTTAATATACGCTTTTTCTTTAATTACTGTAACAGTTTAGTCATATAGGGTTTGGTTTATTGAGATGCAAACGTGTAATGGTTACTATAAAACTATTATTAAAACCATATGAATAGAATTGACAAATACAATAGAATTAACCAAACTTGAGTTTTGTGTAGTTGTTCTGTAGTTTTACAAAGAAAGAAAAGCTCAATGGCTTTTTGATTGATTGATTGATTGATTGATTGAATACTTTATTAGTAAAACAAAAAAAAATTAACAGCACGGAGGTACAGTAAAACATTTAGGCAAAAAGGAGGGTTTAGCCTACAGTATGGCTCTGTCCAGAACTACAGTGGGATCCATAATAACGTTTGCAGAAGGTAGCATCCGTAGCCGGTTCCGTTTGATCTCAAACACGTTTCTAATTTTAAAAAGTGCCCACAAATGACTGTAATCACTTTTTCTTAATAGGATGTATTATGCTCATAATATACTGCAGGCTGCGTTGTGCAGTGCTAAACCGGAAGACGCTATGGATGGAGACTATACTGCCGCCAGGCATTATAGTCCATAAGCAAACAGTGCAAATGTCCTCGTTTGACTGTACATATTGTACAGTATGATATGTGAAAGCTACTGTATATGTAAGATGTGCCCATTAAACAATAAGGCAGCTTGTGTCAGGTTACATCTGTGCCAGGTCATTTGTTACTGTACAAAAGTTGGGTGTTCAACCAACCATCTTTATTAATATTCAAGCCATCTCTCCCGTGTACATATGCATGCATATGAACATAAAAAAGCCATTCCTGTCCTCATTCCAGGAGGAATACTCAGCATCACATGTGCAAACTGGAAAATGGTAGTCCTTCCTTCCTGTGCAGTCTCACCCTTGAGGCTGTGTTGTGGTGTCATGGCCATTTCTGTCAGATACACAATATAGCATGTCCGCTGTCACATCCTGGCCAAGCTGTTATTACAGCTCATACAGTAACACCCTGGTGTTATTTGAAGCACAGGGGAGGAGAGAGGCTGGATGGTGGACATGGATTTTCAATTAAATCCAACATTGTTTTCATCACGTTTGTGTGTTGCCACAGTCGCCTCCTTCAGCGCGCTAGGCATCGTTTGTTGAGTCAACTGTAGCATGCAACGGCAGCACATTACAACCATAACCTATTAAATATTTCAGACTCAGACTTAAGGCCAGTACTCCTCAAGACTTAAAACAGTCCAGATGGAGCAAAGCAGCCATTTTCAAATGACACATTTGAACAAAAACTGAAATCTGCATTCTGCACTTTTTACTTTTTGTAAGGCAGACAACGAAAGACTAATACACATGGGCATATTCTTTACTCTGTCTTATCATTGTTTTATTCCAGCTGAAAAGGTCATACCTCAGTGTAGAGGTATTTGACTATCAGCAGCTGTCATACGCATATTGTCACTGTCGGGTGGAAAACTAATACAGTATGTCCAAATAAAAAGTGTTACTTGTCAGGAAACGGAAAAAAATAACCTGTGTTCCTATGATTCCAATTATAGTTATTATTTAGTTACCATTTGTGACTAAATTAACTAAATTAACAAGAGCTTGTGAGTCACAACTTACTTACAGTACTTAGGCCTTTAGGAACATAGGCCATTGATGACACTCCTACATCCCCTTCAGTCTTGTGCCCTCTCTGCTCCAGTTGTTGCCATGACAGTCCTTTGCGCCTTCATCTCCCGCTCTGTGGTTCTTCTCCAGTTGGCTCTAGGCCTGCCTCTCTTCCTCCTGCCTTGTTAGAGCCTGTTTTTGTGATTGATTTATTATGTCTTCGCAGCGTGTGACCTATCCAGTTCCTTATCATATCTAGTGAGGTCCCACAGGTTGGCATTGGAGATAGTGTTGGGCCAGTGGATTCCTAGGAGGCGTCGGAGGCAGCGGTTGAATAATGTCTGTATTTTGTTGCGTATCTTGGTAGTTATCGTCCAGGTTTTCTGAACTGTAGGGTGGATTTGACATTTGAGTTGAAGATTTGCAGTTTGGTCTTGCGTGATATGTCTTTTGCGTTCCAGATTTGATTTAAGATGTTGAATGTGGTCCTTGCTTTGCCTATTCTGGCACTGGCATCCTCATCCGTTCCTCCGTCCACCGCGATTATGCTTCCTAGGTATGTGAAACTGGCTACCTCCTCCAGCTGCTTTTGGTCCATGATTATTGGGGGGGTAGTTCTTATTGTTGATCCGTATTACCTTAGTTTTTGATGAGTTGATGTTTAGCCCAAGCGAAGCAGCTGTTGTCTCGAGTTTGCATGATCTTTCCTGCATCTGTTGGTGTGTGTGTGCTAGGAGTGCTAAATCATCAGCAAAATAAATCAAGGTCTTCCAACTGTTCGGTCAGGCTCCACTGTATGCCAGTTCTGCTATTGTTCGTTGCTTGTGTCATGGTCCAGTCTATCCAGTCTACTCGAAGGGCCTGAAATGTCATATAAAAAATACGGTGAAGCAGCATTCTGCTTCTACGGGCCGACGGCCTGGAATAAGCTTCCTCTACACCTAAGATAGGCACCCTCTGTAGACAGTTTTAAAGCACAGCTCAAGACTCATTTCTTCACTCTTGCTTTTAGTTGATTCTGTTTCTTCTGAATCTCTGTGTTGTTATTTCTGTCTTTATTGTTTTGCTTGACCCACTGCCTTTTATTTGTAGCCATTATTGTTTTTTGCCATTATTGCTCTGTTGTTGCCATTGCTTTAATGTTTTGCTTTTTGCTCTGTGTTTTGTTTTTTGTCTTTCTTGCTCTGTAAAGCACTTTGAGCTGCATTTATGTCATGAAAGGTGCTATATAAATAAAGTTTATTATCATTATTATTATTACAGAGGAGGAACAGGAAGGGGCGAGAGCAAGCATCCCTCTGCCGCACCCCAGTCAGGACCTCAAAGGCCTCTGATAGGCAACCTTCATGGAGGACACGACACGGCATCCCTCGGTAGGTGTTCTTGATGATGTTGATGACCTTTGGGGGAATGCCATAGTGCGCCATCAGTCTCCACAGCATCTCCCGATCCACACTGTCGAAAGCCTTTTCAAAATCTATGAAAATTGACATAGACAGGAGAGTTCAATGATAACCCTGAGTGTGGCTATTTGGTCTGCACAGGATCTATTACTCCTAAAGCCAGCCTGGTTTTCCCTCCGTTTCCCCATCGACTGCTTTTTTGAAGCCTCTCAAGTAGGATGCGGTTGAGCACCTTCCCTGGTGTTGAAAGCAGCATTATACCTCTGTAGTTTTTACTCTCCCTGAGTCACAAGCTCTTGTTAAAACGTTTCATTAGTTCAATGTTTATAAAACCCACTCACACTCTTTAACAACTTTCATTACCACTTTCAAAATCTTTCTGAAATAGTAACAAATTGCCGATCTACAAACTCACAATCAGTGGTGGAAAAAGTACTCATATTTACTAATATTTTACTTAAGTAAAAGTACCAATACCACAATATAAAAATACTCTGTTACAAGTAAAAGGCCTGTGTTCAAAATGTTACTTGAGTAAAAGTACAAAAGTATTGGCTTAGAAATATACTTCAAGTACCGAAAGTAAAAGTACAAAAATGTTTGAAAATAGCCGATCTACAAGCTCACAACACGTCACATCGCGACGCAAATAGCCTATGTATAAAGTAGGACTAAAGTGGTTAATGTATGTTTTATAATGTAATAATTTATACCTGCAAAGTAATTAGTAACTAAAGTTTTGCAGGTTTGTAAATCGGCAATGTTTTGCAACTTTTGCTGGACCCTTGAAGTAGGACATTCATAAAAAGTTCATACATGGCGGTACAGTACAAGGTTTCAGATACAGTGACAATATGCACCGTTCACCTCCCTCCAGACTACCATGGGAGGAGGTCTCACCTCCTCCACAAAGCCTCTGGCCAGCCAAGAGATAGTCAGTCAGTGGGACCGCCGCTTCTCCTGCTGCCCACTCACTATAGTGGCATTTTATTTTTTTATAAATGTTTTGGCCTTGTTTCCGATGGTTTTGAACCACAGATGGCCAGTGTGGTTTATAAGGGATTCTCGGAAGACGGTTTGGTAACAAAACTCACTCCTCCTCATGTCGCGTAAGGTCCTCTGCAATAGTAAAAAAAAGAAACAAAACTATTACGATGAGCCAGCTGTAATGGTTCTTTCTCTCATTATCCTCTCTCCTGGCCACAGTCATTAACCTATTCAAGCCGGGAACGCATCTGTGTCATTTTTAGATTTCTTTGGCTATTATAAAAATAGCAGATATGGTGCCGCGCTATGAGCTTGTAGATCCGCTATTTCTTTTTCTTTTTTTCGTGATTTTTTTGCAAATATTTGAATATATGTTTAAAGCTAACATTTTTAACTCAAATCTTTGCTTCTGGGGGATTCTACAAATGTCTTCTAAATAAGAATGATATGTATTTGTCCATGGACCCCCATCTCAAAATGTTGTTCCAGGGACCCCACAGAAGCAAAGATTTGAGTTAAAAATGTTTGCTTTAAAAAAAATATATATATATTCAAAGATTTGCAATTTTTAAAATAGCAGATCTACAAGCTAATAGCGCGGCACCGAGTGCCGCGCTATTAGCTTGTATATCTGCTATTGTTGAATAGCCAAAGACATTAAGAAAAAATACTTTTTACAGATGCCCGGTCTTAACTTTTTACTTTCCCGGTCTTAACGTGTTAACTCCATCTCAACTCTCACAGTTTCTCACCACCTCTGGTGTGCTGAATGGCCCTATAGTACCTCTTGGCTCTGCAGGACTCTCAGGGGAGGGCAGCTGTGAGGAGTGGCCAATCCTGATGAAGGACTTACTGTTATTCTTTCTTGCTCACAATCAGGCTATTGTCTCTCTGGTAATTCTCCCCCTCTCTCTCTCTCTCTCTCTCTCTCTCTCTCTCTCACTCTCTCTCTCACTCTCACTCTCAGGGCAGGGCATTAAGGTCAGAATCAAATATCACAATTAATGTTTTTGACCAATTACATGTTTGATAAATCATCAGTAACACCTATTATGTGGGCAACCGCAGGTAAGTCTAGAAAATGTCATCACTTTACAGCAATGCAGCCTTTAACACCAGTAAAAGAGAACACTTATGCCATATCATGACATTACAATATCCATAATCACAGATACAGTATCACAATATCGATAATACGTATCTCTTTCTGTCTCACTCACTCACTCACTCTCTCTTTCTCTCTCTAACCCTGTCTTTCTCTCTGCATGAAACACATACACACAGAAGTCCATTTTGCTCCTCATTTATCAAGTGAAACTGAGGTGCGTTTGTGATGGCTGCTGCGCCTGTAGCTCATCACATCTTGTCCACCGCAATATGACTGCTAATGGCTGTATGCTACCAGGCAGGAGAACTCACTGTACTTATTTATACACATCAAGTTCCTGAGTATTAATTTAATCTGGGAACGCATCTGTGTCATTTTAGATTTTTAGCTTAACCAATATTTTATACTTTGACAATTTAAAAACAAAATAGCAGACATACAAGCTCATTGCGTGGCACCGAGTGCACTATGAGCTTGTAGATCTGCTATTTTGTTTTTAAATCCTGAAAATGTGTGCAAATCTTTGAATATATATATATTTTTTAATTTCAAACTCAAATCTCTGCTTCTGAGGTGGGGTCCCTGGAACTAAATATTTTGACATGGGGGGGGGGGGGGGCACGGCCAAATACATATAATTTTTGGGGTCCTTGACAATTATGAAAAAGTTTGAGCTCCACTGACATTATAGCAACATGAGTTTTTTCAGAAACCTGTTAGGATTTAGAAGACATTTGTAGATGTGTTCCCGGATTGAATGGGTTAACTCTGAGAGTGTAAAAAAGTGTAAAAAACAACAACCTGTAAGACACTTTACTCTACCGTGCATTGAATAGGAGGATGAGTAAAAAAACAAAATGAATCAATCATGTAAAACAGCCAGAGCTCTGCGACACCCGCCCATGTGTGCCGTGATCACACGCCGATATGCACAACTCAATACGCCGGCAGTGGCTGTGTTTCCTAAGCGGCTCATGCTTGGGAAACAGAATGTCCCTGGTTCGATCCCTGGCTCTCCCTGGGTTAGGGTCAAAGAAAAAACCCATAACTTGAGCAGGCTGGAGCCTTGCATATTTTCCTCTGCTTTGGATAAAGGTGCTATATACTGCAAAAATGCATCGTTTAAGATTTCCATCAGTAGAAAAGCAAAATCAGCTTTTTCTTTCTTAGGATAGGGGTTCACAGGGTAAAGACGACTATAAACACAGATTTGGAACAATAACTAATTGAAAATGTTCTCAAGCCTCCCCTGTAATTTGCGTATTGTTTGATGAATACAAAGACCATGTGGTAAGTAGGCAGACTAGAGACATTGTTTGGGTACCTTGCATAATGTGTACACGAGAAAAAAGAACAACGACTGGCTTTTCAGAGAATGAGAGGGAATTGACGATATGTAGGTGGCCTTTATGTTTCACTGGCCACGTTCCATACTCCTCAAAAGGAACATTCTGTATGATGCAAATGTACTTTGATTTGGGAAGCTGCAGTAAATTCACAGATACACATACACACACTGAAGTCCTGGACGCCAGGAGATATTTAAAACCCTCTTGTGGTGAGGAGGACTTGTCAAGATAAATCCACAGTACTCTTTTTAGTCGCTCTTTCGAGGAGCTCTGCTGCCCACAGATCTTAGACCCATAATCCTCTCTGAAAGCCCCCATACCACACCAAGAAGGAGCTGGCTTAAAAAATGTTACTGAAAGGTGTAGTAGTTACTGACAGGTGTAGTAGTTACTGACAGGTGTAGTAGTTACTGACAGGTGTAGTAGTTACTGACAGGTGTAGTAGTTACTGACAGGTGTAGTAGTTACTGACAGGTGTAGTAGTTACTGACAGGTGTAGTAGTTACTGACAGGTGTAGTAGTTACTGACAGGTGTAGTAGTTACTGACATTTGTAGTAGTTACTGACAGGTGTAGTAGTTACTGACAGGTGTAGTAGTTACTGACAGGTGTAGTATACTGACAGTAGTAGTTACTGACAGGTGCAGTAGTTACTGGGGATCGTTGGGGACGTGTTCAGCTGCCTCAGCTTCCGAAGCAGTGCTGACACTTCCTGTACTGTAGATGTAAGGCAATTAAGGCTTAGGCAAGGCAAGGCAAGGCAGTTTTATTTGTGTAGCACATTTCAACAACAAGGCAATTCAATGTGCTTTACACAGAACATCCAGCAAAGGAAACACAATTATACAATGACATTAGGATGCATTAAACAATAGAAGTGAAAATTAACAGATACAGTTTTTTGAAAAAACCTATATTGCTATATCAGTGGTTCTCTAACTTTTTCATGTCAAGGACCCCCAAAATGTATATGTATTTGGCCGCGGAACCCCATCTCAAAATATGTTGTTCCGGGGACCCCCCAGAAGCAAAGATTTGAGTTAAAAATGTTTGCTTTTAAAAATATACATATTCAAAGATTTGCACACATTTTCTCGATTTTTCAAAAATTGCAGATCTACAAGCACTCGGTGCCGCGCTACGAGCTTGTATATCTGCTATTTTTGAATAGCCCAAAGTGTAAAATAATGCTTTTTTTTTGCTCAAATCAAAAAGTGACACAGATGCGTTCCAGGTCTTAAAGGGTCAAAGCTAACCTGACCATCTCAACTAGCTCTCCATCAAAGCTCAGCTATGGTATACAGGCTCCACTTTCCTCCAGAAGTCAATCAGTTGGTCTTTTCCGCGTTCAGCAGCAGCTCTGTCTCTGCCTCAACAGTGAGCCACACTGTTGTGTATATATATATCAGCCAGACTGCAGTGTCCTCAGCATATTTTGACTGCCATACATTCACTGTCAGGGCTAACCTCTGCTTGTGTAACCAATACAGATGAGCTAGAGTCATTCACCTTGACATACTTCTCCCTCTGTTGAGGAGGAAGATCCATGACCCACGGGATGAGGCATGTTGAAGGCAGAGGAGAATCAAGGAATAATCTTCTATAGATGCGAGTTGTGGTCTCTACGGACGGGTGGTGTAGGTGGTGTGAACCGCAGTCAATCGAGGGATTGCTCTCTCTATTAATTATTGGTTGTGTGTTGGATTCACTGTGATGCTTTTTTTTTGTTTATCCTTGAAGATTTTACTAGATTTAACAGCTGCAGTGCAGAGTTATGCATTTTCAGTTGCAAAAAAACAATCAATCAACGTGGACGTGATCATGTCTGTGAATAGGATAGAGCACAGAGGCACTCCCTTTAACCCATTAAGACCGGGAACGCATCTGTGTGAGATTTTTAGATTTCTTTGGCTATTCAAAAATAGCAGATCTACAAGCTCATAGCGCGGCACCGAGTGCCGCGCTATGAGCTTGTAGATCTGCTATTTTTTTTAAATTGTGAAAATGTGTGGTACTTCTTGGATTATATATTTTTTAAAGCGAACATTTGTAAAATATTTAGTTCCAGGAACACCCAGAAGCAAAGATTTGAGTTACAAATGTCTGCCAAAAAAATCTTTAAAAATCTAATATTTGCACAACTTTTCATGATTTTTCAAAAATAGCAGATCTACAAGCTCGAGTGCCGCGCTATGAGCTTGTAGATCTGCTATTTTTGAATAGCCCAACGAAATCTAAAAATGACACACAGATGCGTTCCCGGTCTTAAAGAGTTAACTGCCTAAAAGTCTAACAAATGCACAGCAGAGAGCAAAGTAGACAGGTATAGGTAGATAGGTAACTCTGTGGATGTTCAGTCAATCAGGAAGATCCTTGTGTGTGTGTGTGTGTGTGTGTGTGTGTGTGTGTGTGTGTGTGTGTGTGTGTGTGTGTGTGTGTGTGTGTGTGTGTGTGTGTGTGTGTGTGTGTGTGTGTGTGTGTGTGTGTGTGTGTGTGTGTGTGTGTGTGTGTGTGTGTGTGTGTGTGTGTGCGTGCGTGTGTGTCTTTAGGAGCCCCAATGAGCATGCACGCACATGCGCATAGTGGTGTTCCTGAAGGGAACTGTCTGTCAGAACCAGTTTGTGTTCCCTCAAACTGACAGGGTATTCTGTTTTGTGTGGACTTGTCATTTTACTTTTCTCTGAAAGTCCTCAAGCCACCGCCGCCGTCCCCGGCGTGCACCGTCCTCTGACGTCCTTCATATTCACACTAACACTCCACAGGACAGCTATAATTGGAAAGGTAGCGGTGGGGTTGTTTTTCCTTTCTTTTTTTCCCTTGGAACGACGGAGAACGTCCCCCCGTCTCTGGCGGTGCGCATGCACTCTCGTCTCGGATGATTTGGATCAGTTCAAATTGAACTTACCCCCCTAAGATGATCTTAAGCATGCACCACCAAGCCACACAACATACTGTAGCGGTGAAAGGCACAGATGCTGTATGTAATTTTCATGATCACATAGTACTCACATAGTACTCACGCTCCAGATCACACGGCAAAATCCTCAGTGTTAATGTATCCATTGGTAACTCCAAGAGCGTACAAACTCAGCCTTACATTTGTACACTCTGAGTTAAATAAGCACTGATGATTTTACTGTGCAAGCCGACATATTGACAAGTGAGTGCTAGTCATGCAAACTGGGCCAGGCATAGTGTGTGTGCATACTTCTTAAGACCTGACAGGACTTACCTGCTTAAAAAAGAAAATGGAATCCACTGAATAAAGCATTAGCTCAATCCAGCTTCCCACTCAAGGGTGTCCTTGTCTTACACCTGCCATTAAAAAGCAGCAATAATGATAAGAGAATTAGCAGGCTAATTTCAATTAGTGGGTCCTTAATAGGTTGTTAAGGACTGCCTGTTCGCAATGATCACTGGAGGCACGCAAACAGAATGATGCGAATGCCACTATAGAACACCATGATTTAAACCAAGGCATTGCACACTCTCTAATATAATTAAAGACTAGGTGATTATATATTATATAATCGTATAGCATGACACTAAATTACAATGGCTGAATTACCTCAAATTGATTTCTTAATAGGATAGAAGCTGCTGGATATGATATTTCTGGCCTGGTGGGAGTCCAGTCCTTTAACGTGCAAGCAACGTTAATCTGGTAATAATCTCTTGGCGGTAGAACCATTTTTGCCTTCTGTGTGGAATCCACAAATGTCACATCTGAGTTAATTGAATATTGATTTGTTTGTTTCAGAGGGTTTTTTTTCTTACTCAATCCTCTCAAAAATGTAATTAGATATTTTCTGCATTGGCTAAACACGTCTGTGAAGGTTGGTGAGAGACCGTAGCCTGTAAGGACCTGCAACAATAGTTCTGACGTTAGATTGGGCTCTATGAACCTACAGCTACATCATAAATAACACTTTAGGGTGTTCATAACATGTACATAAGTCATTTAACAGGAGCAGAATAGGGGTTGATGTTGCTGCTGTTTCTCGTCATAAGTGCAGGGCAAAATTAAATTATTATTATTAAAAACTATAAGTATATATATGTATATATCTGCGATGACACTGCACTGGATTTAGGACAAGCTCTGGATGGTCTCAGGGCAATCACCTTTTGACTTGTGTCACTGTAGGTGAGATTTTAACCCATTAAGACCTGGAACCTGTCACTTTTTGATTTGAGCTAAAAAATCATTATTTTACACTTTGGCGATTAAAAAATCACACCCTGTGTGAAGGAAGCGGTGCCTTTGGGGCGGGCCTTAACTCATTGGTGGTCTGAGTCCACTTACCAAATTTGTACTTGGTAGCATGCTGCAAACTGGAATGATGGCTGTTTAAAGCCCAGCCAATGGGCAGACAGAGGGGGCGGGGCTTAAGTAATGACAGTTAGTCCCTATTGCTGGCTTTAGTCCATGTACAAAATGTGTACTCCATAGCATGCTGCGAACTTGAGTTATGGCTGTTTGAAGGGCAGCCAATGGGAAGACAAAGGGGCGGGGCTTCAGCAATTCATGCTGGTCCCTATTGGTGGTCTAAGTCCACATAACAAATGTGGACTTGGTGGCATGCTGCAAACTGGAGTTATAGCTGTTTAAAATCCCGTGCTCATCCCGTGCTCATACGGGCGCTGGGGGTCCCTGGACCCCTCTTTGATAACTTCATCAATTCATGCTCGTGCCTATTGGAGGTCTAAGTCCACATACCAAATGTGGACTTGGTGGCATGCTGCAAACTGGAGTTATAGCTGTTTAAAATCCCGTGCTCATCCCGTGCTTAAACGGACGGACAAACATAACATACGCTGGGGGTCCCTGGAGCCCTCTTTGCTAACTTCAGCAATTCATGCTCGTTCCTATTGGTGGTCTAAGTCCACATACCAAATGTGGACTTGGTGGCATGCTGCAAACTGGGTTTATAGCTGTTTAAAATCCCGTGCTCATCCCGTGCTCATACGGGCGCTGGGGGTCCCTGGACCCCTCTTTGATAACTTTATCAATTCATGCTCGTGCCTATTGGTGGTCTAAGTCCACATACCCCAGTGTTGGGAAAGTTCACTTAAAATATGAACTAGTTCAAAGTTCAGTTCACAACTTTTAAAATGAACTAGTTCAAAGTTCAGTTCATAATTCAAAATTTTGAACTAAAGTTCATGGTTCAAAAAATGAACTAGTTCAGTTCTTTTTCGTTCTTTTTTTTCAATATATATTAGTGCTGTCAGGCGATTACATTTTTTAATCGCGATTAATCGCATGATTTGTGTAGTTAATCGCGTGATTAATCGCATATTAATCACATATTTTTATTGGCTCAAACTTGAATGATGAACTGAAAAGCAGTGCATTGTATTGTATATGGATCAGGATGCATCCAATATATTATTTATTATTATTACTATACTTTTATTATTTATCCAATACATTATAAAACCAATGTTATTTATTTAATTGTATATCCTCTCTGGTGTACATACACAAAGCACCCTATATTTATTATTTCCAGTGGTGTAAAGTAACTAAGCACATTTATTCAAGTACTGTACTTAAGTACAATTTTGAGGTACTTTTACTTTACTAGAGTATTAGCAGTTTTCAGTACTTACTTACTTACTTCTACTCTACATCTCAGAGGCAAATATTGTACTTATTTTTAATTATTTGAAAACTTGAGTTACTAGTTACTTTGTAGATTTTACAAATACATGAATCACTTCAGCCCTATTTAAGTTTTGGCTATTGGAAAATAGCCGATCTACAAGCTCACAACAGGTCACGGTGCAACACAGTGAGCTTGTAGATCTGCTATTTTCTAAAGATTTTCATTCATCTTGGGGGGGGCTTGTCAAAGTGAGTGTATGACACTGTTAACATCAAAAGCCAGGTGCAGAAGTCCACTTTTAATGCCAAAATATCGGGTCGGACGTCCAGACTACAATACGTTCATTCAGAGGTTCGGGGGCCGGGGCTACCGTCCTAAAGTCGGCTGTAGGCTACGGTGCTACGCATCAGCCACGGACATGTTGTTGTGACATCCCAAACTCATTTCGCCGTTCCGCGGTGTTTACTTATTAATTCAGCCCAGCTTCAAGTTAATTTTGTCGGCAGTGAAGCCAAGGAAACAACACCGATACTTTGGAAGAGACACAAGACAACTTCCAAATGCTTGTGGCCGGGAAATGAGCTTCGCAGAGCGGATAAAGTGTCAGCTCTTCGCCCTGGCCGAGTGGCAGTAACTGTCTGTGCTGCTCACTAGCTGTCGCTGCAATGAGACTGTTCACTCGGACTTCGCGCTGCGCACATGAATGTGAGACACCGCCTTGCTTTTCTCTTTTTTTGGCTGATGGTGCGTTCAAGACGCCTCGGAAACACAGAATAGGATGAAATACAACATGACAAACCGATGTAACCATGGAAATTTGGTACACTCTTGAACGAAGTTAAACTGTGAGAGAACGCCGTTCACAAACGCCAGAATGAACGCGTTCACGATAACGTTCATCTAGCGGATATACAGTACGTTCAGTTCACGTTCGCCCAAAATATGAACGAGTTCATGAACGATCGTTCATTGAACGCGTTCAGGCACAACACTGCTTGGTGGCATGCTGCAAACTGGAGTTATAGCGCCGTGCTCATCCCGTGCTGAAACGGACGACGGACAGAACATACGCTGGGGGTCCCTGGACCCCTCTTTGATAGCCAGTGGCACGTGTGGCCAATGAGAGGAGAGTTGGCGTAGGCAATCTCCAAGTCCGTGTGTGTGTGTGTGTGTGTGTGTGTGTGTGTGTGTGTGTGTGTGTGTGTGTGTGTGTGTGTGTGTGTGTGTGTGTGTGTGTGTGTGTGTGTGTGTGTGTGTGTGTGTGTGTGTGTGTGTGTGTGTGTGTGTGTGTGCGCGTGTGTTTGTATGTGTTTCTTCTTTGCCGTCAGGCTCATACGGACGGACATACGGACAAAGTCAAGTGTAGAGCGGTTGGCACCGCTAAAAATAGCAATTATACAAGCTTTCCAAGGTCCTGAAATATGAGTAGGTTCTATTGGCACTGTTACAGTGGAGCTGTCCAAGGTCCTGAAAGTAGCAAGTTTGCGTGGGGAATTCTAAGGCCACCATTTTACACC